>NW_027182343.1:0-300000 GCF_040938575.1 Ambystoma mexicanum | reverse complement strand
TTGAGAGCAGAGTGTTTACATTTAGGAATCATTAAACAAGCAGCAATATGAAAACATAGAGTAGCAGAGGACAGGAGACTGCCCTATGCATATCAGTACAACCCAATGACAAAGTCAAAGATTTAACTGACCTGCTTAGCTATTATATTATGGCTGACACCTCACAATGATTATCATCTCTCCGTGAAGCAAAACATCCTCTTAATTGGCTTGAAAGATAGACCTAATGTGCCAAAGGAAGGCAACATGGAAATTCAGATTCCTGCTCTCAGGGGAAGGAGGGTCGACAGCCCAATGGGTTAATGCACCTACTGCAGCCTCCTATGTGTAACCTGCAGGCGACACATTCAGTTGCTGGTGAGATGCTGATACAGGTTTGCTTGCTATGCAGGGGCCGGTGGTCACCTCACAGCACCTCGAGAAGGTGTCCTGTTTGAGTCCCAGTTCAATTATTGTATCAACCATGACCCGTAGATTACACCTTTTCCCCTTGTTTTTTTCCAGTCAATTGGGGCCAGAGAGACAACCTTTTGTATGGGTGTTACCTAGGCCAGTGTGCAGAAAACAAAGGCACAACTGTTAGTAGGAATGCAGGTAATGAAGGGGCATTAGCTGTTGGCTGATCGCACAGGGCAATGCATACCCATTTTCAATTAAAACATTATTTTTTAAATAAAAAGATCATGCCCAGGAGATTGCAGACATTGGATTAGAACTCAGGTCTCCAGCATTCCAAGACCAAGCACTTACCACTTGAGCCACTGGTGGCTGTGCTTCTGAGAGTAGCTTTTGGGCGTATGCCCCTGTGAGCATACCCATTTCAGTTGTGAAACATGTTCACTGGAGCCAAGGAGGATAGAACATCTGGCCCCCCGCTCCACCAAACACCAGCTAACTCCAGTGGCCTAGAGGTTAAGTGTTTGCGTTACAGCGCTGGGGGCCTGGGTTTGAGTCCTGCTTTCGGCACAGAAACGGAATAGTTGGGTAATCAGTTGTGGAGACCCACACTCCTAAAAGATTCAGTGGTTATGTAATGAGTTCCCTGGTAAAGGGAGGGTGGAAGAAAGCACAGATGCAGGACTGTGGAGGTGGGGACAGGGGAGAGGAAGTGCAGGGTAAAAATAAAGGAGGAGGTGGCTCAGGCAAAAAGGGGAGGTAAGGCTGGGTGAAGGGTTCCCTGTGGAAAAGAGGAGGGGGCTGGGTGAGTAGAGGGGGGGTGGGATGAGCAAAGCAGGGGGATGTGGGCCCTGGGTACGGTGTGAGGGGGAGAATACGGCCCTAAATAGTGGAGGGGGGGGTGTAAAGGAGGGTCCTAATGTGGGGAAAGGGGCCATTGAGGAGGGGAGAAAAAGGGTGCCCAGTGGAGGATGGAATGCACCGACATTTTTTTCTCATCCGGCACTACCCTTTAGCCTAACCTGTCTCCTCCTTTATACCCTGCACTGCCTGGCTAACTCTATGCTTTCTTCCTCCCTCCCTTCCTTCACCAGGGAACCTACGCCATGCCCTTCTAGACCTACCCTGACTCAGCCAGCCCCACCTCCTCTCCACAGGGACCCCTGCATCTGCCCCTACCTCTCCCTTTAGCCTGCTCTACCTCCTCCTTTAGCCTGCACTCCCTCACTTCCACAGTCCTCACTTCCACTGTCCCACTTCTCTGCTATGTTCCAGAGCAACTGTACAAGGAGATTACCCCACTATTCCGTTTAAGTGCCGAAAGCAGGACTCGAACCCACGCCCCCAGTGCTGTAACGCAAGCACTTAATCTCTAGGCCACTGCAGTTAGCTGGTATTTGGTGGAGCTGGGGGGCCAGATGTTCTATCCTCATTTTCTTCAGTGAACATGTTTCACCATGCAAATGAGTATGCTGACAGGGGCATGCAGAAGAAAGATATATACGCCCAAAAGCAACACTTAGAAACACAGCCACCAGTGGCTCAAGTGGTAAGTGCTTGGTCTTGGGATGCTGGAGACCTGAGTTCTAATCCAATGTCTGGAATCTGCTGGGCATGTATTTTTTATTTAAAAAAAAAAATGTTTTCTTTTCAAAATGGGTATGAATTGACCTGTGCGATCAGCCAACAGCTAATGCCCCTTCAATACCTGCATTCCTACTAACAATTGTGCCTTTGTTTTCTGCACTCTGGCCTTGGTAACACCCATCGAAAAGCGTGTCTCTCTGGCCCCCATCTGACTGGAAAAAACGAGGGGAAAAAGTGTAACCTACGGGTCATGGTTGATAAGATATTTGCACAAGGACTCAAACGGGACACCTTCTCGAGGCGCTGTGAGGTGACCCCCGACCCCTGCATAGCAAGCAAACCTGTATCAGCATCTCACCAGCAAATGAATGTGTCGCCTACTGGCTACGCATAGGAGGCTGCAGGAGGTGCATTAACCCATTGGGCTGTCGACCCTCCTTCCTCTGAGGGCAGAAAACTGAATTTCCATGTTGCCTTCCTTTGGCACATTAGATCTTTCTTTCACCCCAATTCAGAGGATGTGTTGCTTCACGGAGAGATGATACTCATTTTGAGGTGTCAGCCTCTAATAGCTAAGCAGGTCAGTTAAATCTTTACCTTTGTCATTGGGGTGTACTGATATGCGCAGGGCAGTCTTCTGTCCTCTACTACTGTAAACTTTGGTATTGCTGCTTGTTCAAGATTTTTAAATGTAAACACTCTGCTCTCAAAAGTGAAAGATTTTAAAGACTCTTGCTGTAGCTAGCCTTTCCCACTCTTTGCCCTGGGGGAGAGAGCAGAGGCGTAGGCAGGGTAGGGCCTGAGGGGCAAGGCCCACCCAAAATCTGTAAATGCCCACTCGGCAGCGCTGCATGGGAATTTACAGATATTGTTGTCAGTGCAGTGGGCCCAACTACATTAGCATCAGGCCCCATTTGCTAGACAATCCTGGCTACGCCTCTGGTGCTTCCCGACTCAACAACCCAATCACCCCTTCAGCTCTTCTTACTCGTCTCACAGCACCTCCCATAAGCGAGGAATGCATCTTTTGTTGGTAGATTTCCTTCATGAGGCTTAGCTAGGCCTGTATTCCTTTTCAAAGGGCTATAGAAGAGAGCAAAAAGGGAGAAGGCATAATGGAGCGGGAAGTAGGTGGAAGACGAGGGGTCAGGGGGGTTGGCAGTAAAAGAAACAGGGCCTGGCCTGGCAGAGAGTTGGAAGTTAGGGAACACATTGAGCATAGGAGGAGGAAAGATGCCTCAGGCATGTAACTCTCTGACTCTTCCCCACCGTGCCTGCAGAAAGAGCCTTCCGATTCCTAGCTCTCCCCTGAATGGATACATTTGCCTGGAGAGGCCAGAACTAATTTCAGTTAGCCAGAGGGTAAACAGGGGCCAGTGAGAGGTGCACGCCCCTTCATTTCACTAGGCTCCTGGGGCTTCTGGGAGGAAAAAAGGCATCAGTATTCCAGCAAGATCATCGTCAACAGGGCCACCATCACTAGGGGATTACAGGGCATGCTGTGACACTCTCCGGGGCCTGGTTGGCCAGGCTTATGTTGAAGAGCACATATCCTAACCCTAAGCTACCTGGGTGGCTGCACCATAGAGGCTGCACTGGACATAGGGCTGTGCCCGCAAGGGCTGTGGTCGCGTTTGGGAGCGTTAGGGACGCGTGGAGGACGCAGGGCGCAGACCTCTGCCCGTTTCCGACCAGGATTCGGCCCTCATTCTCAATAGTGGAGCCAGCCACTCCAAAATTGAGGGTGTTAAAGGCAGAAAGCAGCCCTCTCACCCCCAGGGCAAAGAGTGGGAAAGGCTTGTTGCATCAAGAGTCTTTCAAATCTTTCACTTTTGAGAGCAGAGTGTTTACATTTAGGAATCATTAAACAAGCAGCAATATGAAAACATAGAGTAGCAGAGGACAGGAGACTGCCCTATGCATATCAGTACAACCCAATGACAAAGTCAAAGATTTAACTGACCTGCTTAGCTATTATATTATGGCTGACACCTCACAATGATTATCATCTCTCCGTGAAGCAAAACATCCTCTTAATTGGCTTGAAAGATAGACCTAATGTGCCAAAGGAAGGCAACATGGAAATTCAGATTCCTGCTCTCAGGGGAAGGAGGGTCGACAGCCCAATGGGTTAATGCACCTACTGCAGCCTCCTATGTGTAACCTGCAGGCGACACATTCAGTTGCTGGTGAGATGCTGATACAGGTTTGCTTGCTATGCAGGGGCCGGTGGTCACCTCACAGCACCTCGAGAAGGTGTCCTGTTTGAGTCCCAGTTCAATTATTGTATCAACCATGACCCGTAGATTACACCTTTTCCCCTTGTTTTTTTCCAGTCAATTGGGGCCAGAGAGACAACCTTTTGTATGGGTGTTACCTAGGCCAGTGTGCAGAAAACAAAGGCACAACTGTTAGTAGGAATGCAGGTAATGAAGGGGCATTAGCTGTTGGCTGATCGCACAGGGCAATGCATACCCATTTTCAATTAAAACATTATTTTTTAAATAAAAAGATCATGCCCAGGAGATTGCAGACATTGGATTAGAACTCAGGTCTCCAGCATTCCAAGACCAAGCACTTACCACTTGAGCCACTGGTGGCTGTGCTTCTGAGAGTAGCTTTTGGGCGTATGCCCCTGTGAGCATACCCATTTCAGTTGTGAAACATGTTCACTGGAGCCAAGGAGGATAGAACATCTGGCCCCCCGCTCCACCAAACACCAGCTAACTCCAGTGGCCTAGAGGTTAAGTGCTTGCGTTACAGCGCTGGGGGCCTGGGTTTGAGTCCTGCTTTCGGCACAGAAACGGAATAGTTGGGTAATCAGTTGTGGAGACCCACACTCCTAAAAGATTCAGTGGTTATGTAATGAGTTCCCTGGTAAAGGGAGGGTGGAAGAAAGCACAGATGCAGGACTGTGGAGGTGGGGACAGGGGAGAGGAAGTGCAGGGTAAAAATAAAGGAGGAGGTGGCTCAGGCAAAAAGGGGAGGTAAGACTGGGTGAAGGGTTCCCTGTGGAAAAGAGGAGGGGGCTGGGTGAGTAGAGGGGGGGTGGGATGAGCAAAGCAGGGGGATGTGGGCCCTGGGTACGGTGTGAGGGGGAGAATACGGCCCTGAATAGTGGAGGGGGGGGGGTGTAAAGGAGGGTCCTAATGTGGGGAAAGGGGCCATTGAGGAGGGGAGAAAAAGGGTGCCCAGTGGAGGATGGAATGGACTGACATTTTTTTCTCATCCGGCACTACCCTTTAGCCTAACCTGTCTCCTCCTTTATACCCTGCACTGCCTGGCTAACTCTATGCTTTCTTCCTCCCTTCCTTCCTTTACCAGGGAACCTACGCCATGCCCTTCTAGACCTACCCTGACTCAGCCAGCCCCACCTCCTCTCCACAGGGACCCCTGCATCTACCCCTACCTCTCCCTTTAGCCTGCTCTACCTCCTCCTTTGGCCTGCACTCCCTCACTTCCACAGTCCTCACTTCCACTGTCCCACTTCTCTGCTATGTTCCACAGCAACTGTACAAGGAGATTACCCCACTATTCCGTTTAAGTGCCGAAAGCAGGACTCGAACCCACGCCCCCAGTGCTGTAACGCAAGCACTTAACCTCTAGGCCACTGCAGTTAGCTGGTATTTGGTGGAGCTGGGGGGCCAGATGTTCTATCCTCATTTTCTTCAGTGAACATGTTTCACCATGCAAATGAGTATGCTGACAGGGGCATGCAGAAGAAAGATATATACGCCCAAAAGCAACACTTAGAAGCACAGCCACCAGTGGCTCAAGTGGTAAGTGCTTGGTCTTGGGATGCTGGAGACCTGAGTTCAAATCCAATGTCTGGAATCTGCTGGGCATGTATTTTTTATTTAAAAAAAAAAAAATGTTTTCTTTTCAAAATGGGTATGAATTGCCCTGTGCGATCAGCCAACAGCTAATGCCCCTTCAATACCTGCATTCCTACTAACAATTGTGCCTTTGTTTTCTGCACTCTGGCCTTGGTAACACCCATCGAAAAGCGTGTCTCTCTGGCCCCCATCTGACTGGAAAAAACGAGGGGAAAAAGTGTAACCTACGGGTCATGGTTGATAAGATATTTGCACAAGGACTCAAACGGGACACCTTCTCGAGGCGCTGTGAGGTGACCCCCGACCCCTGCATAGCAAGCAAACCTGTATCAGCATCTCACCAGCAAATGAATGTGTCGCCTACTGGCTACGTATAGGAGGCTGCAGGAGGTGCATCAACCCATTGGGCTGTCGACCCTCCTTCCTCTGAGGGCAGAAAACTGAATTTCCATGTTGCCTTCCTTTGGCACATTAGATCTTTCTTTCACCCCAATTCAGAGGATGTGTTGCTTCACGGAGAGATGATACTCATTTTGAGGTGTCAGCCTCTAATAGCTAAGCAGGTCAGTTAAATCTTTACCTTTGTCATTGGGGTGTACTGATATGCGCAGGGCAGTCTTCTGTCCTCTACTACTGTAAGCTTTGGTATTGCTGCTTGTTCAAGATTTTTAAATGTAAACACTCTGCTCTCAAAAGTGAAAGATTTTAAAGACTCTTGCTGTAGCTAGCCTTTCCCACTCTTTGCCCTGGGGGAGAGAGCAGAGGCGTAGGCAGGGTAGGGCCTGAGGGGCAAGGCCCACCCAAAATCTGTAAATGCCCACTCGGCAGCGCTGCATGGGAATTTACAGATATTGTTGTCAGTGCAGTGGGCCCAACTACATTAGCATCAGGCCCCATTTGCTAGACAATCCTGGCTACGCCTCTGGTGCTTCCCGACTCAACAACCCAATCACCCCTTCAGCTCTTCTTACTCGTCTCACAGCACCTCCCATAAGCGAGGAATGCATCTTTTGTTGGTAGATTTCCTTCATGAGGCTTAGCTAGGCCTGTATTCCTTTTCAAAGGGCTATAGAAGAGAGCAAAAAGGGAGAAGGCATAATGGAGCGGGAAGTAGGTGGAAGACGAGGGGTCAGGGGGGTTGGCAGTAAAAGAAACAGGGCCTGGCCTGGCAGAGAGTTGGAAGTTAGGGAACACATTGAGCATAGGAGGAGGAAAGATGCCTCAGGCATGTAACTCTCTGACTCTTCCCCACCGTGCCTGCAGAAAGAGCCTTCCGATTCCTAGCTCTCCCCTGAATGGATACATTTGCCTGGAGAGGCCAGAACTAATTTCAGTTAGCCAGAGGGTAAACAGGGGCCAGTGAGAGGTGCACGCCCCTTCATTTCACTAGGCTCCTGGGGCTTCTGGGAGGAAAAAAGGCATCAGTATTCCAGCAAGATCATCGTCAACAGGGCCACCATCACTAGGGGATTACAGGGCATGCTGTGACACTCTCCGGGGCCTGGTTGGCCAGGCTTATGTTGAAGAGCACATATCCTAACCCTAAGCTACCTGGGTGGCTGCACCATAGAGGCTGCACTGGACATAGGGCTGTGCCCGCAAGGGCTGTGGTCGCGTTTGGGAGCGTTAGGGACGCGTGGAGGACGCAGGGCGCAGACCTCTGCCCGTTTCCGACCAGGATTCGGCCCTCATTCTCAATAGTGGAGCCAGCCACTCCAAAATTGAGGGTGTTAAAGGCAGAAAGCAGCCCTCTCACCCCCAGGGCAAAGAGTGGGAAAGGCTTGTTGCATCAAGAGTCTTTCAAATCTTTCACTTTTGAGAGCAGAGTGTTTACATTTAGGAATCATTAAACAAGCAGCAATATGAAAACATAGAGTAGCAGAGGACAGGAGACTGCCCTATGCATATCAGTACAACCCAATGACAAAGTCAAAGATTTAACTGACCTGCTTAGCTATTATATTATGGCTGACACCTCACAATGATTATCATCTCTCCGTGAAGCAAAACATCCTCTTAATTGGCTTGAAAGATAGACCTAATGTGCCAAAGGAAGGCAACATGGAAATTCAGATTCCTGCTCTCAGGGGAAGGAGGGTCGACAGCCCAATGGGTTAATGCACCTACTGCAGCCTCCTATGTGTAACCTGCAGGCGACACATTCAGTTGCTGGTGAGATGCTGATACAGGTTTGCTTGCTATGCAGGGGCCGGTGGTCACCTCACAGCACCTCGAGAAGGTGTCCTGTTTGAGTCCCAGTTCAATTATTGTATCAACCATGACCCGTAGATTACACCTTTTCCCCTTGTTTTTTTCCAGTCAATTGGGGCCAGAGAGACAACCTTTTGTATGGGTGTTACCTAGGCCAGTGTGCAGAAAACAAAGGCACAACTGTTAGTAGGAATGCAGGTAATGAAGGGGCATTAGCTGTTGGCTGATCGCACAGGGCAATGCATACCCATTTTCAATTAAAACATTATTTTTTAAATAAAAAGATCATGCCCAGGAGATTGCAGACATTGGATTAGAACTCAGGTCTCCAGCATTCCAAGACCAAGCACTTACCACTTGAGCCACTGGTGGCTGTGCTTCTGAGAGTAGCTTTTGGGCGTATGCCCCTGTGAGCATACCCATTTCAGTTGTGAAACATGTTCACTGGAGCCAAGGAGGATAGAACATCTGGCCCCCCGCTCCACCAAACACCAGCTAACTCCAGTGGCCTAGAGGTTAAGTGCTTGCGTTACAGCGCTGGGGGCCTGGGTTTGAGTCCTGCTTTCGGCACAGAAACGGAATAGTTGGGTAATCAGTTGTGGAGACCCACACTCCTAAAAGATTCAGTGGTTATGTAATGAGTTCCCTGGTAAAGGGAGGGTGGAAGAAAGCACAGATGCAGGACTGTGGAGGTGGGGACAGGGGAGAGGAAGTGCAGGGTAAAAATAAAGGAGGAGGTGGCTCAGGCAAAAAGGGGAGGTAAGGCTGGGTGAAGGGTTCCCTGTGGAAAAGAGGAGGGGGCTGGGTGAGTAGAGGGGGGGTGGGATGAGCAAAGCAGGGGGATGTGGGCCCTGGGTACGGTGTGAGGGGGAGAATACGGCCCTAAATAGTGGAGGGGGGGGTGTAAAGGAGGGTCCTAATGTGGGGAAAGGGGCCATTGAGGAGGGGAGAAAAAGGGTGCCCAGTGGAGGATGGAATGCACCGACATTTTTTTCTCATCCGGCACTACCCTTTAGCCTAACCTGTCTCCTCCTTTATACCCTGCACTGCCTGGCTAACTCTATGCTTTCTTCCTCCCTCCCTCCCTTCCTTCACCAGGGAACCTACGCCATGCCCTTCTAGACCTACCCTGACTCAGCCAGCCCCACCTCCTCTCCACAGGGACCCCTGCATCTGCCCCTACCTCTCCCTTTAGCCTGCTCTACCTCCTCCTTTAGCCTGCACTCCCTCACTTCCACAGTCCTCACTTCCACTGTCCCACTTCTCTGCTATGTTCCACAGCAACTGTACAAGGAGATTACCCCACTATTCCGTTTAAGTGCCGAAAGCAGGACTCGAACCCACGCCCCCAGTGCTGTAACGCAAGCACTTAATCTCTAGGCCACTGCAGTTAGCTGGTATTTGGTGGAGCTGGGGGGCCAGATGTTCTATCCTCATTTTCTTCAGTGAACATGTTTCACCATGCAAATGAGTATGCTGACAGGGGCATGCAGAAGAAAGATATATACGCCCAAAAGCAACACTTAGAAACACAGCCACCAGTGGCTCAAGTGGTAAGTGCTTGGTCTTGGGATGCTGGAGACCTGAGTTCTAATCCAATGTCTGGAATCTGCTGGGCATGTATTTTTTATTTAAAAAAAAAAATGTTTTCTTTTCAAAATGGGTATGAATTGACCTGTGCGATCAGCCAACAGCTAATGCCCCTTCAATACCTGCATTCCTACTAACAATTGTGCCTTTGTTTTCTGCACTCTGGCCTTGGTAACACCCATCGAAAAGCGTGTCTCTCTGGCCCCCATCTGACTGGAAAAAACGAGGGGAAAAAGTGTAACCTACGGGTCATGGTTGATAAGATATTTGCACAAGGACTCAAACGGGACACCTTCTCGAGGCGCTGTGAGGTGACCCCCGACCCCTGCATAGCAAGCAAACCTGTATCAGCATCTCACCAGCAAATGAATGTGTCGCCTACTGGCTACGCATAGGAGGCTGCAGGAGGTGCATTAACCCATTGGGCTGTCGACCCTCCTTCCTCTGAGGGCAGAAAACTGAATTTCCATGTTGCCTTCCTTTGGCACATTAGATCTTTCTTTCACCCCAATTCAGAGGATGTGTTGCTTCACGGAGAGATGATACTCATTTTGAGGTGTCAGCCTCTAATAGCTAAGCAGGTCAGTTAAATCTTTACCTTTGTCATTGGGGTGTACTGATATGCGCAGGGCAGTCTTCTGTCCTCTACTACTGTAAACTTTGGTATTGCTGCTTGTTCAAGATTTTTAAATGTAAACACTCTGCTCTCAAAAGTGAAAGATTTTAAAGACTCTTGCTGTAGCTAGCCTTTCCCACTCTTTGCCCTGGGGGAGAGAGCAGAGGCGTAGGCAGGGTAGGGCCTGAGGGGCAAGGCCCACCCAAAATCTGTAAATGCCCACTCGGCAGCGCTGCATGGGAATTTACAGATATTGTTGTCAGTGCAGTGGGCCCAACTACATTAGCATCAGGCCCCATTTGCTAGACAATCCTGGCTACGCCTCTGGTGCTTCCCGACTCAACAACCCAATCACCCCTTCAGCTCTTCTTACTCGTCTCACAGCACCTCCCATAAGCGAGGAATGCATCTTTTGTTGGTAGATTTCCTTCATGAGGCTTAGCTAGGCCTGTATTCCTTTTCAAAGGGCTATAGAAGAGAGCAAAAAGGGAGAAGGCATAATGGAGCGGGAAGTAGGTGGAAGACGAGGGGTCAGGGGGGTTGGCAGTAAAAGAAACAGGGCCTGGCCTGGCAGAGAGTTGGAAGTTAGGGAACACATTGAGCATAGGAGGAGGAAAGATGCCTCAGGCATGTAACTCTCTGACTCTTCCCCACCGTGCCTGCAGAAAGAGCCTTCCGATTCCTAGCTCTCCCCTGAATGGATACATTTGCCTGGAGAGGCCAGAACTAATTTCAGTTAGCCAGAGGGTAAACAGGGGCCAGTGAGAGGTGCACGCCCCTTCATTTCACTAGGCTCCTGGGGCTTCTGGGAGGAAAAAAGGCATCAGTATTCCAGCAAGATCATCGTCAACAGGGCCACCATCACTAGGGGATTACAGGGCATGCTGTGACACTCTCCGGGGCCTGGTTGGCCAGGCTTATGTTGAAGAGCACATATCCTAACCCTAAGCTACCTGGGTGGCTGCACCATAGAGGCTGCACTGGACATAGGGCTGTGCCCGCAAGGGCTGTGGTCGCGTTTGGGAGCGTTAGGGACGCGTGGAGGACGCAGGGCGCAGACCTCTGCCCGTTTCCGACCAGGATTCGGCCCTCATTCTCAATAGTGGAGCCAGCCACTCCAAAATTGAGGGTGTTAAAGGCAGAAAGCAGCCCTCTCACCCCCAGGGCAAAGAGTGGGAAAGGCTCGTTGCATCAAGAGTCTTTCAAATCTTTCACTTTTGAGAGCAGAGTGTTTACATTTAGGAATCATTAAACAAGCAGCAATATGAAAACATAGAGTAGCAGAGGACAGGAGACTGCCCTATGCATATCAGTACAGCCCAATGACAAAGTCAAAGATTTAACTGACCTGCTTAGCTATTATATTATGGCTGACACCTCACAATGATTATCATCTCTCCGTGAAGCAAAACATCCTCTTAATTGGCTTGAAAGATAGACCTAATGTGCCAAAGGAAGGCAACATGGAAATTCAGACTCCTGCTCTCAGGGGAAGGAGGGTCGACAGCCCAATGGGTTAATGCACCTACTGCAGCCTCCTATGTGTAACCTGCAGGCGACACATTCAGTTGCTGGTGAGATGCTGATACAGGTTTGCTTGCTATGCAGGGGCCGGTGGTCACCTCACAGCACCTCGAGAAGGTGTCCTGTTTGAGTCCCAGTTCAAATATTGTATCAACCATGACCCGTAGATTACACCTTTTCCCCTTGTTTTTTTCCAGTCAATTGGGGCCAGAGAGACAACCTTTTGTATGGGTGTTACCTAGGCCAGTGTGCAGAAAACAAAGGCACAACTGTTAGTAGGAATGCAGGTAATGAAGGGGCATTAGCTGTTGGCTGATCGCACAGGGCAATGCATACCCATTTTCAATTAAAACATTATTTTTTAAATAAAAAGATCATGCCCAGGAGATTGCAGACATTGGATTAGAACTCAGGTCTCCAGCATTCCAAGACCAAGCACTTACCACTTGAGCCACTGGTGGCTGTGCTTCTGAGAGTAGCTTTTGGGCGTATGCCCCTGTGAGCATACCCATTTCAGTTGTGAAACATGTTCACTGGAGCCAAGGAGGATAGAACATCTGGCCCCCCGCTCCACCAAACACCAGCTAACTCCAGTGGCCTAGAGGTTAAGTGCTTGCGTTACAGCGCTGGGGGCCTGGGTTTGAGTCCTGCTTTCGGCACAGAAACGGAATAGTTGGGTAATCAGTTGTGGAGACCCACACTCCTAAAAGATTCAGTGGTTATGTAATGAGTTCCCTGGTAAAGGGAGGGTGGAAGAAAGCACAGATGCAGGACTGTGGAGGTGGGGACAGGGGAGAGGAAGTGCAGGGTAAAAATAAAGGAGGAGGTGGCTCAGGCAAAAAGGGGAGGTAAGGCTGGGTGAAGGGTTCCCTGTGGAAAAGAGGAGGGGGCTGGGTGAGTAGAGGGGGGGTGGGATGAGCAAAGCAGGGGGATGTGGGCCCTGGGTACGGTGTGAGTGGGAGAATACGGCCCTAAATAGTGGAGGGGGGGGGGGGTGTAAAGGAGGGTCCTAATGTGGGGAAAGGGGCCATTGAGGAGGGGAGAAAAAGGGTGCCCAGTGGAGGATGGAATGCACCGACATTTTTTTCTCATCCGGCACTACCCTTTAGCCTAACCTGTCTCCTCCTTTATACCCTGCACTGCCTGGCTAACTCTATGCTTTCTTCCTCCCTCCCTTCCTTCACCAGGGAACCTACGCCATGCCCTTCTAGACCTACCCTGACTCAGCCAGCCCCACCTCCTCTCCACAGGGACCCCTGCATCTGCCCCTACCTCTCCCTTTAGCCTGCTCTACCTCCTCCTTTAGCCTGCACTCCCTCACTTCCACAGTCCTCACTTCCACTGTCCCACTTCTCTGCTATGTTCCAGAGCAACTGTACAAGGAGATTACCCCACTATTCCGTTTAAGTGCCGAAAGCAGGACTCGAACCCACGCCCCCAGTGCTGTAACGCAAGCACTTAATCTCTAGGCCACTGCAGTTAGCTGGTATTTGGTGGAGCTGGGGGGCCAGATGTTCTATCCTCATTTTCTTCAGTGAACATGTTTCACCATGCAAATGAGTATGCTGACAGGGGCATGCAGAAGAAAGATATATACGCCCAAAAGCAACACTTAGAAACACAGCCACCAGTGGCTCAAGTGGTAAGTGCTTGGTCTTGGGATGCTGGAGACCTGAGTTCTAATCCAATGTCTGGAATCTGCTGGGCATGTATTTTTTATTTTAAAAAAAAAATGTTTTCTTTTCAAAATGGGTATGAATTGACCTGTGCGATCAGCCAACAGCTAATGCCCCTTCAATACCTGCATTCCTACTAACAATTGTGCCTTTGTTTTCTGCACTCTGGCCTTGGTAACACCCATCGAAAAGCGTGTCTCTCTGGCCCCCATCTGACTGGAAAAAACGAGGGGAAAAAGTGTAACCTACGGGTCATGGTTGATAAGATATTTGCACAAGGACTCAAACGGGACACCTTCTCGAGGCGCTGTGAGGTGACCCCCGACCCCTGCATAGCAAGCAAACCTGTATCAGCATCTCACCAGCAAATGAATGTGTCGCCTACTGGCTACGCATAGGAGGCTGCAGGAGGTGCATTAACCCATTGGGCTGTCGACCCTCCTTCCTCTGAGGGCAGAAAACTGAATTTCCATGTTGCCTTCCTTTGGCACATTAGATCTTTCTTTCACCCCAATTCAGAGGATGTGTTGCTTCACGGAGAGATGATACTCATTTTGAGGTGTCAGCCTCTAATAGCTAAGCAGGTCAGTTAAATCTTTACCTTTGTCATTGGGGTGTACTGATATGCGCAGGGCAGTCTTCTGTCCTCTACTACTGTAAACTTTGGTATTGCTGCTTGTTCAAGATTTTTAAATGTAAACACTCTGCTCTCAAAAGTGAAAGATTTTAAAGACTCTTGCTGTAGCTAGCCTTTCCCACTCTTTGCCCTGGGGGAGAGAGCAGAGGCGTAGGCAGGGTAGGGCCTGAGGGGCAAGGCCCACCCAAAATCTGTAAATGCCCACTCGGCAGCGCTGCATGGGAATTTACAGATATTGTTGTCAGTGCAGTGGGCCCAACTACATTAGCATCAGGCCCCATTTGCTAGACAATCCTGGCTACGCCTCTGGTGCTTCCCGACTCAACAACCCAATCACCCCTTCAGCTCTTCTTACTCGTCTCACAGCACCTCCCATAAGCGAGGAATGCATCTTTTGTTGGTAGATTTCCTTCATGAGGCTTAGCTAGGCCTGTATTCCTTTTCAAAGGGCTATAGAAGAGAGCAAAAAGGGAGAAGGCATAATGGAGCGGGAAGTAGGTGGAAGACGAGGGGTCAGGGGGGTTGGCAGTAAAAGAAACAGGGCCTGGCCTGGCAGAGAGTTGGAAGTTAGGGAACACATTGAGCATAGGAGGAGGAAAGATGCCTCAGGCATGTAACTCTCTGACTCTTCCCCACCGTGCCTGCAGAAAGAGCCTTCCGATTCCTAGCTCTCCCCTGAATGGATACATTTGCCTGGAGAGGCCAGAACTAATTTCAGTTAGCCAGAGGGTAAACAGGGGCCAGTGAGAGGTGCACGCCCCTTCATTTCACTAGGCTCCTGGGGCTTCTGGGAGGAAAAAAGGCATCAGTATTCCAGCAAGATCATCGTCAACAGGGCCACCATCACTAGGGGATTACAGGGCATGCTGTGACACTCTCCGGGGCCTGGTTGGCCAGGCTTATGTTGAAGAGCACATATCCTAACCCTAAGCTACCTGGGTGGCTGCACCATAGAGGCTGCACTGGACATAGGGCTGTGCCCGCAAGGGCTGTGGTCGCGTTTGGGAGCGTTAGGGACGCGTGGAGGACGCAGGGCGCAGACCTCTGCCCGTTTCCGACCAGGATTCGGCCCTCATTCTCAATAGTGGAGCCAGCCACTCCAAAATTGAGGGTGTTAAAGGCAGAAAGCAGCCCTCTCACCCCCAGGGCAAAGAGTGGGAAAGGCTCGTTGCATCAAGAGTCTTTCAAATCTTTCACTTTTGAGAGCAGAGTGTTTACATTTAGGAATCATTAAACAAGCAGCAATATGAAAACATAGAGTAGCAGAGGACAGGAGACTGCCCTATGCATATCAGTACAGCCCAATGACAAAGTCAAAGATTTAACTGACCTGCTTAGCTATTATATTATGGCTGACACCTCACAATGATTATCATCTCTCCGTGAAGCAAAACATCCTCTTAATTGGCTTGAAAGATAGACCTAATGTGCCAAAGGAAGGCAACATGGAAATTCAGACTCCTGCTCTCAGGGGAAGGAGGGTCGACAGCCCAATGGGTTAATGCACCTACTGCAGCCTCCTATGTGTAACCTGCAGGCGACACATTCAGTTGCTGGTGAGATGCTGATACAGGTTTGCTTGCTATGCAGGGGCCGGTGGTCACCTCACAGCACCTCGAGAAGGTGTCCTGTTTGAGTCCCAGTTCAAATATTGTATCAACCATGACCCGTAGATTACACCTTTTCCCCTTGTTTTTTTCCAGTCAATTGGGGCCAGAGAGACAACCTTTTGTATGGGTGTTACCTAGGCCAGTGTGCAGAAAACAAAGGCACAACTGTTAGTAGGAATGCAGGTAATGAAGGGGCATTAGCTGTTGGCTGATCGCACAGGGCAATGCATACCCATTTTCAATTAAAACATTATTTTTTAAATAAAAAGATCATGCCCAGGAGATTGCAGACATTGGATTAGAACTCAGGTCTCCAGCATTCCAAGACCAAGCACTTACCACTTGAGCCACTGGTGGCTGTGCTTCTGAGAGTAGCTTTTGGGCGTATGCCCCTGTGAGCATACCCATTTCAGTTGTGAAACATGTTCACTGGAGCCAAGGAGGATAGAACATCTGGCCCCCCGCTCCACCAAACACCAGCTAACTCCAGTGGCCTAGAGGTTAAGTGCTTGCGTTACAGCGCTGGGGGCCTGGGTTTGAGTCCTGCTTTCGGCACAGAAACGGAATAGTTGGGTAATCAGTTGTGGAGACCCACACTCCTAAAAGATTCAGTGGTTATGTAATGAGTTCCCTGGTAAAGGGAGGGTGGAAGAAAGCACAGATGCAGGACTGTGGAGGTGGGGACAGGGGAGAGGAAGTGCAGGGTAAAAATAAAGGAGGAGGTGGCTCAGGCAAAAAGGGGAGGTAAGGCTGGGTGAAGGGTTCCCTGTGGAAAAGAGGAGGGGGCTGGGTGAGTAGAGGGGGGGTGGGATGAGCAAAGCAGGGGGATGTGGGCCCTGGGTACGGTGTGAGGGGGAGAATACGGCCCTAAATAGTGGAGGGGGGGGGGTGTAAAGGAGGGTCCTAATGTGGGGAAAGGGGCCATTGAGGAGGGGAGAAAAAGGGTGCCCAGTGGAGGATGGAATGCACCGCCATTTTTTTCTCATCCGGCACTACCCTTTAGCCTAACCTGTCTCCTCCTTTATACCCTGCACTGCCTGGCTAACTCTATGCTTTCTTCCTCCCTCCCTTCCTTCACCAGGGAACCTACGCCATGCCCTTCTAGACCTACCCTGACTCAGCCAGCCCCACCTCCTCTCCACAGGGACCCCTGCATCTGCCCCTACCTCTCCCTTTAGCCTGCTCTACCTCCTCCTTTAGCCTGCACTCCCTCACTTCCACAGTCCTCACTTCCACTGTCCCACTTCTCTGCTATGTTCCAGAGCAACTGTACAAGGAGATTACCCCACTATTCCGTTTAAGTGCCGAAAGCAGGACTCGAACCCACGCCCCCAGTGCTGTAACGCAAGCACTTAATCTCTAGGCCACTGCAGTTAGCTGGTATTTGGTGGAGCTGGGGGGCCAGATGTTCTATCCTCATTTTCTTCAGTGAACATGTTTCACCATGCAAATGAGTATGCTGACAGGGGCATGCAGAAGAAAGATATATACGCCCAAAAGCAACACTTAGAAACACAGCCACCAGTGGCTCAAGTGGTAAGTGCTTGGTCTTGGGATGCTGGAGACCTGAGTTCTAATCCAATGTCTGGAATCTGCTGGGCATGTATTTTTTATTTTAAAAAAAAAATGTTTTCTTTTCAAAATGGGTATGAATTGACCTGTGCGATCAGCCAACAGCTAATGCCCCTTCAATACCTGCATTCCTACTAACAATTGTGCCTTTGTTTTCTGCACTCTGGCCTTGGTAACACCCATCGAAAAGCGTGTCTCTCTGGCCCCCATCTGACTGGAAAAAACGAGGGGAAAAAGTGTAACCTACGGGTCATGGTTGATAAGATATTTGCACAAGGACTCAAACGGGACACCTTCTCGAGGCGCTGTGAGGTGACCCCCGACCCCTGCATAGCAAGCAAACCTGTATCAGCATCTCACCAGCAAATGAATGTGTCGCCTACTGGCTACGCATAGGAGGCTGCAGGAGGTGCATTAACCCATTGGGCTGTCGACCCTCCTTCCTCTGAGGGCAGAAAACTGAATTTCCATGTTGCCTTCCTTTGGCACATTAGATCTTTCTTTCACCCCAATTCAGAGGATGTGTTGCTTCACGGAGAGATGATACTCATTTTGAGGTGTCAGCCTCTAATAGCTAAGCAGGTCAGTTAAATCTTTACCTTTGTCATTGGGGTGTACTGATATGCGCAGGGCAGTCTTCTGTCCTCTACTACTGTAAACTTTGGTATTGCTGCTTGTTCAAGATTTTTAAATGTAAACACTCTGCTCTCAAAAGTGAAAGATTTTAAAGACTCTTGCTGTAGCTAGCCTTTCCCACTCTTTGCCCTGGGGGAGAGAGCAGAGGCGTAGGCAGGGTAGGGCCTGAGGGGCAAGGCCCACCCAAAATCTGTAAATGCCCACTCGGCAGCGCTGCATGGGAATTTACAGATATTGTTGTCAGTGCAGTGGGCCCAACTACATTAGCATCAGGCCCCATTTGCTAGACAATCCTGGCTACGCCTCTGGTGCTTCCCGACTCAACAACCCAATCACCCCTTCAGCTCTTCTTACTCGTCTCACAGCACCTCCCATAAGCGAGGAATGCATCTTTTGTTGGTAGATTTCCTTCATGAGGCTTAGCTAGGCCTGTATTCCTTTTCAAAGGGCTATAGAAGAGAGCAAAAAGGGAGAAGGCATAATGGAGCGGGAAGTAGGTGGAAGACGAGGGGTCAGGGGGGTTGGCAGTAAAAGAAACAGGGCCTGGCCTGGCAGAGAGTTGGAAGTTAGGGAACACATTGAGCATAGGAGGAGGAAAGATGCCTCAGGCATGTAACTCTCTGACTCTTCCCCACCGTGCCTGCAGAAAGAGCCTTCCGATTCCTAGCTCTCCCCTGAATGGATACATTTGCCTGGAGAGGCCAGAACTAATTTCAGTTAGCCAGAGGGTAAACAGGGGCCAGTGAGAGGTGCACGCCCCTTCATTTCACTAGGCTCCTGGGGCTTCTGGGAGGAAAAAAGGCATCAGTATTCCAGCAAGATCATCGTCAACAGGGCCACCATCACTAGGGGATTACAGGGCATGCTGTGACACTCTCCGGGGCCTGGTTGGCCAGGCTTATGTTGAAGAGCACATATCCTAACCCTAAGCTACCTGGGTGGCTGCACCATAGAGGCTGCACTGGACATAGGGCTGTGCCCGCAAGGGCTGTGGTCGCGTTTGGGAGCGTTAGGGACGCGTGGAGGACGCAGGGCGCAGACCTCTGCCCGTTTCCGACCAGGATTCGGCCCTCATTCTCAATAGTGGAGCCAGCCACTCCAAAATTGAGGGTGTTAAAGGCAGAAAGCAGCCCTCTCACCCCCAGGGCAAAGAGTGGGAAAGGCTCGTTGCATCAAGAGTCTTTCAAATCTTTCACTTTTGAGAGCAGAGTGTTTACATTTAGGAATCATTAAACAAGCAGCAATATGAAAACATAGAGTAGCAGAGGACAGGAGACTGCCCTATGCATATCAGTACAGCCCAATGACAAAGTCAAAGATTTAACTGACCTGCTTAGCTATTATATTATGGCTGACACCTCACAATGATTATCATCTCTCCGTGAAGCAAAACATCCTCTTAATTGGCTTGAAAGATAGACCTAATGTGCCAAAGGAAGGCAACATGGAAATTCAGACTCCTGCTCTCAGGGGAAGGAGGGTCGACAGCCCAATGGGTTAATGCACCTACTGCAGCCTCCTATGTGTAACCTGCAGGCGACACATTCAGTTGCTGGTGAGATGCTGATACAGGTTTGCTTGCTATGCAGGGGCCGGTGGTCACCTCACAGCACCTCGAGAAGGTGTCCTGTTTGAGTCCCAGTTCAAATATTGTATCAACCATGACCCGTAGATTACACCTTTTCCCCTTGTTTTTTTCCAGTCAATTGGGGCCAGAGAGACAACCTTTTGTATGGGTGTTACCTAGGCCAGTGTGCAGAAAACAAAGGCACAACTGTTAGTAGGAATGCAGGTAATGAAGGGGCATTAGCTGTTGGCTGATCGCACAGGGCAATGCATACCCATTTTCAATTAAAACATTATTTTTTAAATAAAAAGATCATGCCCAGGAGATTGCAGACATTGGATTAGAACTCAGGTCTCCAGCATTCCAAGACCAAGCACTTACCACTTGAGCCACTGGTGGCTGTGCTTCTGAGAGTAGCTTTTGGGCGTATGCCCCTGTGAGCATACCCATTTCAGTTGTGAAACATGTTCACTGGAGCCAAGGAGGATAGAACATCTGGCCCCCCGCTCCACCAAACACCAGCTAACTCCAGTGGCCTAGAGGTTAAGTGCTTGCGTTACAGCGCTGGGGGCCTGGGTTTGAGTCCTGCTTTCGGCACAGAAACGGAATAGTTGGGTAATCAGTTGTGGAGACCCACACTCCTAAAAGATTCAGTGGTTATGTAATGAGTTCCCTGGTAAAGGGAGGGTGGAAGAAAGCACAGATGCAGGACTGTGGAGGTGGGGACAGGGGAGAGGAAGTGCAGGGTAAAAATAAAGGAGGAGGTGGCTCAGGCAAAAAGGGGAGGTAAGGCTGGGTGAAGGGTTCCCTGTGGAAAAGAGGAGGGGGCTGGGTGAGTAGAGGGGGGGTGGGATGAGCAAAGCAGGGGGATGTGGGCCCTGGGTACGGTGTGAGGGGGAGAATACGGCCCTAAATAGTGGAGGGGGGGGGGTGTAAAGGAGGGTCCTAATGTGGGGAAAGGGGCCATTGAGGAGGGGAGAAAAAGGGTGCCCAGTGGAGGATGGAATGCACCGCCATTTTTTTCTCATCCGGCACTACCCTTTAGCCTAACCTGTCTCCTCCTTTATACCCTGCACTGCCTGGCTAACTCTATGCTTTCTTCCTCCCTCCCTTCCTTCACCAGGGAACCTACGCCATGCCCTTCTAGACCTACCCTGACTCAGCCAGCCCCACCTCCTCTCCACAGGGACCCCTGCATCTGCCCCTACCTCTCCCTTTAGCCTGCTCTACCTCCTCCTTTAGCCTGCACTCCCTCACTTCCACAGTCCTCACTTCCACTGTCCCACTTCTCTGCTATGTTCCAGAGCAACTGTACAAGGAGATTACCCCACTATTCCGTTTAAGTGCCGAAAGCAGGACTCGAACCCACGCCCCCAGTGCTGTAACGCAAGCACTTAATCTCTAGGCCACTGCAGTTAGCTGGTATTTGGTGGAGCTGGGGGGCCAGATGTTCTATCCTCATTTTCTTCAGTGAACATGTTTCACCATGCAAATGAGTATGCTGACAGGGGCATGCAGAAGAAAGATATATACGCCCAAAAGCAACACTTAGAAACACAGCCACCAGTGGCTCAAGTGGTAAGTGCTTGGTCTTGGGATGCTGGAGACCTGAGTTCTAATCCAATGTCTGGAATCTGCTGGGCATGTATTTTTTATTTTAAAAAAAAAATGTTTTCTTTTCAAAATGGGTATGAATTGACCTGTGCGATCAGCCAACAGCTAATGCCCCTTCAATACCTGCATTCCTACTAACAATTGTGCCTTTGTTTTCTGCACTCTGGCCTTGGTAACACCCATCGAAAAGCGTGTCTCTCTGGCCCCCATCTGACTGGAAAAAACGAGGGGAAAAAGTGTAACCTACGGGTCATGGTTGATAAGATATTTGCACAAGGACTCAAACGGGACACCTTCTCGAGGCGCTGTGAGGTGACCCCCGACCCCTGCATAGCAAGCAAACCTGTATCAGCATCTCACCAGCAAATGAATGTGTCGCCTACTGGCTACGCATAGGAGGCTGCAGGAGGTGCATTAACCCATTGGGCTGTCGACCCTCCTTCCTCTGAGGGCAGAAAACTGAATTTCCATGTTGCCTTCCTTTGGCACATTAGATCTTTCTTTCACCCCAATTCAGAGGATGTGTTGCTTCACGGAGAGATGATACTCATTTTGAGGTGTCAGCCTCTAATAGCTAAGCAGGTCAGTTAAATCTTTACCTTTGTCATTGGGGTGTACTGATATGCGCAGGGCAGTCTTCTGTCCTCTACTACTGTAAACTTTGGTATTGCTGCTTGTTCAAGATTTTTAAATGTAAACACTCTGCTCTCAAAAGTGAAAGATTTTAAAGACTCTTGCTGTAGCTAGCCTTTCCCACTCTTTGCCCTGGGGGAGAGAGCAGAGGCGTAGGCAGGGTAGGGCCTGAGGGGCAAGGCCCACCCAAAATCTGTAAATGCCCACTCGGCAGCGCTGCATGGGAATTTACAGATATTGTTGTCAGTGCAGTGGGCCCAACTACATTAGCATCAGGCCCCATTTGCTAGACAATCCTGGCTACGCCTCTGGTGCTTCCCGACTCAACAACCCAATCACCCCTTCAGCTCTTCTTACTCGTCTCACAGCACCTCCCATAAGCGAGGAATGCATCTTTTGTTGGTAGATTTCCTTCATGAGGCTTAGCTAGGCCTGTATTCCTTTTCAAAGGGCTATAGAAGAGAGCAAAAAGGGAGAAGGCATAATGGAGCGGGAAGTAGGTGGAAGACGAGGGGTCAGGGGGGTTGGCAGTAAAAGAAACAGGGCCTGGCCTGGCAGAGAGTTGGAAGTTAGGGAACACATTGAGCATAGGAGGAGGAAAGATGCCTCAGGCATGTAACTCTCTGACTCTTCCCCACCGTGCCTGCAGAAAGAGCCTTCCGATTCCTAGCTCTCCCCTGAATGGATACATTTGCCTGGAGAGGCCAGAACTAATTTCAGTTAGCCAGAGGGTAAACAGGGGCCAGTGAGAGGTGCACGCCCCTTCATTTCACTAGGCTCCTGGGGCTTCTGGGAGGAAAAAAGGCATCAGTATTCCAGCAAGATCATCGTCAACAGGGCCACCATCACTAGGGGATTACAGGGCATGCTGTGACACTCTCCGGGGCCTGGTTGGCCAGGCTTATGTTGAAGAGCACATATCCTAACCCTAAGCTACCTGGGTGGCTGCACCATAGAGGCTGCACTGGACATAGGGCTGTGCCCGCAAGGGCTGTGGTCGCGTTTGGGAGCGTTAGGGACGCGTGGAGGACGCAGGGCGCAGACCTCTGCCCGTTTCCGACCAGGATTCGGCCCTCATTCTCAATAGTGGAGCCAGCCACTCCAAAATTGAGGGTGTTAAAGGCAGAAAGCAGCCCTCTCACCCCCAGGGCAAAGAGTGGGAAAGGCTCGTTGCATCAAGAGTCTTTCAAATCTTTCACTTTTGAGAGCAGAGTGTTTACATTTAGGAATCATTAAACAAGCAGCAATATGAAAACATAGAGTAGCAGAGGACAGGAGACTGCCCTATGCATATCAGTACAGCCCAATGACAAAGTCAAAGATTTAACTGACCTGCTTAGCTATTATATTATGGCTGACACCTCACAATGATTATCATCTCTCCGTGAAGCAAAACATCCTCTTAATTGGCTTGAAAGATAGACCTAATGTGCCAAAGGAAGGCAACATGGAAATTCAGATTCCTGCTCTCAGGGGAAGGAGGGTCGACAGCCCAATGGGTTAATGCACCTACTGCAGCCTCCTATGTGTAACCTGCAGGCGACACATTCAGTTGCTGGTGAGATGCTGATACAGGTTTGCTTGCTATGCAGGGGCCGGTGGTCACCTCACAGCACCTCGAGAAGGTGTCCTGTTTGAGTCCCAGTTCAATTATTGTATCAACCATGACCCGTAGATTACACCTTTTCCCCTTGTTTTTTTCCAGTCAATTGGGGCCAGAGAGACACCCTTTTGTATGGGTGTTACCTAGGCCAGAGTGCAGAAAACAAAGGCACAATTGTTAGTAGGAATGCAGGTATTGAAGGGGCATTAGCTGTTGGCTGATCGCACAGGGCAATTCATACCCATTTTGAAAAGAAAACATTTTTTTTTTTTTAAATAAAAAATACATGCCCAGCAGATTCCAGACATTGGATTTGAACTCAGGTCTCCAGCATCCCAAGACCAAGCACTTACCACTTGAGCCACTGGTGGCTGTGCTTCTAAGTGTTGCTTTTGGGCGTATATATCTTTCTTCTGCATGCCCCTGTCAGCATACTCATTTGCATGGTGAAACATGTTCACTGAAGAAAATGAGGATAGAACATCTGGCCCCCCAGCTCCACCAAATACCAGCTAACTCCAGTGGCCTAGAGGTTAAGTGCTTGCGTTACAGCACTGGGGGCGTGGGTTCGAGTCCTGCTTTCGGCACTTAAACGGAATAGTGGGGTAATCTCCTTGTACAGTTGCTGTGGAACATAGCAGAGAAGTGGGACAGTGGAAGTGAGGACTGTGGAAGTGAGGGAGTGCAGGCCAAAGGAGGAGGTAGAGCAGGCTAAAGGGAGAGGTAGGGGTAGATGCAGGGGTCCCTGTGGAGAGGAGGTGGGGCTGGCTGAGTCAGGGTAGGTCTAGAAGGGCATGGCGTAGGTTCCCTGGTAAAGGAAGGAAGGGAGGAAGAAAGCATAGAGTTAGCCAGGCAGTGCAGGGTATAAAGGAGGAGACAGGTTAGGCTAAAGGGTAGTGCCGGATGAGAAAAAAATGTCGGTCCATTCCATCCTCCACTGGGCACCCTTTTTCTCCCCTCCTCAATGGCCCCTTTCCCCACATTAGGACCCTCCTTTACACCCCCCCCCCTCCACTATTCAGGGCTGTATTCTCCCCCTCACACCGTACCCAGGGCCCACATCCCCCTGCTTTGCTCATCCCACCCCCCCTCTACTCACCCAGCCCCCTCCTCTTTTCCACAGGGAACCCTTCACCCAGTCTTACCTCCCCTTTTTGCCTGAGCCACCTCCTCCTTTATTTTTACCCTGCACTTCCTCTCCCCTGTCCCCACCTCCACAGTCCTGCATCTGTGCTTTCTTCCACCCTCCCTTTACCAGGGAACTCATTACATAACCACTGAATCTTTTAGGAGTGTGGGTCTCCACAACTGATTACCCAACTATTCCGTTTCTGTGCCGAAAGCAGGACTCAAACCCAGGCCCCCAGCGCTGTAACGCAAGCACTTAACCTCTAGGCCACTGGAGTTAGCTGGTGTTTGGTGGAGCGGGGGGCCAGATGTTCTATCCTCCTTGGCTCCAGTGAACATGTTTCACAACTGAAATGGGTATGCTCACAGGGGCATACGCCCAAAAGCTACTCTCAGAAGCACAGCCACCAGTGGCTCAAGTGGTAAGTGCTTGGTCTTGGAATGCTGGAGACCTGAGTTCTAATCCAATGTCTGCAATCTCCTGGGCATGATCTTTTTATTTAAAAAATAATGTTTTAATTGAAAATGGGTATGCATTGCCCTGTGCGATCAGCCAACAGCTAATGCCCCTTCATTACCTGCATTCCTACTAACAGTTGTGCCTTTGTTTTCTGCACACTGGCCTAGGTAACACCCATACAAAAGGTTGTCTCTCTGGCCCCAATTGACTGGAAAAAAACAAGGGGAAAAGGTGTAATCTACGGGTCATGGTTGATACAATAATTGAACTGGGACTCAAACAGGACACCTTCTCGAGGTGCTGTGAGGTGACCACCGGCCCCTGCATAGCAAGCAAACCTGTATCAGCATCTCACCAGCAACTGAATGTGTCGCCTGCAGGTTACACATAGGAGGCTGCAGTAGGTGCATTAACCCATTGGGCTGTCGACCCTCCTTCCCCTGAGAGCAGGAATCTGAATTTCCATGTTGCCTTCCTTTGGCACATTAGGTCTATCTTTCAAGCCAATTAAGAGGATGTTTTGCTTCACGGAGAGATGATAATCATTGTGAGGTGTCAGCCATAATATAATAGCTAAGCAGGTCAGTTAAATCTTTGACTTTGTCATTGGGTTGTACTGATATGCATAGGGCAGTCTCCTGTCCTCTGCTACTCTATGTTTTCATATTGCTGCTTGTTTAATGATTCCTAAATGTAAACACTCTGCTCTCAAAAGTGAAAGATTTGAAAGACTCTTGATGCAACGAGCCTTTCCCACTCTTTGCCCTGGGGGTGAGAGGGCTGCTTTCTGCCTTTAACACCCTCAATTTTGGAGTGGCTGGCTCCACTATTGAGAATGAGGGCCGAATCCTGGTCGGAAACGGGCAGAGGTCTGCGCCCTGCGTCCTCCACGCGTCCCTAACGCTCCCAAACGCGACCACAGCCCTTGCGGGCACAGCCCTATGTCCAGTGCAGCCTCTATGGTGCAGCCACCCAGGTAGCTTAGGGTTAGGATATGTGCTCTTCAACATAAGCCTGGCCAACCAGGCCCCGGAGAGTGTCACAGCATGCCCTGTAATCCCCTAGTGATGGTGGCCCTGTTGACGATGATCTTGCTGGAATACTGATGCCTTTTTTCCTCCCAGAAGCCCCAGGAGCCTAGTGAAATGAAGGGGCGTGCACCTCTCACTGGCCCCTGTTTACCCTCTGGCTAACTGAAATTAGTTCTGGCCTCTCCAGGCAAATGTATCCATTCAGGGGAGAGCTAGGAATCGGAAGGCTCTTTCTGCAGGCACGGTGGGGAAGAGTCAGAGAGTTACATGCCTGAGGCATCTTTCCTCCTCCTATGCTCAATGTGTTCCCTAACTTCCAACTCTCTGCCAGGCCAGGCCCTGTTTCTTTTACTGCCAACCCCCCTGACCCCTCGTCTTCCACCTACTTCCCGCTCCATTATGCCTTCTCCCTTTTTGCTCTCTTCTATAGCCCTTTGAAAAGGAATACAGGCCTAGCTAAGCCTCATGAAGGAAATCTACCAACAAAAGATGCATTCCTCGCTTATGGGAGGTGCTGTGAGACGAGTAAGAAGAGCTGAAGGGGTGATTGGGTTGTTGAGTCGGGAAGCACCAGAGGCGTAGCCAGGATTGTCTAGCAAATGGGGCCTGATGCTAATGTAGTTGGGCCCACTGCACTGACAACAATATCTGTAAATTCCCATGCAGCGCTGCCGAGTGGGCATTTACAGATTTTGGGTGGGCCTTGCCCCTCAGGCCCTACCCTGCCTACGCCTCTGCTCTCTCCCCCAGGGCAAAGAGTGGGAAAGGCTAGCTACAGCAAGAGTCTTTAAAATCTTTCACTTTTGAGAGCAGAGTGTTTACATTTAAAAATCTTGAACAAGCAGCAATACCAAAGCTTACAGTAGTAGAGGACAGAAGACTGCCCTGCGCATATCAGTACACCCCAATGACAAAGGTAAAGATTTAACTGACCTGCTTAGCTATTAGAGGCTGACACCTCAAAATGAGTATCATCTCTCCGTGAAGCAACACATCCTCTGAATTGGGGTGAAAGAAAGATCTAATGTGCCAAAGGAAGGCAACATGGAAATTCAGTTTTCTGCCCTCAGAGGAAGGAGGGTCGACAGCCCAATGGGTTGATGCACCTCCTGCAGCCTCCTATGCGTAGCCAGTAGGCGACACATTCATTTGCTGGTGAGATGCTGATACAGGTTTGCTTGCTATGCAGGGGTCGGGGGTCACCTCACAGCGCCTCGAGAAGGTGTCCCGTTTGAGTCCTTGTGCAAATATCTTATCAACCATGACCCGTAGGTTACACTTTTTCCCCTCGTTTTTTCCAGTCAGATGGGGGCCAGAGAGACACGCTTTTCGATGGGTGTTACCAAGGCCAGAGTGCAGAAAACAAAGGCACAATTGTTAGTAGGAATGCAGGTATTGAAGGGGCATTAGCTGTTGGCTGATCGCACAGGGCAATTCATACCCATTTTGAAAAGAAAACATTTTTTTTTTTTTAAATAAAAAATACATGCCCAGCAGATTCCAGACATTGGATTTGAACTCAGGTCTCCAGCATCCCAAGACCAAGCACTTACCACTTGAGCCACTGGTGGCTGTGCTTCTAAGTGTTGCTTTTGGGCGTATATATCTTTCTTCTGCATGCCCCTGTCAGCATACTCATTTGCATGGTGAAACATGTTCACTGAAGAAAATGAGGATAGAACATCTGGCCCCCCAGCTCCACCAAATACCAGCTAACTGCAGTGGCCTAGAGGTTAAGTGCTTGCGTTACAGCACTGGGGGCGTGGGTTCGAGTCCTGCTTTCGGCACTTAAACGGAATAGTGGGGTAATCTCCTTGTACAGTTGCTGTGGAACATAGCAGAGAAGTGGGACAGTGGAAGTGAGGACTGTGGAAGTGAGGGAGTGCAGGCCAAAGGAGGAGGTAGAGCAGGCTAAAGGGAGAGGTAGGGGTAGATGCAGGGGTCCCTGTGGAGAGGAGGTGGGGCTGGCTGAGTCAGGGTAGGTCTAGAAGGGCATGGCGTAGGTTCCCTGGTAAAGGAAGGAAGGGAGGAAGAAAGCATAGAGTTAGCCAGGCAGTGCAGGGTATAAAGGAGGAGACAGGTTAGGCTAAAGGGTAGTGCCGGATGAGAAAAAAATGTCAGTCCATTCCATCCTCCACTGGGCACCCTTTTTCTCCCCTCCTCAATGGCCCCTTTCCCCACATTAGGACCCTCCGTTACACCCCCCCCCCTCCACTATTCAGGGCCGTATTCTCCCCCTCACACCGTACCCAGGGCCCACATCCCCCTGCTTTGCTCATCCCACCCCCCCTCTACTCACCCAGCCCCCTCCTCTTTTCCACAGGGAACCCTTCACCCAGCCTTACCTCCCCTTTTTGCCTGAGCCACCTCCTCCTTTATTTTTACCCTGCACTTCCTCTCCCCTGTCCCCACCTCCACAGTCCTGCATCTGTGCTTTCTTCCACCCTCCCTTTACCAGGGAACTCATTACATAACCACTGAATCTTTTAGGAGTGTGGGTCTCCACAACTGATTACCCAACTATTCCGTTTCTGTGCCGAAAGCAGGACTCAAACCCAGGCCCCCAGCGCTGTAACATAAGCACTTAACCTCTAGGCCACTGGAGTTAGCTGGTGTTTGGTGGAGCGGGGGGCCAGATGTTCTATCCTCCTGGGCTCCAGTGAACATGTTTCACAACTGAAATGGGTATGCTCACAGGGGCATACGCCCAAAAGCTACTCTCAGAAGCACAGCCACCAGTGGCTCAAGTGGTAAGTGCTTGGTCTTGGAATGCTGGAGACCTGAGTTCTAATCCAATGTCTGCAATCTCCTGGGCATGATCTTTTTATTTAAAAAATAATGTTTTAATTGAAAATGGGTATGCATTGCCCTGTGCGATCAGCCAACAGCTAATGCCCCTTCATTACCTGCATTCCTACTAACAGTTGTGCCTTTGTTTTCTGCACACTGGCCTAGGTAACACCCATACAAAAGGTTGTCTCTCTGGCCCCAATTGACTGGAAAAAAACAAGGGGAAAAGGTGTAATCTACGGGTCATGGTTGATACAATAATTGAACTGGGACTCAAACAGGACACCTTCTCGAGGTGCTGTGAGGTGACCACCGGCCCCTGCATAGCAAGCAAACCTGTATCAGCATCTCACCAGCAACTGAATGTGTCGCCTGCAGGTTACACATAGGAGGCTGCAGTAGGTGCATTAACCCATTGGGCTGTCGACCCTCCTTCCCCTGAGAGCAGGAATCTGAATTTCCATGTTGCCTTCCTTTGGCACATTAGGTCTATCTTTCAAGCCAATTAAGAGGATGTTTTGCTTCACGGAGAGATGATAATCATTGTGAGGTGTCAGCCATAATATAATAGCTAAGCAGGTCAGTTAAATCTTTGACTTTGTCATTGGGTTGTACTGATATGCATAGGGCAGTCTCCTGTCCTCTGCTACTCTATGTTTTCATATTGCTGCTTGTTTAATGATTCCTAAATGTAAACACTCTGCTCTCAAAAGTGAAAGATTTGAAAGACTCTTGATGCAACGAGCCTTTCCCACTCTTTGCCCTGGGGGTGAGAGGGCTGCTTTCTGCCTTTAACACCCTCAATTTTGGAGTGGCTGGCTCCACTATTGAGAATGAGGGCCGAATCCTGGTCGGAAACGGGCAGAGGTCTGCGCCCTGCGTCCTCCACGCGTCCCTAACGCTCCCAAACGCGACCACAGCCCTATGTCCAGTGCAGCCTCTATGGTGCAGCCACCCAGGTAGCTTAGGGTTAGGATATGTGCTCTTCAACATAAGCCTGGCCAACCAGGCCCCGGAGAGTGTCACAGCATGCCCTGTAATCCCCTAGTGATGGTGGCCCTGTTGACGATGATCTTGCTGGAATACTGATGCCTTTTTTCCTCCCAGAAGCCCCAGGAGCCTAGTGAAATGAAGGGGCGTGCACCTCTCACTGGCCCCTGTTTACCCTCTGGCTAACTGAAATTAGTTCTGGCCTCTCCAGGCAAATGTATCCATTCAGGGGAGAGCTAGGAATCGGAAGGCTCTTTCTGCAGGCACGGTGGGGAAGAGTCAGAGAGTTACATGCCTGAGGCATCTTTCCTCCTCCTATGCTCAATGTGTTCCCTAACTTCCAACTCTCTGCCAGGCCAGGCCCTGTTTCTTTTACTGCCAACCCCCCTGACCCCTCGTCTTCCACCTACTTCCCGCTCCATTATGCCTTCTCCCTTTTTGCTCTCTTCTATAGCCCTTTGAAAAGGAATACAGGCCTAGCTAAGCCTCATGAAGGAAATCTACCAACAAAAGATGCATTCCTCGCTTATGGGAGGTGCTGTGAGACGAGTAAGAAGAGCTGAAGGGGTGATTGGGTTGTTGAGTCGGGAAGCACCAGAGGCGTAGCCAGGATTGTCTAGCAAATGGGGCCTGATGCTAATGTAGTTGGGCCCACTGCACTGACAACAATATCTGTAAATTCCCATGCAGCGCTGCCGAGTGGGCATTTACAGATTTTGGGTGGGCCTTGCCCCTCAGGCCCTACCCTGCCTACGCCTCTGCTCTCTCCCCCAGGGCAAAGAGTGGGAAAGGCTAGCTACAGCAAGAGTCTTTAAAATCTTTCACTTTTGAGAGCAGAGTGTTTACATTTAAAAATCTTGAACAAGCAGCAATACCAAAGCTTACAGTAGTAGAGGACAGAAGACTGCCCTGCGCATATCAGTACACCCCAATGACAAAGGTAAAGATTTAACTGACCTGCTTAGCTATTAGAGGCTGACACCTCAAAATGAGTATCATCTCTCCGTGAAGCAACACATCCTCTGAATTGGGGTGAAAGAAAGATCTAATGTGCCAAAGGAAGGCAACATGGAAATTCAGTTTTCTGCCCTCAGAGGAAGGAGGGTCGACAGCCCAATGGGTTAATGCACCTCCTGCAGCCTCCTATGCGTAGCCAGTAGGCGACACATTCATTTGCTGGTGAGATGCTGATACAGGTTTGCTTGCTATGCAGGGGTCGGGGGTCACCTCACAGCGCCTCGAGAAGGTGTCCCGTTTGAGTCCTTGTGCAAATATCTTATCAACCATGACCCGTAGGTTACACTTTTTCCCCTCGTTTTTTCCAGTCAGATGGGGGCCAGAGAGACACGCTTTTCGATGGGTGTTACCAAGGCCAGAGTGCAGAAAACAAAGGCACAATTGTTAGTAGGAATGCAGGTATTGAAGGGGCATTAGCTGTTGGCTGATCGCACAGGGCAATTCATACCCATTTTGAAAAGAAAACATTTTTTTTTTTTTAAATAAAAAATACATGCCCAGCAGATTCCAGACATTGGATTTGAACTCAGGTCTCCAGCATCCCAAGACCAAGCACTTACCACTTGAGCCACTGGTGGCTGTGCTTCTAAGTGTTGCTTTTGGGCGTATATATCTTTCTTCTGCATGCCCCTGTCAGCATACTCATTTGCATGGTGAAACATGTTCACTGAAGAAAATGAGGATAGAACATCTGGCCCCCCAGCTCCACCAAATACCAGCTAACTGCAGTGGCCTAGAGGTTAAGTGCTTGCGTTACAGCACTGGGGGCGTGGGTTCGAGTCCTGCTTTCGGCACTTAAACGGAATAGTGGGGTAATCTCCTTGTACAGTTGCTGTGGAACATAGCAGAGAAGTGGGACAGTGGAAGTGAGGACTGTGGAAGTGAGGGAGTGCAGGCCAAAGGAGGAGGTAGAGCAGGCTAAAGGGAGAGGTAGGGGTAGATGCAGGGGTCCCTGTGGAGAGGAGGTGGGGCTGGCTGAGTCAGGGTAGGTCTAGAAGGGCATGGCGTAGGTTCCCTGGTAAAGGAAGGAAGGGAGGAAGAAAGCATAGAGTTAGCCAGGCAGTGCAGGGTATAAAGGAGGAGACAGGTTAGGCTAAAGGGTAGTGCCGGATGAGAAAAAAATGTCAGTCCATTCCATCCTCCACTGGGCACCCTTTTTCTCCCCTCCTCAATGGCCCCTTTCCCCACATTAGGACCCTCCTTTACACCCCCCCCCTCCACTATTCAGGGCTGTATTCTCCCCCTCACACCTTACCCAGGGCCCACATCCCCCTGCTTTGCTCATCCCACCCCCCCTCTACTCACCCAGCCCCCTCCTCTTTTCCACAGGGAACCCTTCACCCAGCCTTACCTCCCCTTTTTGCCTGAGCCACCTCCTCCTTTATTTTTACCCTGCACTTCCTCTCCCCTGTCCCCACCTCCACAGTCCTGCATCTGTGCTTTCTTCCACCCTCCCTTTACCAGGGAACTCATTACATAACCACTGAATCTTTTAGGAGTGTGGGTCTCCACAACTGATTACCCAACTATTCCGTTTCTGTGCCGAAAGCAGGACTCAAACCCAGGCCCCCAGCGCTGTAACGCAAGCACTTAACCTCTAGGCCACTGGAGTTAGCTGGTGTTTGGTGGAGCGGGGGGCCAGATGTTCTATCCTCCTTGGCTCCAGTGAACATGTTTCACAACTGAAATGGGTATGCTCACAGGGGCATACGCCCAAAAGCTACTCTCAGAAGCACAGCCACCAGTGGCTCAAGTGGTAAGTGCTTGGTCTTGGAATGCTGGAGACCTGAGTTCTAATCCAATGTCTGCAATCTCCTGGGCATGATCTTTTTATTTAAAAAATAATGTTTTAATTGAAAATGGGTATGCATTGCCCTGTGCGATCAGCCAACAGCTAATGCCCCTTCATTACCTGCATTCCTACTAACAGTTGTGCCTTTGTTTTCTGCACACTGGCCTAGGTAACACCCATACAAAAGGTTGTCTCTCTGGCCCCAATTGACTGGAAAAAAACAAGGGGAAAAGGTGTAATCTACGGGTCATGGTTGATACAATAATTGAACTGGGACTCAAACAGGACACCTTCTCGAGGTGCTGTGAGGTGACCACCGGCCCCTGCATAGCAAGCAAACCTGTATCAGCATCTCACCAGCAACTGAATGTGTCGCCTGCAGGTTACACATAGGAGGCTGCAGTAGGTGCATTAACCCATTGGGCTGTCGACCCTCCTTCCCCTGAGAGCAGGAATCTGAATTTCCATGTTGCCTTCCTTTGGCACATTAGGTCTATCTTTCAAGCCAATTAAGAGGATGTTTTGCTTCACGGAGAGATGATAATCATTGTGAGGTGTCAGCCATAATATAATAGCTAAGCAGGTCAGTTAAATCTTTGACTTTGTCATTGGGTTGTACTGATATGCATAGGGCAGTCTCCTGTCCTCTGCTACTCTATGTTTTCATATTGCTGCTTGTTTAATGATTCCTAAATGTAAACACTCTGCTCTCAAAAGTGAAAGATTTGAAAGACTCTTGATGCAACGAGCCTTTCCCACTCTTTGCCCTGGGGGTGAGAGGGCTGCTTTCTGCCTTTAACACCCTCAATTTTGGAGTGGCTGGCTCCACTATTGAGAATGAGGGCCGAATCCTGGTCGGAAACGGGCAGAGGTCTGCGCCCTGCGTCCTCCACGCGTCCCTAACGCTCCCAAACGCGACCACAGCCCTTGCGGGCACAGCCCTATGTCCAGTGCAGCCTCTATGGTGCAGCCACCCAGGTAGCTTAGGGTTAGGATATGTGCTCTTCAACATAAGCCTGGCCAACCAGGCCCCGGAGAGTGTCACAGCATGCCCTGTAATCCCCTAGTGATGGTGGCCCTGTTGACGATGATCTTGCTGGAATACTGATGCCTTTTTTCCTCCCAGAAGCCCCAGGAGCCTAGTGAAATGAAGGGGCGTGCACCTCTCACTGGCCCCTGTTTACCCTCTGGCTAACTGAAATTAGTTCTGGCCTCTCCAGGCAAATGTATCCATTCAGGGGAGAGCTAGGAATCGGAAGGCTCTTTCTGCAGGCACGGTGGGGAAGAGTCAGAGAGTTACATGCCTGAGGCATCTTTCCTCCTATGCTCAATGTGTTCCCTAACTTCCAACTCTCTGCCAGGCCAGGCCCTGTTTCTTTTACTGCCAACCCCCCTGACCCCTCGTCTTCCACCTACTTCCCGCTCCATTATGCCTTCTCCCTTTTTGCTCTCTTCTATAGCCCTTTGAAAAGGAATACAGGCCTAGCTAAGCCTCATGAAGGAAATCTACCAACAAAAGATGCATTCCTCGCTTATGGGAGGTGCTGTGAGACGAGTAAGAAGAGCTGAAGGGGTGATTGGGTTGTTGAGTCGGGAAGCACCAGAGGCGTAGCCAGGATTGTCTAGCAAATGGGGCCTGATGCTAATGTAGTTGGGCCCACTGCACTGACAACAATATCTGTAAATTCCCATGCAGCGCTGCCGAGTGGGCATTTACAGATTTTGGGTGGGCCTTGCCCCTCAGGCCCTACCCTGCCTACGCCTCTGCTCTCTCCCCCAGGGCAAAGAGTGGGAAAGGCTAGCTACAGCAAGAGTCTTTAAAATCTTTCACTTTTGAGAGCAGAGTGTTTACATTTAAAAATCTTGAACAAGCAGCAATACCAAAGCTTACAGTAGTAGAGGACAGAAGACTGCCCTGCGCATATCAGTACACCCCAATGACAAAGGTAAAGATTTAACTGACCTGCTTAGCTATTAGAGGCTGACACCTCAAAATGAGTATCATCTCTCCGTGAAGCAACACATCCTCTGAATTGGGGTGAAAGAAAGATCTAATGTGCCAAAGGAAGGCAACATGGAAATTCAGTTTTCTGCCCTCAGAGGAAGGAGGGTCGACAGCCCAATGGGTTGATGCACCTCCTGCAGCCTCCTATGCGTAGCCAGTAGGCGACACATTCATTTGCTGGTGAGATGCTGATACAGGTTTGCTTGCTATGCAGGGGTCGGGGGTCACCTCACAGCGCCTCGAGAAGGTGTCCCGTTTGAGTCCTTGTGCAAATATCTTATCAACCATGACCCGTAGGTTACACTTTTTCCCCTCGTTTTTTCCAGTCAGATGGGGGCCAGAGAGACACGCTTTTCGATGGGTGTTACCAAGGCCAGAGTGCAGAAAACAAAGGCACAATTGTTAGTAGGAATGCAGGTATTGAAGGGGCATTAGCTGTTGGCTGATCGCACAGGGCAATTCATACCCATTTTGAAAAGAAAACATTTTTTTTTTTTAAATAAAAAATACATGCCCAGCAGATTCCAGACATTGGATTTGAACTCAGGTCTCCAGCATCCCAAGACCAAGCACTTACCACTTGAGCCACTGGTGGCTGTGCTTCTAAGTGTTGCTTTTGGGCGTATATATCTTTCTTCTGCATGCCCCTGTCAGCATACTCATTTGCATGGTGAAACATGTTCACTGAAGAAAATGAGGATAGAACATCTGGCCCCCCAGCTCCACCAAATACCAGCTAACTGCAGTGGCCTAGAGGTTAAGTGCTTGCGTTACAGCACTGGGGGCGTGGGTTCGAGTCCTGCTTTCGGCACTTAAACGGAATAGTGGGGTAATCTCCTTGTACAGTTGCTGTGGAACATAGCAGAGAAGTGGAAGTGAGGACTGTGGAAGTGAGGGAGTGCAGGCCAAAGGAGGAGGTAGAGCAGGCTAAAGGGAGAGGTAGGGGTAGATGCAGGGGTCCCTGTGGAGAGGAGGTGGGGCTGGCTGAGTCAGGGTAGGTCTAGAAGGGCATGGCGTAGGTTCCCTGGTAAAGGAAGGAAGGGAGGAAGAAAGCATAGAGTTAGCCAGGCAGTGCAGGGTATAAAGGAGGAGACAGGTTAGGCTAAAGGGTAGTGCCGGATGAGAAAAAAATGTCGGTCCATTCCATCCTCCACTGGGCACCCTTTTTCTCCCCTCCTCAATGGCCCCTTTCCCCACATTAGGACCCTCCTTTACACCCCCCCCCTCCACTATTCAGGGCCGTATTCTCCCCCTCACACCGTACCCAGGGCCCACATCCCCCTGCTTTGCTCATCCCACCCCCCCTCTACTCACCCAGCCCCCTCCTCTTTTCCACAGGGAACCCTTCACCCAGCCTTACCTCCCCTTTTTGCCTGAGCCACCTCCTCCTTTATTTTTACCCTGCACTTCCTCTCCCCTGTCCCCACCTCCACAGTCCTGCATCTGTGCTTTCTTCCACCCTCCCTTTACCAGGGAACTCATTACATAACCACTGAATCTTTTAGGAGTGTGGGTCTCCACAACTGATTACCCAACTATTCCGTTTCTGTGCCGAAAGCAGGACTCAAACCCAGGCCCCCAGCGCTGTAACGCAAGCACTTAACCTCTAGGCCACTGGAGTTAGCTGGTGTTTGGTGGAGCGGGGGGCCAGATGTTCTATCCTCCTTGGCTCCAGTGAACATGTTTCACAACTGAAATGGGTATGCTCACAGGGGCATACGCCCAAAAGCTACTCTCAGAAGCACAGCCACCAGTGGCTCAAGTGGTAAGTGCTTGGTCTTGGAATGCTGGAGACCTGAGTTCTAATCCAATGTCTGCAATCTCCTGGGCATGATCTTTTTATTTAAAAAATAATGTTTTAATTGAAAATGGGTATGCATTGCCCTGTGCGATCAGCCAACAGCTAATGCCCCTTCATTACCTGCATTCCTACTAACAGTTGTGCCTTTGTTTTCTGCACACTGGCCTAGGTAACACCCATACAAAAGGTTGTCTCTCTGGCCCCAATTGACTGGAAAAAAACAAGGGGAAAAGGTGTAATCTACGGGTCATGGTTGATACAATAATTGAACTGGGACTCAAACAGGACACCTTCTCGAGGTGCTGTGAGGTGACCACCGGCCCCTGCATAGCAAGCAAACCTGTATCAGCATCTCACCAGCAACTGAATGTGTCGCCTGCAGGTTACACATAGGAGGCTGCAGTAGGTGCATTAACCCATTGGGCTGTCGACCCTCCTTCCCCTGAGAGCAGGAATCTGAATTTCCATGTTGCCTTCCTTTGGCACATTAGGTCTATCTTTCAAGCCAATTAAGAGGATGTTTTGCTTCACGGAGAGATGATAATCATTGTGAGGTGTCAGCCATAATATAATAGCTAAGCAGGTCAGTTAAATCTTTGACTTTGTCATTGGGTTGTACTGATATGCATAGGGCAGTCTCCTGTCCTCTGCTACTCTATGTTTTCATATTGCTGCTTGTTTAATGATTCCTAAATGTAAACACTCTGCTCTCAAAAGTGAAAGATTTGAAAGACTCTTGATGCAACAAGCCTTTCCCACTCTTTGCCCTGGGGGTGAGAGGGCTGCTTTCTGCCTTTAACACCCTCAATTTTGGAGTGGCTGGCTCCACTATTGAGAATGAGGGCCGAATCCTGGTCGGAAACGGGCAGAGGTCTGCGCCCTGCGTCCTCCACGCGTCCCTAACGCTCCCAAACGCGACCACAGCCCTATGTCCAGTGCAGCCTCTATGGTGCAGCCACCCAGGTAGCTTAGGGTTAGGATATGTGCTCTTCAACATAAGCCTGGCCAACCAGGCCCCGGAGAGTGTCACAGCATGCCCTGTAATCCCCTAGTGATGGTGGCCCTGTTGACGATGATCTTGCTGGAATACTGATGCCTTTTTTCCTCCCAGAAGCCCCAGGAGCCTAGTGAAATGAAGGGGCGTGCACCTCTCACTGGCCCCTGTTTACCCTCTGGCTAACTGAAATTAGTTCTGGCCTCTCCAGGCAAATGTATCCATTCAGGGGAGAGCTAGGAATCGGAAGGCTCTTTCTGCAGGCACGGTGGGGAAGAGTCAGAGAGTTACATGCCTGAGGCATCTTTCCTCCTCCTATGCTCAATGTGTTCCCTAACTTCCAACTCTCTGCCAGGCCAGGCCCTGTTTCTTTTACTGCCAACCCCCCTGACCCCTCGTCTTCCACCTACTTCCCGCTCCATTATGCCTTCTCCCTTTTTGCTCTCTTCTATAGCCCTTTGAAAAGGAATACAGGCCTAGCTAAGCCTCATGAAGGAAATCTACCAACAAAAGATGCATTCCTCGCTTATGGGAGGTGCTGTGAGACGAGTAAGAAGAGCTGAAGGGGTGATTGGGTTGTTGAGTCGGGAAGCACCAGAGGCGTAGCCAGGATTGTCTAGCAAATGGGGCCTGATGCTAATGTAGTTGGGCCCACTGCACTGACAACAATATCTGTAAATTCCCATGCAGCGCTGCCGAGTGGGCATTTACAGATTTTGGGTGGGCCTTGCCCCTCAGGCCCTACCCTGCCTACGCCTCTGCTCTCTCCCCCAGGGCAAAGAGTGGGAAAGGCTAGCTACAGCAAGAGTCTTTAAAATCTTTCACTTTTGAGAGCAGAGTGTTTACATTTAAAAATCTTGAACAAGCAGCAATACCAAAGCTTACAGTAGTAGAGGACAGAAGACTGCCCTGCGCATATCAGTACACCCCAATGACAAAGGTAAAGATTTAACTGACCTGCTTAGCTATTAGAGGCTGACACCTCAAAATGAGTATCATCTCTCCGTGAAGCAACACATCCTCTGAATTGGGGTGAAAGAAAGATCTAATGTGCCAAAGGAAGGCAACATGGAAATTCAGTTTTCTGCCCTCAGAGGAAGGAGGGTCGACAGCCCAATGGGTTGATGCACCTCCTGCAGCCTCCTATACGTAGCCAGTAGGCGACACATTCATTTGCTGGTGAGATGCTGATACAGGTTTGCTTGCTATGCAGGGGTCGGGGGTCACCTCACAGCGCCTCGAGAAGGTGTCCCGTTTGAGTCCTTGTGCAAATATCTTATCAACCATGACCCGTAGGTTACACTTTTTCCCCTCGTTTTTTCCAGTCAGATGGGGGCCAGAGAGACACGCTTTTCGATGGGTGTTACCAAGGCCAGAGTGCAGAAAACAAAGGCACAATTGTTAGTAGGAATGCAGGTATTGAAGGGGCATTAGCTGTTGGCTGATCGCACAGGGCAATTCATACCCATTTTGAAAAGAAAACATTTTTTTTTTTTTAAATAAAAAATACATGCCCAGCAGATTCCAGACATTGGATTTGAACTCAGGTCTCCAGCATCCCAAGACCAAGCACTTACCACTTGAGCCACTGGTGGCTGTGCTTCTAAGTGTTGCTTTTGGGCGTATATATCTTTCTTCTGCATGCCCCTGTCAGCATACTCATTTGCATGGTGAAACATGTTCACTGAAGAAAATGAGGATAGAACATCTGGCCCCCCAGCTCCACCAAATACCAGCTAACTGCAGTGGCCTAGAGGTTAAGTGCTTGCGTTACAGCACTGGGGGCGTGGGTTCGAGTCCTGCTTTCGGCACTTAAACGGAATAGTGGGGTAATCTCCTTGTACAGTTGCTGTGGAACATAGCAGAGAAGTGGGACAGTGGAAGTGAGGACTGTGGAAGTGAGGGAGTGCAGGCCAAAGGAGGAGGTAGAGCAGGCTAAAGGGAGAGGTAGGGGTAGATGCAGGGGTCCCTGTGGAGAGGAGGTGGGGCTGGCTGAGTCAGGGTAGGTCTAGAAGGGCATGGCGTAGGTTCCCTGGTAAAGGAAGGAAGGGAGGAAGAAAGCATAGAGTTAGCCAGGCAGTGCAGGGTATAAAGGAGGAGACAGGTTAGGCTAAAGGGTAGTGCCGGATGAGAAAAAAATGTCGGTCCATTCCATCCTCCACTGGGCACCCTTTTTCTCCCCTCCTCAATGGCCCCTTTCCCCACATTAGGACCCTCCTTTACACCCCCCCCCCTCCACTATTCAGGGCCGTATTCTCCCCCTCACACCGTACCCAGGGCCCACATCCCCCTGCTTTGCTCATCCCACCCCCCCTCTACTCACCCAGCCCCCTCCTCTTTTCCACAGGGAACCCTTCACCCAGCCTTACCTCCCCTTTTTGCCTGAGCCACCTCCTCCTTTATTTTTACCCTGCACTTCCTCTCCCCTGTCCCCACCTCCACAGTCCTGCATCTGTGCTTTCTTCCACCCTCCCTTTACCAGGGAACTCATTACATAACCACTGAATCTTTTAGGAGTGTGGGTCTCCACAACTGATTACCCAACTATTCCGTTTCTGTGCCGAAAGCAGGACTCAAACCCAGGCCCCCAGCGCTGTAACGCCAGCACTTAACCTCTAGGCCACTGGAGTTAGCTGGTGTTTGGTGGAGCGGGGGGCCAGATGTTCTATCCTCCTTGGCTCCAGTGAACATGTTTCACAACTGAAATGGGTATGCTCACAGGGGCATACGCCCAAAAGCTACTCTCAGAAGCACAGCCACCAGTGGCTCAAGTGGTAAGTGCTTGGTCTTGGAATGCTGGAGACCTGAGTTCTAATCCAATGTCTGCAATCTCCTGGGCATGATCTTTTTATTTAAAAAATAATGTTTTAATTGAAAATGGGTATGCATTGCCCTGTGCGATCAGCCAACAGCTAATGCCCCTTCATTACCTGCATTCCTACTAACAGTTGTGCCTTTGTTTTCTGCACACTGGCCTAGGTAACACCCATACAAAAGGTTGTCTCTCTGGCCCCAATTGACTGGAAAAAAACAAGGGGAAAAGGTGTAATCTACGGGTCATGGTTGATACAATAATTGAACTGGGACTCAAACAGGACACCTTCTCGAGGTGCTGTGAGGTGACCACCGGCCCCTGCATAGCAAGCAAACCTGTATCAGCATCTCACCAGCAACTGAATGTGTCGCCTGCAGGTTACACATAGGAGGCTGCAGTAGGTGCATTAACCCATTGGGCTGTCGACCCTCCTTCCCCTGAGAGCAGGAATCTGAATTTCCATGTTGCCTTCCTTTGGCACATTAGGTCTATCTTTCAAGCCAATTAAGAGGATGTTTTGCTTCACGGAGAGATGATAATCATTGTGAGGTGTCAGCCATAATATAATAGCTAAGCAGGTCAGTTAAATCTTTGACTTTGTCATTGGGTTGTACTGATATGCATAGGGCAGTCTCCTGTCCTCTGCTACTCTATGTTTTCATATTGCTGCTTGTTTAATGATTCCTAAATGTAAACACTCTGCTCTCAAAAGTGAAAGATTTGAAAGACTCTTGATGCAACGAGCCTTTCCCACTCTTTGCCCTGGGGGTGAGAGGGCTGCTTTCTGCCTTTAACACCCTCAATTTTGGAGTGGCTGGCTCCACTATTGAGAATGAGGGCCGAATCCTGGTCGGAAACGGGCAGAGGTCTGCGCCCTGCGTCCTCCACGCGTCCCTAACGCTCCCAAACGCGACCACAGCCCTATGTCCAGTGCAGCCTCTATGGTGCAGCCACCCAGGTAGCTTAGGGTTAGGATATGTGCTCTTCAACATAAGCCTGGCCAACCAGGCCCCGGAGAGTGTCACAGCATGCCCTGTAATCCCCTAGTGATGGTGGCCCTGTTGACGATGATCTTGCTGGAATACTGATGCCTTTTTTCCTCCCAGAAGCCCCAGGAGCCTAGTGAAATGAAGGGGCGTGCACCTCTCACTGGCCCCTGTTTACCCTCTGGCTAACTGAAATTAGTTCTGGCCTCTCCAGGCAAATGTATCCATTCAGGGGAGAGCTAGGAATCGGAAGGCTCTTTCTGCAGGCACGGTGGGGAAGAGTCAGAGAGTTACATGCCTGAGGCATCTTTCCTCCTCCTATGCTCAATGTGTTCCCTAACTTCCAACTCTCTGCCAGGCCAGGCCCTGTTTCTTTTACTGCCAACCCCCCTGACCCCTCGTCTTCCACCTACTTCCCGCTCCATTATGCCTTCTCCCTTTTTGCTCTCTTCTATAGCCCTTTGAAAAGGAATACAGGCCTAGCTAAGCCTCATGAAGGAAATCTACCAACAAAAGATGCATTCCTCGCTTATGGGAGGTGCTGTGAGACGAGTAAGAAGAGCTGAAGGGGTGATTGGGTTGTTGAGTCGGGAAGCACCAGAGGCGTAGCCAGGATTGTCTAGCAAATGGGGCCTGATGCTAATGTAGTTGGGCCCACTGCACTGACAACAATATCTGTAAATTCCCATGCAGCGCTGCCGAGTGGGCATTTACAGATTTTGGGTGGGCCTTGCCCCTCAGGCCCTACCCTGCCTACGCCTCTGCTCTCTCCCCCAGGGCAAAGAGTGGGAAAGGCTAGCTACAGCAAGAGTCTTTAAAATCTTTCACTTTTGAGAGCAGAGTGTTTACATTTAAAAATCTTGAACAAGCAGCAATACCAAAGCTTACAGTAGTAGAGGACAGAAGACTGCCCTGCGCATATCAGTACACCCCAATGACAAAGGTAAAGATTTAACTGACCTGCTTAGCTATTAGAGGCTGACACCTCAAAATGAGTATCATCTCTCCGTGAAGCAACACATCCTCTGAATTGGGGTGAAAGAAAGATCTAATGTGCCAAAGGAAGGCAACATGGAAATTCAGTTTTCTGCCCTCAGAGGAAGGAGGGTCGACAGCCCAATGGGTTGATGCACCTCCTGCAGCCTCCTATAAGTAGCCAGTAGGCGACACATTCATTTGCTGGTGAGATGCTGATACAGGTTTGCTTGCTATGCAGGGGTCGGGGGTCACCTCACAGCGCCTCGAGAAGGTGTCCCGTTTGAGTCCTTGTGCAAATATCTTATCAACCATGACCCGTAGGTTACACTTTTTCCCCTCGTTTTTTCCAGTCAGATGGGGGCCAGAGAGACACGCTTTTCGATGGGTGTTACCAAGGCCAGAGTGCAGAAAACAAAGGCACAATTGTTAGTAGGAATGCAGGTATTGAAGGGGCATTAGCTGTTGGCTGATCGCACAGGGCAATTCATACCCATTTTGAAAAGAAAACATTTTTTTTTTTTTAAATAAAAAATACATGCCCAGCAGATTCCAGACATTGGATTTGAACTCAGGTCTCCAGCATCCCAAGACCAAGCACTTACCACTTGAGCCACTGGTGGCTGTGCTTCTAAGTGTTGCTTTTGGGCGTATATATCTTTCTTCTGCATGCCCCTGTCAGCATACTCATTTGCATGGTGAAACATGTTCACTGAAGAAAATGAGGATAGAACATCTGGCCCCCCAGCTCCACCAAATACCAGCTAACTGCAGTGGCCTAGAGGTTAAGTGCTTGCGTTACAGCACTGGGGGCGTGGGTTCGAGTCCTGCTTTCGGCACTTAAACGGAATAGTGGGGTAATCTTCTTGTACAGTTGCTGTGGAACATAGCAGAGAAGTGGGACAGTGGAAGTGAGGACTGTGGAAGTGAGGGAGTGCAGGCCAAAGGAGGAGGTAGAGCAGGCTAAAGGGAGAGGTAGGGGTAGATGCAGGGGTCCCTGTGGAGAGGAGGTGGGGCTGGCTGAGTCAGGGTAGGTCTAGAAGGGCATGGCGTAGGTTCCCTGGTAAAGGAAGGAAGGGAGGAAGAAAGCATAGAGTTAGCCAGGCAGTGCAGGGTATAAAGGAGGAGACAGGTTAGGCTAAAGGGTAGTGCCGGATGAGAAAAAAATGTCGGTCCATTCCATCCTCCACTGGGCACCCTTTTTCTCCCCTCCTCAATGGCCCCTTTCCCCACATAAGGACCCTCCTTTACACCCCCCCCCCTCCACTATTCAGGGCCGTATTCTCCCCCTCACACCGTACCCAGGGCCCACATCCCCCTGCTTTGCTCATCCCACCCCCCCTCTACTCACCCAGCCCCCTCCTCTTTTCCACAGGGAACCCTTCACCCAGCCTTACCTCCCCTTTTTGCCTGAGCCACCTCCTCCTTTATTTTTACCCTGCACTTCCTCTCCCCTGTCCCCACCTCCACAGTCCTGCATCTGTGCTTTCTTCCACCCTCCCTTTACCAGGGAACTCATTACATAACCACTGAATCTTTTAGGAGTGTGGGTCTCCACAACTGATTACCCAACTATTCCGTTTCTGTGCCGAAAGCAGGACTCAAACCCAGGCCCCCAGCGCTGTAACGCAAGCACTTAACCTCTAGGCCACTGGAGTTAGCTGGTGTTTGGTGGAGCGGGGGGCCAGATGTTCTATCCTCCTTGGCTCCAGTGAACATGTTTCACAACTGAAATGGGTATGCTCACAGGGGCATACGCCCAAAAGCTACTCTCAGAAGCACAGCCACCAGTGGCTCAAGTGGTAAGTGCTTGGTCTTGGAATGCTGGAGACCTGAGTTCTAATCCAATGTCTGCAATCTCCTGGGCATGATCTTTTTATTTAAAAAATAATGTTTTAATTGAAAATGGGTATGCATTGCCCTGTGCGATCAGCCAACAGCTAATGCCCCTTCATTACCTGCATTCCTACTAACAGTTGTGCCTTTGTTTTCTGCACACTGGCCTAGGTAACACCCATACAAAAGGTTGTCTCTCTGGCCCCAATTGACTGGAAAAAAACAAGGGGAAAAGGTGTAATCTACGGGTCATGGTTGATACAATAATTGAACTGGGACTCAAACAGGACACCTTCTCGAGGTGCTGTGAGGTGACCACCGGCCCCTGCATAGCAAGCAAACCTGTATCAGCATCTCACCAGCAACTGAATGTGTCGCCTGCAGGTTACACATAGGAGGCTGCAGTAGGTGCATTAACCCATTGGGCTGTCGACCCTCCTTCCCCTGAGAGCAGGAATCTGAATTTCCATGTTGCCTTCCTTTGGCACATTAGGTCTATCTTTCAAGCCAATTAAGAGGATGTTTTGCTTCACGGAGAGATGATAATCATTGTGAGGTGTCAGCCATAATATAATAGCTAAGCAGGTCAGTTAAATCTTTGACTTTGTCATTGGGTTGTACTGATATGCATAGGGCAGTCTCCTGTCCTCTGCTACTCTATGTTTTCATATTGCTGCTTGTTTAATGATTCCTAAATGTAAACACTCTGCTCTCAAAAGTGAAAGATTTGAAAGACTCTTGATGCAACAAGCCTTTCCCACTCTTTGCCCTGGGGGTGAGAGGGCTGCTTTCTGCCTTTAACACCCTCAATTTTGGAGTGGCTGGCTCCACTATTGAGAATGAGGGCCGAATCCTGGTCGGAAACGGGCAGAGGTCTGCGCCCTGCGTCCTCCACGCGTCCCTAACGCTCCCAAACGCGACCACAGCCCTATGTCCAGTGCAGCCTCTATGGTGCAGCCACCCAGGTAGCTTAGGGTTAGGATATGTGCTCTTCAACATAAGCCTGGCCAACCAGGCCCCGGAGAGTGTCACAGCATGCCCTGTAATCCCCTAGTGATGGTGGCCCTGTTGACGATGATCTTGCTGGAATACTGATGCCTTTTTTCCTCCCAGAAGCCCCAGGAGCCTAGTGAAATGAAGGGGCGTGCACCTCTCACTGGCCCCTGTTTACCCTCTGGCTAACTGAAATTAGTTCTGGCCTCTCCAGGCAAATGTATCCATTCAGGGGAGAGCTAGGAATCGGAAGGCTCTTTCTGCAGGCACGGTGGGGAAGAGTCAGAGAGTTACATGCCTGAGGCATCTTTCCTCCTCCTATGCTCAATGTGTTCCCTAACTTCCAACTCTCTGCCAGGCCAGGCCCTGTTTCTTTTACTGCCAACCCCCCTGACCCCTCGTCTTCCACCTACTTCCCGCTCCATTATGCCTTCTCCCTTTTTGCTCTCTTCTATAGCCCTTTGAAAAGGAATACAGGCCTAGCTAAGCCTCATGAAGGAAATCTACCAACAAAAGATGCATTCCTCGCTTATGGGAGGTGCTGTGAGACGAGTAAGAAGAGCTGAAGGGGTGATTGGGTTGTTGAGTCGGGAAGCACCAGAGGCGTAGCCAGGATTGTCTAGCAAATGGGGCCTGATGCTAATGTAGTTGGGCCCACTGCACTGACAACAATATCTGTAAATTCCCATGCAGCGCTGCCGAGTGGGCATTTACAGATTTTGGGTGGGCCTTGCCCCTCAGGCCCTACCCTGCCTACGCCTCTGCTCTCTCCCCCAGGGCAAAGAGTGGGAAAGGCTAGCTACAGCAAGAGTCTTTAAAATCTTTCACTTTTGAGAGCAGAGTGTTTACATTTAAAAATCTTGAACAAGCAGCAATACCAAAGCTTACAGTAGTAGAGGACAGAAGACTGCCCTGCGCATATCAGTACACCCCAATGACAAAGGTAAAGATTTAACTGACCTGCTTAGCTATTAGAGGCTGACACCTCAAAATGAGTATCATCTCTCCGTGAAGCAACACATCCTCTGAATTGGGGTGAAAGAAAGATCTAATGTGCCAAAGGAAGGCAACATGGAAATTCAGTTTTCTGCCCTCAGAGGAAGGAGGGTCGACAGCCCAATGGGTTGATGCACCTCCTGCAGCCTCCTATACGTAGCCAGTAGGCGACACATTCATTTGCTGGTGAGATGCTGATACAGGTTTGCTTGCTATGCAGGGGTCGGGGGTCACCTCACAGCGCCTCGAGAAGGTGTCCCGTTTGAGTCCTTGTGCAAATATCTTATCAACCATGACCCGTAGGTTACACTTTTTCCCCTCGTTTTTTCCAGTCAGATGGGGGCCAGAGAGACACGCTTTTCGATGGGTGTTACCAAGGCCAGAGTGCAGAAAACAAAGGCACAATTGTTAGTAGGAATGCAGGTATTGAAGGGGCATTAGCTGTTGGCTGATCGCACAGGGCAATTCATACCCATTTTGAAAAGAAAACATTTTTTTTTTTTTAAATAAAAAATACATGCCCAGCAGATTCCAGACATTGGATTTGAACTCAGGTCTCCAGCATCCCAAGACCAAGCACTTACCACTTGAGCCACTGGTGGCTGTGCTTCTAAGTGTTGCTTTTGGGCGTATATATCTTTCTTCTGCATGCCCCTGTCAGCATACTCATTTGCATGGTGAAACATGTTCACTGAAGAAAATGAGGATAGAACATCTGGCCCCCCAGCTCCACCAAATACCAGCTAACTGCAGTGGCCTAGAGGTTAAGTGCTTGCGTTACAGCACTGGGGGCGTGGGTTCGAGTCCTGCTTTCGGCACTTAAACGGAATAGTGGGGTAATCTCCTTGTACAGTTGCTGTGGAACATAGCAGAGAAGTGGGACAGTGGAAGTGAGGGAGTGCAGGCCAAAGGAGGAGGTAGAGCAGGCTAAAGGGAGAGGTAGGGGTAGATGCAGGGGTCCCTGTGGAGAGGAGGTGGGGCTGGCTGAGTCAGGGTAGGTCTAGAAGGGCATGGCGTAGGTTCCCTGGTAAAGGAAGGAAGGGAGGAAGAAAGCATAGAGTTAGCCAGGCAGTGCAGGGTATAAAGGAGGAGACAGGTTAGGCTAAAGGGTAGTGCCGGATGAGAAAAAAATGTCGGTCCATTCCATCCTCCACTGGGCACCCTTTTTCTCCCCTCCTCAATGGCCCCTTTCCCCACATTAGGACCCTCCTTTACACCCCCCCCCCTCCACTATTCAGGGCCGTATTCTCCCCCTCACACCGTACCCAGGGCCCACATCCCCCTGCTTTGCTCATCCCACCCCCCCTCTACTCACCCAGCCCCCTCCTCTTTTCCACAGGGAACCCTTCACCCAGCCTTACCTCCCCTTTTTGCCTGAGCCACCTCCTCCTTTATTTTTACCCTGCACTTCCTCTCCCCTGTCCCCACCTCCACAGTCCTGCATCTGTGCTTTCTTCCACCCTCCCTTTACCAGGGAACTCATTACATAACCACTGAATCTTTTAGGAGTGTGGGTCTCCACAACTGATTACCCAACTATTCCGTTTCTGTGCCGAAAGCAGGACTCAAACCCAGGCCCCCAGCGCTGTAACGCAAGCACTTAACCTCTAGGCCACTGGAGTTAGCTGGTGTTTGGTGGAGCGGGGGGCCAGATGTTCTATCCTCCTTGGCTCCAGTGAACATGTTTCACAACTGAAATGGGTATGCTCACAGGGGCATACGCCCAAAAGCTACTCTCAGAAGCACAGCCACCAGTGGCTCAAGTGGTAAGTGCTTGGTCTTGGAATGCTGGAGACCTGAGTTCTAATCCAATGTCTGCAATCTCCTGGGCATGATCTTTTTATTTAAAAAATAATGTTTTAATTGAAAATGGGTATGCATTGCCCTGTGCGATCAGCCAACAGCTAATGCCCCTTCATTACCTGCATTCCTACTAACAGTTGTGCCTTTGTTTTCTGCACACTGGCCTAGGTAACACCCATACAAAAGGTTGTCTCTCTGGCCCCAATTGACTGGAAAAAAACAAGGGGAAAAGGTGTAATCTACGGGTCATGGTTGATACAATAATTGAACTGGGACTCAAACAGGACACCTTCTCGAGGTGCTGTGAGGTGACCACCGGCCCCTGCATAGCAAGCAAACCTGTATCAGCATCTCACCAGCAACTGAATGTGTCGCCTGCAGGTTACACATAGGAGGCTGCAGTAGGTGCATTAACCCATTGGGCTGTCGACCCTCCTTCCCCTGAGAGCAGGAATCTGAATTTCCATGTTGCCTTCCTTTGGCACATTAGGTCTATCTTTCAAGCCAATTAAGAGGATGTTTTGCTTCACGGAGAGATGATAATCATTGTGAGGTGTCAGCCATAATATAATAGCTAAGCAGGTCAGTTAAATCTTTGACTTTGTCATTGGGTTGTACTGATATGCATAGGGCAGTCTCCTGTCCTCTGCTACTCTATGTTTTCATATTGCTGCTTGTTTAATGATTCCTAAATGTAAACACTCTGCTCTCAAAAGTGAAAGATTTGAAAGACTCTTGATGCAACGAGCCTTTCCCACTCTTTGCCCTGGGGGTGAGAGGGCTGCTTTCTGCCTTTAACACCCTCAATTTTGGAGTGGCTGGCTCCACTATTGAGAATGAGGGCCGAATCCTGGTCGGAAACGGGCAGAGGTCTGCGCCCTGCGTCCTCCACGCGTCCCTAACGCTCCCAAACGCGACCACAGCCCTATGTCCAGTGCAGCCTCTATGGTGCAGCCACCCAGGTAGCTTAGGGTTAGGATATGTGCTCTTCAACATAAGCCTGGCCAACCAGGCCCCGGAGAGTGTCACAGCATGCCCTGTAATCCCCTAGTGATGGTGGCCCTGTTGACGATGATCTTGCTGGAATACTGATGCCTTTTTTCCTCCCAGAAGCCCCAGGAGCCTAGTGAAATGAAGGGGCGTGCACCTCTCACTGGCCCCTGTTTACCCTCTGGCTAACTGAAATTAGTTCTGGCCTCTCCAGGCAAATGTATCCATTCAGGGGAGAGCTAGGAATCGGAAGGCTCTTTCTGCAGGCACGGTGGGGAAGAGTCAGAGAGTTACATGCCTGAGGCATCTTTCCTCCTCCTATGCTCAATGTGTTCCCTAACTTCCAACTCTCTGCCAGGCCAGGCCCTGTTTCTTTTACTGCCAACCCCCCTGACCCCTCGTCTTCCACCTACTTCCCGCTCCATTATGCCTTCTCCCTTTTTGCTCTCTTCTATAGCCCTTTGAAAAGGAATACAGGCCTAGCTAAGCCTCATGAAGGAAATCTACCAACAAAAGATGCATTCCTCGCTTATGGGAGGTGCTGTGAGACGAGTAAGAAGAGCTGAAGGGGTGATTGGGTTGTTGAGTCGGGAAGCACCAGAGGCGTAGCCAGGATTGTCTAGCAAATGGGGCCTGATGCTAATGTAGTTGGGCCCACTGCACTGACAACAATATCTGTAAATTCCCATGCAGCGCTGCCGAGTGGGCATTTACAGATTTTGGGTGGGCCTTGCCCCTCAGGCCCTACCCTGCCTACGCCTCTGCTCTCTCCCCCAGGGCAAAGAGTGGGAAAGGCTAGCTACAGCAAGAGTCTTTAAAATCTTTCACTTTTGAGAGCAGAGTGTTTACATTTAAAAATCTTGAACAAGCAGCAATACCAAAGCTTACAGTAGTAGAGGACAGAAGACTGCCCTGCGCATATCAGTACACCCCAATGACAAAGGTAAAGATTTAACTGACCTGCTTAGCTATTAGAGGCTGACACCTCAAAATGAGTATCATCTCTCCGTGAAGCAACACATCCTCTGAATTGGGGTGAAAGAAAGATCTAATGTGCCAAAGGAAGGCAACATGGAAATTCAGTTTTCTGCCCTCAGAGGAAGGAGGGTCGACAGCCCAATGGGTTGATGCACCTCCTGCAGCCTCCTATACGTAGCCAGTAGGCGACACATTCATTTGCTGGTGAGATGCTGATACAGGTTTGCTTGCTATGCAGGGGTCGGGGGTCACCTCACAGCGCCTCGAGAAGGTGTCCCGTTTGAGTCCTTGTGCAAATATCTTATCAACCATGACCCGTAGGTTACACTTTTTCCCCTCGTTTTTTCCAGTCAGATGGGGGCCAGAGAGACACGCTTTTCGATGGGTGTTACCAAGGCCAGAGTGCAGAAAACAAAGGCACAATTGTTAGTAGGAATGCAGGTATTGAAGGGGCATTAGCTGTTGGCTGATCGCACAGGGCAATTCATACCCATTTTGAAAAGAAAACATTTTTTTTTTTTAAATAAAAAATACATGCCCAGCAGATTCCAGACATTGGATTTGAACTCAGGTCTCCAGCATCCCAAGACCAAGCACTTACCACTTGAGCCACTGGTGGCTGTGCTTCTAAGTGTTGCTTTTGGGCGTATATATCTTTCTTCTGCATGCCCCTGTCAGCATACTCATTTGCATGGTGAAACATGTTCACTGAAGAAAATGAGGATAGAACATCTGGCCCCCCAGCTCCACCAAATACCAGCTAACTGCAGTGGCCTAGAGGTTAAGTGCTTGCGTTACAGCACTGGGGGCGTGGGTTCGAGTCCTGCTTTCGGCACTTAAACGGAATAGTGGGGTAATCTCCTTGTACAGTTGCTGTGGAACATAGCAGAGAAGTGGGACAGTGGAAGTGAGGACTGTGGAAGTGAGGGAGTGCAGGCCAAAGGAGGAGGTAGAGCAGGCTAAAGGGAGAGGTAGGGGTAGATGCAGGGGTCCCTGTGGAGAGGAGGTGGGGCTGGCTGAGTCAGGGTAGGTCTAGAAGGGCATGGCGTAGGTTCCCTGGTAAAGGAAGGAAGGGAGGAAGAAAGCATAGAGTTAGCCAGGCAGTGCAGGGTATAAAGGAGGAGACAGGTTAGGCTAAAGGGTAGTGCCGGATGAGAAAAAAATGTCGGTCCATTCCATCCTCCACTGGGCACCCTTTTTCTCCCCTCCTCAATGGCCCCTTTCCCCACATTAGGACCCTCCTTTACACCCCCCCCCCTCCACTATTCAGGGCCGTATTCTCCCCCTCACACCGTACCCAGGGCCCACATCCCCCTGCTTTGCTCATCCCACCCCCCCTCTACTCACCCAGCCCCCTCCTCTTTTCCACAGGGAACCCTTCACCCAGCCTTACCTCCCCTTTTTGCCTGAGCCACCTCCTCCTTTATTTTTACCCTGCACTTCCTCTCCCCTGTCCCCACCTCCACAGTCCTGCATCTGTGCTTTCTTCCACCCTCCCTTTACCAGGGAACTCATTACATAACCACTGAATCTTTTAGGAGTGTGGGTCTCCACAACTGATTACCCAACTATTCCGTTTCTGTGCCGAAAGCAGGACTCAAACCCAGGCCCCCAGCGCTGTAACGCCAGCACTTAACCTCTAGGCCACTGGAGTTAGCTGGTGTTTGGTGGAGCGGGGGGCCAGATGTTCTATCCTCCTTGGCTCCAGTGAACATGTTTCACAACTGAAATGGGTATGCTCACAGGGGCATACGCCCAAAAGCTACTCTCAGAAGCACAGCCACCAGTGGCTCAAGTGGTAAGTGCTTGGTCTTGGAATGCTGGAGACCTGAGTTCTAATCCAATGTCTGCAATCTCCTGGGCATGATCTTTTTATTTAAAAAATAATGTTTTAATTGAAAATGGGTATGCATTGCCCTGTGCGATCAGCCAACAGCTAATGCCCCTTCATTACCTGCATTCCTACTAACAGTTGTGCCTTTGTTTTCTGCACACTGGCCTAGGTAACACCCATACAAAAGGTTGTCTCTCTGGCCCCAATTGACTGGAAAAAAACAAGGGGAAAAGGTGTAATCTACGGGTCATGGTTGATACAATAATTGAACTGGGACTCAAACAGGACACCTTCTCGAGGTGCTGTGAGGTGACCACCGGCCCCTGCATAGCAAGCAAACCTGTATCAGCATCTCACCAGCAACTGAATGTGTCGCCTGCAGGTTACACATAGGAGGCTGCAGTAGGTGCATTAACCCATTGGGCTGTCGACCCTCCTTCCCCTGAGAGCAGGAATCTGAATTTCCATGTTGCCTTCCTTTGGCACATTAGGTCTATCTTTCAAGCCAATTAAGAGGATGTTTTGCTTCACGGAGAGATGATAATCATTGTGAGGTGTCAGCCATAATATAATAGCTAAGCAGGTCAGTTAAATCTTTGACTTTGTCATTGGGTTGTACTGATATGCATAGGGCAGTCTCCTGTCCTCTGCTACTCTATGTTTTCATATTGCTGCTTGTTTAATGATTCCTAAATGTAAACACTCTGCTCTCAAAAGTGAAAGATTTGAAAGACTCTTGATGCAACGAGCCTTTCCCACTCTTTGCCCTGGGGGTGAGAGGGCTGCTTTCTGCCTTTAACACCCTCAATTTTGGAGTGGCTGGCTCCACTATTGAGAATGAGGGCCGAATCCTGGTCGGAAACGGGCAGAGGTCTGCGCCCTGCGTCCTCCACGCGTCCCTAACGCTCCCAAACGCGACCAAAGCCCTATGTCCAGTGCAGCCTCTATGGTGCAGCCACCCAGGTAGCTTAGGGTTAGGATATGTGCTCTTCAACATAAGCCTGGCCAACCAGGCCCCGGAGAGTGTCACAGCATGCCCTGTAATCCCCTAGTGATGGTGGCCCTGTTGACGATGATCTTGCTGGAATACTGATGCCTTTTTTCCTCCCAGAAGCCCCAGGAGCCTAGTGAAATGAAGGGGCGTGCACCTCTCACTGGCCCCTGTTTACCCTCTGGCTAACTGAAATTAGTTCTGGCCTCTCCAGGCAAATGTATCCATTCAGGGGAGAGCTAGGAATCGGAAGGCTCTTTCTGCAGGCACGGTGGGGAAGAGTCAGAGAGTTACATGCCTGAGGCATCTTTCCTCCTCCTATGCTCAATGTGTTCCCTAACTTCCAACTCTCTGCCAGGCCAGGCCCTGTTTCTTTTACTGCCAACCCCCCTGACCCCTCGTCTTCCACCTACTTCCCGCTCCATTATGCCTTCTCCCTTTTTGCTCTCTTCTATAGCCTTTTGAAAAGGAATACAGGCCTAGCTAAGCCTCATGAAGGAAATCTACCAACAAAAGATGCATTCCTCGCTTATGGGAGGTGCTGTGAGACGAGTAAGAAGAGCTGAAGGGGTGATTGGGTTGTTGAGTCGGGAAGCACCAGAGGCGTAGCCAGGATTGTCTAGCAAATGGGGCCTGATGCTAATGTAGTTGGGCCCACTGCACTGACAACAATATCTGTAAATTCCCATGCAGCGCTGCCGAGTGGGCATTTACAGATTTTGGGTGGGCCTTGCCCCTCAGGCCCTACCCTGCCTACGCCTCTGCTCTCTCCCCCAGGGCAAAGAGTGGGAAAGGCTAGCTACAGCAAGAGTCTTTAAAATCTTTCACTTTTGAGAGCAGAGTGTTTACATTTAAAAATCTTGAACAAGCAGCAATACCAAAGCTTACAGTAGTAGAGGACAGAAGACTGCCCTGCGCATATCAGTACACCCCAATGACAAAGGTAAAGATTTAACTGACCTGCTTAGCTATTAGAGGCTGACACCTCAAAATGAGTATCATCTCTCCGTGAAGCAACACATCCTCTGAATTGGGGTGAAAGAAAGATCTAATGTGCCAAAGGAAGGCAACATGGAAATTCAGTTTTCTGCCCTCAGAGGAAGGAGGGTCGACAGCCCAATGGGTTGATGCACCTCCTGCAGCCTCCTATAAGTAGCCAGTAGGCGACACATTCATTTGCTGGTGAGATGCTGATACAGGTTTGCTTGCTATGCAGGGGTCGGGGGTCACCTCACAGCGCCTCGAGAAGGTGTCCCGTTTGAGTCCTTGTGCAAATATCTTATCAACCATGACCCGTAGGTTACACTTTTTCCCCTCGTTTTTTCCAGTCAGATGGGGGCCAGAGAGACACGCTTTTCGATGGGTGTTACCAAGGCCAGAGTGCAGAAAACAAAGGCACAATTGTTAGTAGGAATGCAGGTATTGAAGGGGCATTAGCTGTTGGCTGATCGCACAGGGCAATTCATACCCATTTTGAAAAGAAAACATTTTTTTTTTTTTAAATAAAAAATACATGCCCAGCAGATTCCAGACATTGGATTTGAACTCAGGTCTCCAGCATCCCAAGACCAAGCACTTACCACTTGAGCCACTGGTGGCTGTGCTTCTAAGTGTTGCTTTTGGGCGTATATATCTTTCTTCTGCATGCCCCTGTCAGCATACTCATTTGCATGGTGAAACATGTTCACTGAAGAAAATGAGGATAGAACATCTGGCCCCCCAGCTCCACCAAATACCAGCTAACTGCAGTGGCCTAGAGGTTAAGTGCTTGCGTTACAGCACTGGGGGCGTGGGTTCGAGTCCTGCTTTCGGCACTTAAACGGAATAGTGGGGTAATCTTCTTGTACAGTTGCTGTGGAACATAGCAGAGAAGTGGGACAGTGGAAGTGAGGACTGTGGAAGTGAGGGAGTGCAGGCCAAAGGAGGAGGTAGAGCAGGCTAAAGGGAGAGGTAGGGGTAGATGCAGGGGTCCCTGTGGAGAGGAGGTGGGGCTGGCTGAGTCAGGGTAGGTCTAGAAGGGCATGGCGTAGGTTCCCTGGTAAAGGAAGGAAGGGAGGAAGAAAGCATAGAGTTAGCCAGGCAGTGCAGGGTATAAAGGAGGAGACAGGTTAGGCTAAAGGGTAGTGCCGGATGAGAAAAAAATGTCGGTCCATTCCATCCTCCACTGGGCACCCTTTTTCTCCCCTCCTCAATGGCCCCTTTCCCCACATAAGGACCCTCCTTTACACCCCCCCCCCTCCACTATTCAGGGCCGTATTCTCCCCCTCACACCGTACCCAGGGCCCACATCCCCCTGCTTTGCTCATCCCACCCCCCCTCTACTCACCCAGCCCCCTCCTCTTTTCCACAGGGAACCCTTCACCCAGCCTTACCTCCCCTTTTTGCCTGAGCCACCTCCTCCTTTATTTTTACCCTGCACTTCCTCTCCCCTGTCCCCACCTCCACAGTCCTGCATCTGTGCTTTCTTCCACCCTCCCTTTACCAGGGAACTCATTACATAACCACTGAATCTTTTAGGAGTGTGGGTCTCCACAACTGATTACCCAACTATTCCGTTTCTGTGCCGAAAGCAGGACTCAAACCCAGGCCCCCAGCGCTGTAACGCAAGCACTTAACCTCTAGGCCACTGGAGTTAGCTGGTGTTTGGTGGAGCGGGGGCCCAGATGTTCTATCCTCCTTGGCTCCAGTGAACATGTTTCACAACTGAAATGGGTATGCTCACAGGGGCATACGCCCAAAAGCTACTCTCAGAAGCACAGCCACCAGTGGCTCAAGTGGTAAGTGCTTGGTCTTGGAATGCTGGAGACCTGAGTTCTAATCCAATGTCTGCAATCTCCTGGGCATGATCTTTTTATTTAAAAAATAATGTTTTAATTGAAAATGGGTATGCATTGCCCTGTGCGATCAGCCAACAGCTAATGCCCCTTCATTACCTGCATTCCTACTAACAGTTGTGCCTTTGTTTTCTGCACACTGGCCTAGGTAACACCCATACAAAAGGTTGTCTCTCTGGCCCCAATTGACTGGAAAAAAACAAGGGGAAAAGGTGTAATCTACGGGTCATGGTTGATACAATAATTGAACTGGGACTCAAACAGGACACCTTCTCGAGGTGCTGTGAGGTGACCACCGGCCCCTGCATAGCAAGCAAACCTGTATCAGCATCTCACCAGCAACTGAATGTGTCGCCTGCAGGTTACACATAGGAGGCTGCAGTAGGTGCATTAACCCATTGGGCTGTCGACCCTCCTTCCCCTGAGAGCAGGAATCTGAATTTCCATGTTGCCTTCCTTTGGCACATTAGGTCTATCTTTCAAGCCAATTAAGAGGATGTTTTGCTTCACGGAGAGATGATAATCATTGTGAGGTGTCAGCCATAATATAATAGCTAAGCAGGTCAGTTAAATCTTTGACTTTGTCATTGGGTTGTACTGATATGCATAGGGCAGTCTCCTGTCCTCTGCTACTCTATGTTTTCATATTGCTGCTTGTTTAATGATTCCTAAATGTAAACACTCTGCTCTCAAAAGTGAAAGATTTGAAAGACTCTTGATGCAACAAGCCTTTCCCACTCTTTGCCCTGGGGGTGAGAGGGCTGCTTTCTGCCTTTAACACCCTCAATTTTGGAGTGGCTGGCTCCACTATTGAGAATGAGGGCCGAATCCTGGTCGGAAACGGGCAGAGGTCTGCGCCCTGCGTCCTCCACGCGTCCCTAACGCTCCCAAACGCGACCACAGCCCTATGTCCAGTGCAGCCTCTATGGTGCAGCCACCCAGGTAGCTTAGGGTTAGGATATGTGCTCTTCAACATAAGCCTGGCCAACCAGGCCCCGGAGAGTGTCACAGCATGCCCTGTAATCCCCTAGTGATGGTGGCCCTGTTGACGATGATCTTGCTGGAATACTGATGCCTTTTTTCCTCCCAGAAGCCCCAGGAGCCTAGTGAAATGAAGGGGCGTGCACCTCTCACTGGCCCCTGTTTACCCTCTGGCTAACTGAAATTAGTTCTGGCCTCTCCAGGCAAATGTATCCATTCAGGGGAGAGCTAGGAATCGGAAGGCTCTTTCTGCAGGCACGGTGGGGAAGAGTCAGAGAGTTACATGCCTGAGGCATCTTTCCTCCTCCTATGCTCAATGTGTTCCCTAACTTCCAACTCTCTGCCAGGCCAGGCCCTGTTTCTTTTACTGCCAACCCCCCTGACCCCTCGTCTTCCACCTACTTCCCGCTCCATTATGCCTTCTCCCTTTTTGCTCTCTTCTATAGCCCTTTGAAAAGGAATACAGGCCTAGCTAAGCCTCATGAAGGAAATCTACCAACAAAAGATGCATTCCTCGCTTATGGGAGGTGCTGTGAGACGAGTAAGAAGAGCTGAAGGGGTGATTGGGTTGTTGAGTCGGGAAGCACCAGAGGCGTAGCCAGGATTGTCTAGCAAATGGGGCCTGATGCTAATGTAGTTGGGCCCACTGCACTGACAACAATATCTGTAAATTCCCATGCAGCGCTGCCGAGTGGGCATTTACAGATTTTGGGTGGGCCTTGCCCCTCAGGCCCTACCCTGCCTACGCCTCTGCTCTCTCCCCCAGGGCAAAGAGTGGGAAAGGCTAGCTACAGCAAGAGTCTTTAAAATCTTTCACTTTTGAGAGCAGAGTGTTTACATTTAAAAATCTTGAACAAGCAGCAATACCAAAGCTTACAGTAGTAGAGGACAGAAGACTGCCCTGCGCATATCAGTACACCCCAATGACAAAGGTAAAGATTTAACTGACCTGCTTAGCTATTAGAGGCTGACACCTCAAAATGAGTATCATCTCTCCGTGAAGCAACACATCCTCTGAATTGGGGTGAAAGAAAGATCTAATGTGCCAAAGGAAGGCAACATGGAAATTCAGTTTTCTGCCCTCAGAGGAAGGAGGGTCGACAGCCCAATGGGTTGATGCACCTCCTGCAGCCTCCTATACGTAGCCAGTAGGCGACACATTCATTTGCTGGTGAGATGCTGATACAGGTTTGCTTGCTATGCAGGGGTCGGGGGTCACCTCACAGCGCCTCGAGAAGGTGTCCCGTTTGAGTCCTTGTGCAAATATCTTATCAACCATGACCCGTAGGTTACACTTTTTCCCCTCGTTTTTTCCAGTCAGATGGGGGCCAGAGAGACACGCTTTTCGATGGGTGTTACCAAGGCCAGAGTGCAGAAAACAAAGGCACAATTGTTAGTAGGAATGCAGGTATTGAAGGGGCATTAGCTGTTGGCTGATCGCACAGGGCAATTCATACCCATTTTGAAAAGAAAACATTTTTTTTTTTTTAAATAAAAAATACATGCCCAGCAGATTCCAGACATTGGATTTGAACTCAGGTCTCCAGCATCCCAAGACCAAGCACTTACCACTTGAGCCACTGGTGGCTGTGCTTCTAAGTGTTGCTTTTGGGCGTATATATCTTTCTTCTGCATGCCCCTGTCAGCATACTCATTTGCATGGTGAAACATGTTCACTGAAGAAAATGAGGATAGAACATCTGGCCCCCCAGCTCCACCAAATACCAGCTAACTGCAGTGGCCTAGAGGTTAAGTGCTTGCGTTACAGCACTGGGGGCGTGGGTTCGAGTCCTGCTTTCGGCACTTAAACGGAATAGTGGGGTAATCTCCTTGTACAGTTGCTGTGGAACATAGCAGAGAAGTGGGACAGTGGAAGTGAGGGAGTGCAGGCCAAAGGAGGAGGTAGAGCAGGCTAAAGGGAGAGGTAGGGGTAGATGCAGGGGTCCCTGTGGAGAGGAGGTGGGGCTGGCTGAGTCAGGGTAGGTCTAGAAGGGCATGGCGTAGGTTCCCTGGTAAAGGAAGGAAGGGAGGAAGAAAGCATAGAGTTAGCCAGGCAGTGCAGGGTATAAAGGAGGAGACAGGTTAGGCTAAAGGGTAGTGCCGGATGAGAAAAAAATGTCGGTCCATTCCATCCTCCACTGGGCACCCTTTTTCTCCCCTCCTCAATGGCCCCTTTCCCCACATTAGGACCCTCCTTTACACCCCCCCCCCTCCACTATTCAGGGCCGTATTCTCCCCCTCACACCGTACCCAGGGCCCACATCCCCCTGCTTTGCTCATCCCACCCCCCCTCTACTCACCCAGCCCCCTCCTCTTTTCCACAGGGAACCCTTCACCCAGCCTTACCTCCCCTTTTTGCCTGAGCCACCTCCTCCTTTATTTTTACCCTGCACTTCCTCTCCCCTGTCCCCACCTCCACAGTCCTGCATCTGTGCTTTCTTCCACCCTCCCTTTACCAGGGAACTCATTACATAACCACTGAATCTTTTAGGAGTGTGGGTCTCCACAACTGATTACCCAACTATTCCGTTTCTGTGCCGAAAGCAGGACTCAAACCCAGGCCCCCAGCGCTGTAACGCAAGCACTTAACCTCTAGGCCACTGGAGTTAGCTGGTGTTTGGTGGAGCGGGGGGCCAGATGTTCTATCCTCCTTGGCTCCAGTGAACATGTTTCACAACTGAAATGGGTATGCTCACAGGGGCATACGCCCAAAAGCTACTCTCAGAAGCACAGCCACCAGTGGCTCAAGTGGTAAGTGCTTGGTCTTGGAATGCTGGAGACCTGAGTTCTAATCCAATGTCTGCAATCTCCTGGGCATGATCTTTTTATTTAAAAAATAATGTTTTAATTGAAAATGGGTATGCATTGCCCTGTGCGATCAGCCAACAGCTAATGCCCCTTCATTACCTGCATTCCTACTAACAGTTGTGCCTTTGTTTTCTGCACACTGGCCTAGGTAACACCCATACAAAAGGTTGTCTCTCTGGCCCCAATTGACTGGAAAAAAACAAGGGGAAAAGGTGTAATCTACGGGTCATGGTTGATACAATAATTGAACTGGGACTCAAACAGGACACCTTCTCGAGGTGCTGTGAGGTGACCACCGGCCCCTGCATAGCAAGCAAACCTGTATCAGCATCTCACCAGCAACTGAATGTGTCGCCTGCAGGTTACACATAGGAGGCTGCAGTAGGTGCATTAACCCATTGGGCTGTCGACCCTCCTTCCCCTGAGAGCAGGAATCTGAATTTCCATGTTGCCTTCCTTTGGCACATTAGGTCTATCTTTCAAGCCAATTAAGAGGATGTTTTGCTTCACGGAGAGATGATAATCATTGTGAGGTGTCAGCCATAATATAATAGCTAAGCAGGTCAGTTAAATCTTTGACTTTGTCATTGGGTTGTACTGATATGCATAGGGCAGTCTCCTGTCCTCTGCTACTCTATGTTTTCATATTGCTGCTTGTTTAATGATTCCTAAATGTAAACACTCTGCTCTCAAAAGTGAAAGATTTGAAAGACTCTTGATGCAACGAGCCTTTCCCACTCTTTGCCCTGGGGGTGAGAGGGCTGCTTTCTGCCTTTAACACCCTCAATTTTGGAGTGGCTGGCTCCACTATTGAGAATGAGGGCCGAATCCTGGTCGGAAACGGGCAGAGGTCTGCGCCCTGCGTCCTCCACGCGTCCCTAACGCTCCCAAACGCGACCACAGCCCTATGTCCAGTGCAGCCTCTATGGTGCAGCCACCCAGGTAGCTTAGGGTTAGGATATGTGCTCTTCAACATAAGCCTGGCCAACCAGGCCCCGGAGAGTGTCACAGCATGCCCTGTAATCCCCTAGTGATGGTGGCCCTGTTGACGATGATCTTGCTGGAATACTGATGCCTTTTTTCCTCCCAGAAGCCCCAGGAGCCTAGTGAAATGAAGGGGCGTGCACCTCTCACTGGCCCCTGTTTACCCTCTGGCTAACTGAAATTAGTTCTGGCCTCTCCAGGCAAATGTATCCATTCAGGGGAGAGCTAGGAATCGGAAGGCTCTTTCTGCAGGCACGGTGGGGAAGAGTCAGAGAGTTACATGCCTGAGGCATCTTTCCTCCTCCTATGCTCAATGTGTTCCCTAACTTCCAACTCTCTGCCAGGCCAGGCCCTGTTTCTTTTACTGCCAACCCCCCTGACCCCTCGTCTTCCACCTACTTCCCGCTCCATTATGCCTTCTCCCTTTTTGCTCTCTTCTATAGCCCTTTGAAAAGGAATACAGGCCTAGCTAAGCCTCATGAAGGAAATCTACCAACAAAAGATGCATTCCTCGCTTATGGGAGGTGCTGTGAGACGAGTAAGAAGAGCTGAAGGGGTGATTGGGTTGTTGAGTCGGGAAGCACCAGAGGCGTAGCCAGGATTGTCTAGCAAATGGGGCCTGATGCTAATGTAGTTGGGCCCACTGCACTGACAACAATATCTGTAAATTCCCATGCAGCGCTGCCGAGTGGGCATTTACAGATTTTGGGTGGGCCTTGCCCCTCAGGCCCTACCCTGCCTACGCCTCTGCTCTCTCCCCCAGGGCAAAGAGTGGGAAAGGCTAGCTACAGCAAGAGTCTTTAAAATCTTTCACTTTTGAGAGCAGAGTGTTTACATTTAAAAATCTTGAACAAGCAGCAATACCAAAGCTTACAGTAGTAGAGGACAGAAGACTGCCCTGCGCATATCAGTACACCCCAATGACAAAGGTAAAGATTTAACTGACCTGCTTAGCTATTAGAGGCTGACACCTCAAAATGAGTATCATCTCTCCGTGAAGCAACACATCCTCTGAATTGGGGTGAAAGAAAGATCTAATGTGCCAAAGGAAGGCAACATGGAAATTCAGTTTTCTGCCCTCAGAGGAAGGAGGGTCGACAGCCCAATGGGTTGATGCACCTCCTGCAGCCTCCTATACGTAGCCAGTAGGCGACACATTCATTTGCTGGTGAGATGCTGATACAGGTTTGCTTGCTATGCAGGGGTCGGGGGTCACCTCACAGCGCCTCGAGAAGGTGTCCCGTTTGAGTCCTTGTGCAAATATCTTATCAACCATGACCCGTAGGTTACACTTTTTCCCCTCGTTTTTTCCAGTCAGATGGGGGCCAGAGAGACACGCTTTTCGATGGGTGTTACCAAGGCCAGAGTGCAGAAAACAAAGGCACAATTGTTAGTAGGAATGCAGGTATTGAAGGGGCATTAGCTGTTGGCTGATCGCACAGGGCAATTCATACCCATTTTGAAAAGAAAACATTTTTTTTTTTTAAATAAAAAATACATGCCCAGCAGATTCCAGACATTGGATTTGAACTCAGGTCTCCAGCATCCCAAGACCAAGCACTTACCACTTGAGCCACTGGTGGCTGTGCTTCTAAGTGTTGCTTTTGGGCGTATATATCTTTCTTCTGCATGCCCCTGTCAGCATACTCATTTGCATGGTGAAACATGTTCACTGAAGAAAATGAGGATAGAACATCTGGCCCCCCAGCTCCACCAAATACCAGCTAACTGCAGTGGCCTAGAGGTTAAGTGCTTGCGTTACAGCACTGGGGGCGTGGGTTCGAGTCCTGCTTTCGGCACTTAAACGGAATAGTGGGGTAATCTTCTTGTACAGTTGCTGTGGAACATAGCAGAGAAGTGGGACAGTGGAAGTGAGGACTGTGGAAGTGAGGGAGTGCAGGCCAAAGGAGGAGGTAGAGCAGGCTAAAGGGAGAGGTAGGGGTAGATGCAGGGGTCCCTGTGGAGAGGAGGTGGGGCTGGCTGAGTCAGGGTAGGTCTAGAAGGGCATGGCGTAGGTTCCCTGGTAAAGGAAGGAAGGGAGGAAGAAAGCATAGAGTTAGCCAGGCAGTGCAGGGTATAAAGGAGGAGACAGGTTAGGCTAAAGGGTAGTGCCGGATGAGAAAAAAATGTCGGTCCATTCCATCCTCCACTGGGCACCCTTTTTCTCCCCTCCTCAATGGCCCCTTTCCCCACATTAGGACCCTCCTTTACACCCCCCCCCCTCCACTATTCAGGGCCGTATTCTCCCCCTCACACCGTACCCAGGGCCCACATCCCCCTGCTTTGCTCATCCCACCCCCCCTCTACTCACCCAGCCCCCTCCTCTTTTCCACAGGGAACCCTTCACCCAGCCTTACCTCCCCTTTTTGCCTGAGCCACCTCCTCCTTTATTTTTACCCTGCACTTCCTCTCCCCTGTCCCCACCTCCACAGTCCTGCATCTGTGCTTTCTTCCACCCTCCCTTTACCAGGGAACTCATTACATAACCACTGAATCTTTTAGGAGTGTGGGTCTCCACAACTGATTACCCAACTATTCCGTTTCTGTGCCGAAAGCAGGACTCAAACCCAGGCCCCCAGCGCTGTAACGCAAGCACTTAACCTCTAGGCCACTGGAGTTAGCTGGTGTTTGGTGGAGCGGGGGGCCAGATGTTCTATCCTCCTTGGCTCCAGTGAACATGTTTCACAACTGAAATGGGTATGCTCACAGGGGCATACGCCCAAAAGCTACTCTCAGAAGCACAGCCACCAGTGGCTCAAGTGGTAAGTGCTTGGTCTTGGAATGCTGGAGACCTGAGTTCTAATCCAATGTCTGCAATCTCCTGGGCATGATCTTTTTATTTAAAAAATAATGTTTTAATTGAAAATGGGTATGCATTGCCCTGTGCGATCAGCCAACAGCTAATGCCCCTTCATTACCTGCATTCCTACTAACAGTTGTGCCTTTGTTTTCTGCACACTGGCCTAGGTAACACCCATACAAAAGGTTGTCTCTCTGGCCCCAATTGACTGGAAAAAAACAAGGGGAAAAGGTGTAATCTACGGGTCATGGTTGATACAATAATTGAACTGGGACTCAAACAGGACACCTTCTCGAGGTGCTGTGAGGTGACCACCGGCCCCTGCATAGCAAGCAAACCTGTATCAGCATCTCACCAGCAACTGAATGTGTCGCCTGCAGGTTACACATAGGAGGCTGCAGTAGGTGCATTAACCCATTGGGCTGTCGACCCTCCTTCCCCTGAGAGCAGGAATCTGAATTTCCATGTTGCCTTCCTTTGGCACATTAGGTCTATCTTTCAAGCCAATTAAGAGGATGTTTTGCTTCACGGAGAGATGATAATCATTGTGAGGTGTCAGCCATAATATAATAGCTAAGCAGGTCAGTTAAATCTTTGACTTTGTCATTGGGTTGTACTGATATGCATAGGGCAGTCTCCTGTCCTCTGCTACTCTATGTTTTCATATTGCTGCTTGTTTAATGATTCCTAAATGTAAACACTCTGCTCTCAAAAGTGAAAGATTTGAAAGACTCTTGATGCAACGAGCCTTTCCCACTCTTTGCCCTGGGGGTGAGAGGGCTGCTTTCTGCCTTTAACACCCTCAATTTTGGAGTGGCTGGCTCCACTATTGAGAATGAGGGCCGAATCCTGGTCGGAAACGGGCAGAGGTCTGCGCCCTGCGTCCTCCACGCGTCCCTAACGCTCCCAAACGCGACCACAGCCCTTGCGGGCACAGCCCTATGTCCAGTGCAGCCTCTATGGTGCAGCCACCCAGGTAGCTTAGGGTTAGGATATGTGCTCTTCAACATAAGCCTGGCCAACCAGGCCCCGGAGAGTGTCACAGCATGCCCTGTAATCCCCTAGTGATGGTGGCCCTGTTGACGATGATCTTGCTGGAATACTGATGCCTTTTTTCCTCCCAGAAGCCCCAGGAGCCTAGTGAAATGAAGGGGCGTGCACCTCTCACTGGCCCCTGTTTACCCTCTGGCTAACTGAAATTAGTTCTGGCCTCTCCAGGCAAATGTATCCATTCAGGGGAGAGCTAGGAATCGGAAGGCTCTTTCTGCAGGCACGGTGGGGAAGAGTCAGAGAGTTACATGCCTGAGGCATCTTTCCTCCTCCTATGCTCAATGTGTTCCCTAACTTCCAACTCTCTGCCAGGCCAGGCCCTGTTTCTTTTACTGCCAACCCCCCTGACCCCTCGTCTTCCACCTACTTCCCGCTCCATTATGCCTTCTCCCTTTTTGCTCTCTTCTATAGCCCTTTGAAAAGGAATACAGGCCTAGCTAAGCCTCATGAAGGAAATCTACCAACAAAAGATGCATTCCTCGCTTATGGGAGGTGCTGTGAGACGAGTAAGAAGAGCTGAAGGGGTGATTGGGTTGTTGAGTCGGGAAGCACCAGAGGCGTAGCCAGGATTGTCTAGCAAATGGGGCCTGATGCTAATGTAGTTGGGCCCACTGCACTGACAACAATATCTGTAAATTCCCATGCAGCGCTGCCGAGTGGGCATTTACAGATTTTGGGTGGGCCTTGCCCCTCAGGCCCTACCCTGCCTACGCCTCTGCTCTCTCCCCCAGGGCAAAGAGTGGGAAAGGCTAGCTACAGCAAGAGTCTTTAAAATCTTTCACTTTTGAGAGCAGAGTGTTTACATTTAAAAATCTTGAACAAGCAGCAATACCAAAGCTTACAGTAGTAGAGGACAGAAGACTGCCCTGCGCATATCAGTACACCCCAATGACAAAGGTAAAGATTTAACTGACCTGCTTAGCTATTAGAGGCTGACACCTCAAAATGAGTATCATCTCTCCGTGAAGCAACACATCCTCTGAATTGGGGTGAAAGAAAGATCTAATGTGCCAAAGGAAGGCAACATGGAAATTCAGTTTTCTGCCCTCAGAGGAAGGAGGGTCGACAGCCCAATGGGTTGATGCACCTCCTGCAGCCTCCTATGCGTAGCCAGTAGGCGACACATTCATTTGCTGGTGAGATGCTGATACAGGTTTGCTTGCTATGCAGGGGTCGGGGGTCACCTCACAGCGCCTCGAGAAGGTGTCCCGTTTGAGTCCTTGTGCAAATATCTTATCAACCATGACCCGTAGGTTACACTTTTTCCCCTCGTTTTTTCCAGTCAGATGGGGGCCAGAGAGACACGCTTTTCGATGGGTGTTACCAAGGCCAGAGTGCAGAAAACAAAGGCACAATTGTTAGTAGGAATGCAGGTATTGAAGGGGCATTAGCTGTTGGCTGATCGCACAGGGCAATTCATACCCATTTTGAAAAGAAAACATTTTTTTTTTTTTAAATAAAAAATACATGCCCAGCAGATTCCAGACATTGGATTTGAACTCAGGTCTCCAGCATCCCAAGACCAAGCACTTACCACTTGAGCCACTGGTGGCTGTGCTTCTAAGTGTTGCTTTTGGGCGTATATATCTTTCTTCTGCATGCCCCTGTCAGCATACTCATTTGCATGGTGAAACATGTTCACTGAAGAAAATGAGGATAGAACATCTGGCCCCCCAGCTCCACCAAATACCAGCTAACTGCAGTGGCCTAGAGGTTAAGTGCTTGCGTTACAGCACTGGGGGCGTGGGTTCGAGTCCTGCTTTCGGCACTTAAACGGAATAGTGGGGTAATCTCCTTGTACAGTTGCTGTGGAACATAGCAGAGAAGTGGGACAGTGGAAGTGAGGACTGTGGAAGTGAGGGAGTGCAGGCCAAAGGAGGAGGTAGAGCAGGCTAAAGGGAGAGGTAGGGGTAGATGCAGGGGTCCCTGTGGAGAGGAGGTGGGGCTGGCTGAGTCAGGGTAGGTCTAGAAGGGCATGGCGTAGGTTCCCTGGTAAAGGAAGGAAGGGAGGAAGAAAGCATAGAGTTAGCCAGGCAGTGCAGGGTATAAAGGAGGAGACAGGTTAGGCTAAAGGGTAGTGCCGGATGAGAAAAAAATGTCAGTCCATTCCATCCTCCACTGGGCACCCTTTTTCTCCCCTCCTCAATGGCCCCTTTCCCCACATTAGGACCCTCCGTTACACCCCCCCCCCTCCACTATTCAGGGCCGTATTCTCCCCCTCACACCGTACCCAGGGCCCACATCCCCCTGCTTTGCTCATCCCACCCCCCCTCTACTCACCCAGCCCCCTCCTCTTTTCCACAGGGAACCCTTCACCCAGCCTTACCTCCCCTTTTTGCCTGAGCCACCTCCTCCTTTATTTTTACCCTGCACTTCCTCTCCCCTGTCCCCACCTCCACAGTCCTGCATCTGTGCTTTCTTCCACCCTCCCTTTACCAGGGAACTCATTACATAACCACTGAATCTTTTAGGAGTGTGGGTCTCCACAACTGATTACCCAACTATTCCGTTTCTGTGCCGAAAGCAGGACTCAAACCCAGGCCCCCAGCGCTGTAACATAAGCACTTAACCTCTAGGCCACTGGAGTTAGCTGGTGTTTGGTGGAGCGGGGGGCCAGATGTTCTATCCTCCTGGGCTCCAGTGAACATGTTTCACAACTGAAATGGGTATGCTCACAGGGGCATACGCCCAAAAGCTACTCTCAGAAGCACAGCCACCAGTGGCTCAAGTGGTAAGTGCTTGGTCTTGGAATGCTGGAGACCTGAGTTCTAATCCAATGTCTGCAATCTCCTGGGCATGATCTTTTTATTTAAAAAATAATGTTTTAATTGAAAATGGGTATGCATTGCCCTGTGCGATCAGCCAACAGCTAATGCCCCTTCATTACCTGCATTCCTACTAACAGTTGTGCCTTTGTTTTCTGCACACTGGCCTAGGTAACACCCATACAAAAGGTTGTCTCTCTGGCCCCAATTGACTGGAAAAAAACAAGGGGAAAAGGTGTAATCTACGGGTCATGGTTGATACAATAATTGAACTGGGACTCAAACAGGACACCTTCTCGAGGTGCTGTGAGGTGACCACCGGCCCCTGCATAGCAAGCAAACCTGTATCAGCATCTCACCAGCAACTGAATGTGTCGCCTGCAGGTTACACATAGGAGGCTGCAGTAGGTGCATTAACCCATTGGGCTGTCGACCCTCCTTCCCCTGAGAGCAGGAATCTGAATTTCCATGTTGCCTTCCTTTGGCACATTAGGTCTATCTTTCAAGCCAATTAAGAGGATGTTTTGCTTCACGGAGAGATGATAATCATTGTGAGGTGTCAGCCATAATATAATAGCTAAGCAGGTCAGTTAAATCTTTGACTTTGTCATTGGGTTGTACTGATATGCATAGGGCAGTCTCCTGTCCTCTGCTACTCTATGTTTTCATATTGCTGCTTGTTTAATGATTCCTAAATGTAAACACTCTGCTCTCAAAAGTGAAAGATTTGAAAGACTCTTGATGCAACGAGCCTTTCCCACTCTTTGCCCTGGGGGTGAGAGGGCTGCTTTCTGCCTTTAACACCCTCAATTTTGGAGTGGCTGGCTCCACTATTGAGAATGAGGGCCGAATCCTGGTCGGAAACGGGCAGAGGTCTGCGCCCTGCGTCCTCCACGCGTCCCTAACGCTCCCAAACGCGACCACAGCCCTATGTCCAGTGCAGCCTCTATGGTGCAGCCACCCAGGTAGCTTAGGGTTAGGATATGTGCTCTTCAACATAAGCCTGGCCAACCAGGCCCCGGAGAGTGTCACAGCATGCCCTGTAATCCCCTAGTGATGGTGGCCCTGTTGACGATGATCTTGCTGGAATACTGATGCCTTTTTTCCTCCCAGAAGCCCCAGGAGCCTAGTGAAATGAAGGGGCGTGCACCTCTCACTGGCCCCTGTTTACCCTCTGGCTAACTGAAATTAGTTCTGGCCTCTCCAGGCAAATGTATCCATTCAGGGGAGAGCTAGGAATCGGAAGGCTCTTTCTGCAGGCACGGTGGGGAAGAGTCAGAGAGTTACATGCCTGAGGCATCTTTCCTCCTCCTATGCTCAATGTGTTCCCTAACTTCCAACTCTCTGCCAGGCCAGGCCCTGTTTCTTTTACTGCCAACCCCCCTGACCCCTCGTCTTCCACCTACTTCCCGCTCCATTATGCCTTCTCCCTTTTTGCTCTCTTCTATAGCCCTTTGAAAAGGAATACAGGCCTAGCTAAGCCTCATGAAGGAAATCTACCAACAAAAGATGCATTCCTCGCTTATGGGAGGTGCTGTGAGACGAGTAAGAAGAGCTGAAGGGGTGATTGGGTTGTTGAGTCGGGAAGCACCAGAGGCGTAGCCAGGATTGTCTAGCAAATGGGGCCTGATGCTAATGTAGTTGGGCCCACTGCACTGACAACAATATCTGTAAATTCCCATGCAGCGCTGCCGAGTGGGCATTTACAGATTTTGGGTGGGCCTTGCCCCTCAGGCCCTACCCTGCCTACGCCTCTGCTCTCTCCCCCAGGGCAAAGAGTGGGAAAGGCTAGCTACAGCAAGAGTCTTTAAAATCTTTCACTTTTGAGAGCAGAGTGTTTACATTTAAAAATCTTGAACAAGCAGCAATACCAAAGCTTACAGTAGTAGAGGACAGAAGACTGCCCTGCGCATATCAGTACACCCCAATGACAAAGGTAAAGATTTAACTGACCTGCTTAGCTATTAGAGGCTGACACCTCAAAATGAGTATCATCTCTCCGTGAAGCAACACATCCTCTGAATTGGGGTGAAAGAAAGATCTAATGTGCCAAAGGAAGGCAACATGGAAATTCAGTTTTCTGCCCTCAGAGGAAGGAGGGTCGACAGCCCAATGGGTTAATGCACCTCCTGCAGCCTCCTATGCGTAGCCAGTAGGCGACACATTCATTTGCTGGTGAGATGCTGATACAGGTTTGCTTGCTATGCAGGGGTCGGGGGTCACCTCACAGCGCCTCGAGAAGGTGTCCCGTTTGAGTCCTTGTGCAAATATCTTATCAACCATGACCCGTAGGTTACACTTTTTCCCCTCGTTTTTTCCAGTCAGATGGGGGCCAGAGAGACACGCTTTTCGATGGGTGTTACCAAGGCCAGAGTGCAGAAAACAAAGGCACAATTGTTAGTAGGAATGCAGGTATTGAAGGGGCATTAGCTGTTGGCTGATCGCACAGGGCAATTCATACCCATTTTGAAAAGAAAACATTTTTTTTTTTTTAAATAAAAAATACATGCCCAGCAGATTCCAGACATTGGATTTGAACTCAGGTCTCCAGCATCCCAAGACCAAGCACTTACCACTTGAGCCACTGGTGGCTGTGCTTCTAAGTGTTGCTTTTGGGCGTATATATCTTTCTTCTGCATGCCCCTGTCAGCATACTCATTTGCATGGTGAAACATGTTCACTGAAGAAAATGAGGATAGAACATCTGGCCCCCCAGCTCCACCAAATACCAGCTAACTGCAGTGGCCTAGAGGTTAAGTGCTTGCGTTACAGCACTGGGGGCGTGGGTTCGAGTCCTGCTTTCGGCACTTAAACGGAATAGTGGGGTAATCTCCTTGTACAGTTGCTGTGGAACATAGCAGAGAAGTGGGACAGTGGAAGTGAGGACTGTGGAAGTGAGGGAGTGCAGGCCAAAGGAGGAGGTAGAGCAGGCTAAAGGGAGAGGTAGGGGTAGATGCAGGGGTCCCTGTGGAGAGGAGGTGGGGCTGGCTGAGTCAGGGTAGGTCTAGAAGGGCATGGCGTAGGTTCCCTGGTAAAGGAAGGAAGGGAGGAAGAAAGCATAGAGTTAGCCAGGCAGTGCAGGGTATAAAGGAGGAGACAGGTTAGGCTAAAGGGTAGTGCCGGATGAGAAAAAAATGTCAGTCCATTCCATCCTCCACTGGGCACCCTTTTTCTCCCCTCCTCAATGGCCCCTTTCCCCACATTAGGACCCTCCTTTACACCCCCCCCCTCCACTATTCAGGGCTGTATTCTCCCCCTCACACCGTACCCAGGGCCCACATCCCCCTGCTTTGCTCATCCCACCCCCCCTCTACTCACCCAGCCCCCTCCTCTTTTCCACAGGGAACCCTTCACCCAGCCTTACCTCCCCTTTTTGCCTGAGCCACCTCCTCCTTTATTTTTACCCTGCACTTCCTCTCCCCTGTCCCCACCTCCACAGTCCTGCATCTGTGCTTTCTTCCACCCTCCCTTTACCAGGGAACTCATTACATAACCACTGAATCTTTTAGGAGTGTGGGTCTCCACAACTGATTACCCAACTATTCCGTTTCTGTGCCGAAAGCAGGACTCAAACCCAGGCCCCCAGCGCTGTAACGCAAGCACTTAACCTCTAGGCCACTGGAGTTAGCTGGTGTTTGGTGGAGCGGGGGGCCAGATGTTCTATCCTCCTTGGCTCCAGTGAACATGTTTCACAACTGAAATGGGTATGCTCACAGGGGCATACGCCCAAAAGCTACTCTCAGAAGCACAGCCACCAGTGGCTCAAGTGGTAAGTGCTTGGTCTTGGAATGCTGGAGACCTGAGTTCTAATCCAATGTCTGCAATCTCCTGGGCATGATCTTTTTATTTAAAAAATAATGTTTTAATTGAAAATGGGTATGCATTGCCCTGTGCGATCAGCCAACAGCTAATGCCCCTTCATTACCTGCATTCCTACTAACAGTTGTGCCTTTGTTTTCTGCACACTGGCCTAGGTAACACCCATACAAAAGGTTGTCTCTCTGGCCCCAATTGACTGGAAAAAAACAAGGGGAAAAGGTGTAATCTACGGGTCATGGTTGATACAATAATTGAACTGGGACTCAAACAGGACACCTTCTCGAGGTGCTGTGAGGTGACCACCGGCCCCTGCATAGCAAGCAAACCTGTATCAGCATCTCACCAGCAACTGAATGTGTCGCCTGCAGGTTACACATAGGAGGCTGCAGTAGGTGCATTAACCCATTGGGCTGTCGACCCTCCTTCCCCTGAGAGCAGGAATCTGAATTTCCATGTTGCCTTCCTTTGGCACATTAGGTCTATCTTTCAAGCCAATTAAGAGGATGTTTTGCTTCACGGAGAGATGATAATCATTGTGAGGTGTCAGCCATAATATAATAGCTAAGCAGGTCAGTTAAATCTTTGACTTTGTCATTGGGTTGTACTGATATGCATAGGGCAGTCTCCTGTCCTCTGCTACTCTATGTTTTCATATTGCTGCTTGTTTAATGATTCCTAAATGTAAACACTCTGCTCTCAAAAGTGAAAGATTTGAAAGACTCTTGATGCAACGAGCCTTTCCCACTCTTTGCCCTGGGGGTGAGAGGGCTGCTTTCTGCCTTTAACACCCTCAATTTTGGAGTGGCTGGCTCCACTATTGAGAATGAGGGCCGAATCCTGGTCGGAAACGGGCAGAGGTCTGCGCCCTGCGTCCTCCACGCGTCCCTAACGCTCCCAAACGCGACCACAGCCCTTGCGGGCACAGCCCTATGTCCAGTGCAGCCTCTATGGTGCAGCCACCCAGGTAGCTTAGGGTTAGGATATGTGCTCTTCAACATAAGCCTGGCCAACCAGGCCCCGGAGAGTGTCACAGCATGCCCTGTAATCCCCTAGTGATGGTGGCCCTGTTGACGATGATCTTGCTGGAATACTGATGCCTTTTTTCCTCCCAGAAGCCCCAGGAGCCTAGTGAAATGAAGGGGCGTGCACCTCTCACTGGCCCCTGTTTACCCTCTGGCTAACTGAAATTAGTTCTGGCCTCTCCAGGCAAATGTATCCATTCAGGGGAGAGCTAGGAATCGGAAGGCTCTTTCTGCAGGCACGGTGGGGAAGAGTCAGAGAGTTACATGCCTGAGGCATCTTTCCTCCTATGCTCAATGTGTTCCCTAACTTCCAACTCTCTGCCAGGCCAGGCCCTGTTTCTTTTACTGCCAACCCCCCTGACCCCTCGTCTTCCACCTACTTCCCGCTCCATTATGCCTTCTCCCTTTTTGCTCTCTTCTATAGCCCTTTGAAAAGGAATACAGGCCTAGCTAAGCCTCATGAAGGAAATCTACCAACAAAAGATGCATTCCTCGCTTATGGGAGGTGCTGTGAGACGAGTAAGAAGAGCTGAAGGGGTGATTGGGTTGTTGAGTCGGGAAGCACCAGAGGCGTAGCCAGGATTGTCTAGCAAATGGGGCCTGATGCTAATGTAGTTGGGCCCACTGCACTGACAACAATATCTGTAAATTCCCATGCAGCGCTGCCGAGTGGGCATTTACAGATTTTGGGTGGGCCTTGCCCCTCAGGCCCTACCCTGCCTACGCCTCTGCTCTCTCCCCCAGGGCAAAGAGTGGGAAAGGCTAGCTACAGCAAGAGTCTTTAAAATCTTTCACTTTTGAGAGCAGAGTGTTTACATTTAAAAATCTTGAACAAGCAGCAATACCAAAGCTTACAGTAGTAGAGGACAGAAGACTGCCCTGCGCATATCAGTACACCCCAATGACAAAGGTAAAGATTTAACTGACCTGCTTAGCTATTAGAGGCTGACACCTCAAAATGAGTATCATCTCTCCGTGAAGCAACACATCCTCTGAATTGGGGTGAAAGAAAGATCTAATGTGCCAAAGGAAGGCAACATGGAAATTCAGTTTTCTGCCCTCAGAGGAAGGAGGGTCGACAGCCCAATGGGTTGATGCACCTCCTGCAGCCTCCTATGCGTAGCCAGTAGGCGACACATTCATTTGCTGGTGAGATGCTGATACAGGTTTGCTTGCTATGCAGGGGTCGGGGGTCACCTCACAGCGCCTCGAGAAGGTGTCCCGTTTGAGTCCTTGTGCAAATATCTTATCAACCATGACCCGTAGGTTACACTTTTTCCCCTCGTTTTTTCCAGTCAGATGGGGGCCAGAGAGACACGCTTTTCGATGGGTGTTACCAAGGCCAGAGTGCAGAAAACAAAGGCACAATTGTTAGTAGGAATGCAGGTATTGAAGGGGCATTAGCTGTTGGCTGATCGCACAGGGCAATTCATACCCATTTTGAAAAGAAAACATTTTTTTTTTTTAAATAAAAAATACATGCCCAGCAGATTCCAGACATTGGATTTGAACTCAGGTCTCCAGCATCCCAAGACCAAGCACTTACCACTTGAGCCACTGGTGGCTGTGCTTCTAAGTGTTGCTTTTGGGCGTATATATCTTTCTTCTGCATGCCCCTGTCAGCATACTCATTTGCATGGTGAAACATGTTCACTGAAGAAAATGAGGATAGAACATCTGGCCCCCCAGCTCCACCAAATACCAGCTAACTGCAGTGGCCTAGAGGTTAAGTGCTTGCGTTACAGCACTGGGGGCGTGGGTTCGAGTCCTGCTTTCGGCACTTAAACGGAATAGTGGGGTAATCTCCTTGTACAGTTGCTGTGGAACATAGCAGAGAAGTGGAAGTGAGGACTGTGGAAGTGAGGGAGTGCAGGCCAAAGGAGGAGGTAGAGCAGGCTAAAGGGAGAGGTAGGGGTAGATGCAGGGGTCCCTGTGGAGAGGAGGTGGGGCTGGCTGAGTCAGGGTAGGTCTAGAAGGGCATGGCGTAGGTTCCCTGGTAAAGGAAGGAAGGGAGGAAGAAAGCATAGAGTTAGCCAGGCAGTGCAGGGTATAAAGGAGGAGACAGGTTAGGCTAAAGGGTAGTGCCGGATGAGAAAAAAATGTCGGTCCATTCCATCCTCCACTGGGCACCCTTTTTCTCCCCTCCTCAATGGCCCCTTTCCCCACATTAGGACCCTCCTTTACACCCCCCCCCTCCACTATTCAGGGCCGTATTCTCCCCCTCACACCGTACCCAGGGCCCACATCCCCCTGCTTTGCTCATCCCACCCCCCCTCTACTCACCCAGCCCCCTCCTCTTTTCCACAGGGAACCCTTCACCCAGCCTTACCTCCCCTTTTTGCCTGAGCCACCTCCTCCTTTATTTTTACCCTGCACTTCCTCTCCCCTGTCCCCACCTCCACAGTCCTGCATCTGTGCTTTCTTCCACCCTCCCTTTACCAGGGAACTCATTACATAACCACTGAATCTTTTAGGAGTGTGGGTCTCCACAACTGATTACCCAACTATTCCGTTTCTGTGCCGAAAGCAGGACTCAAACCCAGGCCCCCAGCGCTGTAACGCAAGCACTTAACCTCTAGGCCACTGGAGTTAGCTGGTGTTTGGTGGAGCGGGGGGCCAGATGTTCTATCCTCCTTGGCTCCAGTGAACATGTTTCACAACTGAAATGGGTATGCTCACAGGGGCATACGCCCAAAAGCTACTCTCAGAAGCACAGCCACCAGTGGCTCAAGTGGTAAGTGCTTGGTCTTGGAATGCTGGAGACCTGAGTTCTAATCCAATGTCTGCAATCTCCTGGGCATGATCTTTTTATTTAAAAAATAATGTTTTAATTGAAAATGGGTATGCATTGCCCTGTGCGATCAGCCAACAGCTAATGCCCCTTCATTACCTGCATTCCTACTAACAGTTGTGCCTTTGTTTTCTGCACACTGGCCTAGGTAACACCCATACAAAAGGTTGTCTCTCTGGCCCCAATTGACTGGAAAAAAACAAGGGGAAAAGGTGTAATCTACGGGTCATGGTTGATACAATAATTGAACTGGGACTCAAACAGGACACCTTCTCGAGGTGCTGTGAGGTGACCACCGGCCCCTGCATAGCAAGCAAACCTGTATCAGCATCTCACCAGCAACTGAATGTGTCGCCTGCAGGTTACACATAGGAGGCTGCAGTAGGTGCATTAACCCATTGGGCTGTCGACCCTCCTTCCCCTGAGAGCAGGAATCTGAATTTCCATGTTGCCTTCCTTTGGCACATTAGGTCTATCTTTCAAGCCAATTAAGAGGATGTTTTGCTTCACGGAGAGATGATAATCATTGTGAGGTGTCAGCCATAATATAATAGCTAAGCAGGTCAGTTAAATCTTTGACTTTGTCATTGGGTTGTACTGATATGCATAGGGCAGTCTCCTGTCCTCTGCTACTCTATGTTTTCATATTGCTGCTTGTTTAATGATTCCTAAATGTAAACACTCTGCTCTCAAAAGTGAAAGATTTGAAAGACTCTTGATGCAACGAGCCTTTCCCACTCTTTGCCCTGGGGGTGAGAGGGCTGCTTTCTGCCTTTAACACCCTCAATTTTGGAGTGGCTGGCTCCACTATTGAGAATGAGGGCCGAATCCTGGTCGGAAACGGGCAGAGGTCTGCGCCCTGCGTCCTCCACGCGTCCCTAACGCTCCCAAACGCGACCACAGCCCTATGTCCAGTGCAGCCTCTATGGTGCAGCCACCCAGGTAGCTTAGGGTTAGGATATGTGCTCTTCAACATAAGCCTGGCCAACCAGGCCCCGGAGAGTGTCACAGCATGCCCTGTAATCCCCTAGTGATGGTGGCCCTGTTGACGATGATCTTGCTGGAATACTGATGCCTTTTTTCCTCCCAGAAGCCCCAGGAGCCTAGTGAAATGAAGGGGCGTGCACCTCTCACTGGCCCCTGTTTACCCTCTGGCTAACTGAAATTAGTTCTGGCCTCTCCAGGCAAATGTATCCATTCAGGGGAGAGCTAGGAATCGGAAGGCTCTTTCTGCAGGCACGGTGGGGAAGAGTCAGAGAGTTACATGCCTGAGGCATCTTTCCTCCTCCTATGCTCAATGTGTTCCCTAACTTCCAACTCTCTGCCAGGCCAGGCCCTGTTTCTTTTACTGCCAACCCCCCTGACCCCTCGTCTTCCACCTACTTCCCGCTCCATTATGCCTTCTCCCTTTTTGCTCTCTTCTATAGCCCTTTGAAAAGGAATACAGGCCTAGCTAAGCCTCATGAAGGAAATCTACCAACAAAAGATGCATTCCTCGCTTATGGGAGGTGCTGTGAGACGAGTAAGAAGAGCTGAAGGGGTGATTGGGTTGTTGAGTCGGGAAGCACCAGAGGCGTAGCCAGGATTGTCTAGCAAATGGGGCCTGATGCTAATGTAGTTGGGCCCACTGCACTGACAACAATATCTGTAAATTCCCATGCAGCGCTGCCGAGTGGGCATTTACAGATTTTGGGTGGGCCTTGCCCCTCAGGCCCTACCCTGCCTACGCCTCTGCTCTCTCCCCCAGGGCAAAGAGTGGGAAAGGCTAGCTACAGCAAGAGTCTTTAAAATCTTTCACTTTTGAGAGCAGAGTGTTTACATTTAAAAATCTTGAACAAGCAGCAATACCAAAGCTTACAGTAGTAGAGGACAGAAGACTGCCCTGCGCATATCAGTACACCCCAATGACAAAGGTAAAGATTTAACTGACCTGCTTAGCTATTAGAGGCTGACACCTCAAAATGAGTATCATCTCTCCGTGAAGCAACACATCCTCTGAATTGGGGTGAAAGAAAGATCTAATGTGCCAAAGGAAGGCAACATGGAAATTCAGTTTTCTGCCCTCAGAGGAAGGAGGGTCGACAGCCCAATGGGTTGATGCACCTCCTGCAGCCTCCTATACGTAGCCAGTAGGCGACACATTCATTTGCTGGTGAGATGCTGATACAGGTTTGCTTGCTATGCAGGGGTCGGGGGTCACCTCACAGCGCCTCGAGAAGGTGTCCCGTTTGAGTCCTTGTGCAAATATCTTATCAACCATGACCCGTAGGTTACACTTTTTCCCCTCGTTTTTTCCAGTCAGATGGGGGCCAGAGAGACACGCTTTTCGATGGGTGTTACCAAGGCCAGAGTGCAGAAAACAAAGGCACAATTGTTAGTAGGAATGCAGGTATTGAAGGGGCATTAGCTGTTGGCTGATCGCACAGGGCAATTCATACCCATTTTGAAAAGAAAACATTTTTTTTTTTTTAAATAAAAAATACATGCCCAGCAGATTCCAGACATTGGATTTGAACTCAGGTCTCCAGCATCCCAAGACCAAGCACTTACCACTTGAGCCACTGGTGGCTGTGCTTCTAAGTGTTGCTTTTGGGCGTATATATCTTTCTTCTGCATGCCCCTGTCAGCATACTCATTTGCATGGTGAAACATGTTCACTGAAGAAAATGAGGATAGAACATCTGGCCCCCCAGCTCCACCAAATACCAGCTAACTGCAGTGGCCTAGAGGTTAAGTGCTTGCGTTACAGCACTGGGGGCGTGGGTTCGAGTCCTGCTTTCGGCACTTAAACGGAATAGTGGGGTAATCTCCTTGTACAGTTGCTGTGGAACATAGCAGAGAAGTGGGACAGTGGAAGTGAGGGAGTGCAGGCCAAAGGAGGAGGTAGAGCAGGCTAAAGGGAGAGGTAGGGGTAGATGCAGGGGTCCCTGTGGAGAGGAGGTGGGGCTGGCTGAGTCAGGGTAGGTCTAGAAGGGCATGGCGTAGGTTCCCTGGTAAAGGAAGGAAGGGAGGAAGAAAGCATAGAGTTAGCCAGGCAGTGCAGGGTATAAAGGAGGAGACAGGTTAGGCTAAAGGGTAGTGCCGGATGAGAAAAAAATGTCGGTCCATTCCATCCTCCACTGGGCACCCTTTTTCTCCCCTCCTCAATGGCCCCTTTCCCCACATTAGGACCCTCCTTTACACCCCCCCCCCCTCCACTATTCAGGGCCGTATTCTCCCCCTCACACCGTACCCAGGGCCCACATCCCCCTGCTTTGCTCATCCCACCCCCCCTCTACTCACCCAGCCCCCTCCTCTTTTCCACAGGGAACCCTTCACCCAGCCTTACCTCCCCTTTTTGCCTGAGCCACCTCCTCCTTTATTTTTACCCTGCACTTCCTCTCCCCTGTCCCCACCTCCACAGTCCTGCATCTGTGCTTTCTTCCACCCTCCCTTTACCAGGGAACTCATTACATAACCACTGAATCTTTTAGGAGTGTGGGTCTCCACAACTGATTACCCAACTATTCCGTTTCTGTGCCGAAAGCAGGACTCAAACCCAGGCCCCCAGCGCTGTAACGCAAGCACTTAACCTCTAGGCCACTGGAGTTAGCTGGTGTTTGGTGGAGCGGGGGGCCAGATGTTCTATCCTCCTTGGCTCCAGTGAACATGTTTCACAACTGAAATGGGTATGCTCACAGGGGCATACGCCCAAAAGCTACTCTCAGAAGCACAGCCACCAGTGGCTCAAGTGGTAAGTGCTTGGTCTTGGAATGCTGGAGACCTGAGTTCTAATCCAATGTCTGCAATCTCCTGGGCATGATCTTTTTATTTAAAAAATAATGTTTTAATTGAAAATGGGTATGCATTGCCCTGTGCGATCAGCCAACAGCTAATGCCCCTTCATTACCTGCATTCCTACTAACAGTTGTGCCTTTGTTTTCTGCACACTGGCCTAGGTAACACCCATACAAAAGGTTGTCTCTCTGGCCCCAATTGACTGGAAAAAAACAAGGGGAAAAGGTGTAATCTACGGGTCATGGTTGATACAATAATTGAACTGGGACTCAAACAGGACACCTTCTCGAGGTGCTGTGAGGTGACCACCGGCCCCTGCATAGCAAGCAAACCTGTATCAGCATCTCACCAGCAACTGAATGTGTCGCCTGCAGGTTACACATAGGAGGCTGCAGTAGGTGCATTAACCCATTGGGCTGTCGACCCTCCTTCCCCTGAGAGCAGGAATCTGAATTTCCATGTTGCCTTCCTTTGGCACATTAGGTCTATCTTTCAAGCCAATTAAGAGGATGTTTTGCTTCACGGAGAGATGATAATCATTGTGAGGTGTCAGCCATAATATAATAGCTAAGCAGGTCAGTTAAATCTTTGACTTTGTCATTGGGTTGTACTGATATGCATAGGGCAGTCTCCTGTCCTCTGCTACTCTATGTTTTCATATTGCTGCTTGTTTAATGATTCCTAAATGTAAACACTCTGCTCTCAAAAGTGAAAGATTTGAAAGACTCTTGATGCAACGAGCCTTTCCCACTCTTTGCCCTGGGGGTGAGAGGGCTGCTTTCTGCCTTTAACACCCTCAATTTTGGAGTGGCTGGCTCCACTATTGAGAATGAGGGCCGAATCCTGGTCGGAAACGGGCAGAGGTCTGCACCCTGCGTCCTCCACGCGTCCCTAACGCTCCCAAACGCGACCACAGCCCTATGTCCAGTGCAGCCTCTATGGTGCAGCCACCCAGGTAGCTTAGGGTTAGGATATGTGCTCTTCAACATAAGCCTGGCCAACCAGGCCCCGGAGAGTGTCACAGCATGCCCTGTAATCCCCTAGTGATGGTGGCCCTGTTGACGATGATCTTGCTGGAATACTGATGCCTTTTTTCCTCCCAGAAGCCCCAGGAGCCTAGTGAAATGAAGGGGCGTGCACCTCTCACTGGCCCCTGTTTACCCTCTGGCTAACTGAAATTAGTTCTGGCCTCTCCAGGCAAATGTATCCATTCAGGGGAGAGCTAGGAATCGGAAGGCTCTTTCTGCAGGCACGGTGGGGAAGAGTCAGAGAGTTACATGCCTGAGGCATCTTTCCTCCTCCTATGCTCAATGTGTTCCCTAACTTCCAACTCTCTGCCAGGCCAGGCCCTGTTTCTTTTACTGCCAACCCCCCTGACCCCTCGTCTTCCACCTACTTCCCGCTCCATTATGCCTTCTCCCTTTTTGCTCTCTTCTATAGCCCTTTGAAAAGGAATACAGGCCTAGCTAAGCCTCATGAAGGAAATCTACCAACAAAAGATGCATTCCTCGCTTATGGGAGGTGCTGTGAGACGAGTAAGAAGAGCTGAAGGGGTGATTGGGTTGTTGAGTCGGGAAGCACCAGAGGCGTAGCCAGGATTGTCTAGCAAATGGGGCCTGATGCTAATGTAGTTGGGCCCACTGCACTGACAACAATATCTGTAAATTCCCATGCAGCGCTGCCGAGTGGGCATTTACAGATTTTGGGTGGGCCTTGCCCCTCAGGCCCTACCCTGCCTACGCCTCTGCTCTCTCCCCCAGGGCAAAGAGTGGGAAAGGCTAGCTACAGCAAGAGTCTTTAAAATCTTTCACTTTTGAGAGCAGAGTGTTTACATTTAAAAATCTTGAACAAGCAGCAATACCAAAGCTTACAGTAGTAGAGGACAGAAGACTGCCCTGCGCATATCAGTACACCCCAATGACAAAGGTAAAGATTTAACTGACCTGCTTAGCTATTAGAGGCTGACACCTCAAAATGAGTATCATCTCTCCGTGAAGCAACACATCCTCTGAATTGGGGTGAAAGAAAGATCTAATGTGCCAAAGGAAGGCAACATGGAAATTCAGTTTTCTGCCCTCAGAGGAAGGAGGGTCGACAGCCCAATGGGTTGATGCACCTCCTGCAGCCTCCTATACGTAGCCAGTAGGCGACACATTCATTTGCTGGTGAGATGCTGATACAGGTTTGCTTGCTATGCAGGGGTCGGGGGTCACCTCACAGCGCCTCGAGAAGGTGTCCCGTTTGAGTCCTTGTGCAAATATCTTATCAACCATGACCCGTAGGTTACACTTTTTCCCCTCGTTTTTTCCAGTCAGATGGGGGCCAGAGAGACACGCTTTTCGATGGGTGTTACCAAGGCCAGAGTGCAGAAAACAAAGGCACAATTGTTAGTAGGAATGCAGGTATTGAAGGGGCATTAGCTGTTGGCTGATCGCACAGGGCAATTCATACCCATTTTGAAAAGAAAACATTTTTTTTTTTTAAATAAAAAATACATGCCCAGCAGATTCCAGACATTGGATTTGAACTCAGGTCTCCAGCATCCCAAGACCAAGCACTTACCACTTGAGCCACTGGTGGCTGTGCTTCTAAGTGTTGCTTTTGGGCGTATATATCTTTCTTCTGCATGCCCCTGTCAGCATACTCATTTGCATGGTGAAACATGTTCACTGAAGAAAATGAGGATAGAACATCTGGCCCCCCAGCTCCACCAAATACCAGCTAACTGCAGTGGCCTAGAGGTTAAGTGCTTGCGTTACAGCACTGGGGGCGTGGGTTCGAGTCCTGCTTTCGGCACTTAAACGGAATAGTGGGGTAATCTCCTTGTACAGTTGCTGTGGAACATAGCAGAGAAGTGGGACAGTGGAAGTGAGGACTGTGGAAGTGAGGGAGTGCAGGCCAAAGGAGGAGGTAGAGCAGGCTAAAGGGAGAGGTAGGGGTAGATGCAGGGGTCCCTGTGGAGAGGAGGTGGGGCTGGCTGAGTCAGGGTAGGTCTAGAAGGGCATGGCGTAGGTTCCCTGGTAAAGGAAGGAAGGGAGGAAGAAAGCATAGAGTTAGCCAGGCAGTGCAGGGTATAAAGGAGGAGACAGGTTAGGCTAAAGGGTAGTGCCGGATGAGAAAAAAATGTCGGTCCATTCCATCCTCCACTGGGCACCCTTTTTCTCCCCTCCTCAATGGCCCCTTTCCCCACATTAGGACCCTCCTTTACACCCCCCCCCCTCCACTATTCAGGGCCGTATTCTCCCCCTCACACCGTACCCAGGGCCCACATCCCCCTGCTTTGCTCATCCCACCCCCCCTCTACTCACCCAGCCCCCTCCTCTTTTCCACAGGGAACCCTTCACCCAGCCTTACCTCCCCTTTTTGCCTGAGCCACCTCCTCCTTTATTTTTACCCTGCACTTCCTCTCCCCTGTCCCCACCTCCACAGTCCTGCATCTGTGCTTTCTTCCACCCTCCCTTTACCAGGGAACTCATTACATAACCACTGAATCTTTTAGGAGTGTGGGTCTCCACAACTGATTACCCAACTATTCCGTTTCTGTGCCGAAAGCAGGACTCAAACCCAGGCCCCCAGCGCTGTAACGCCAGCACTTAACCTCTAGGCCACTGGAGTTAGCTGGTGTTTGGTGGAGCGGGGGGCCAGATGTTCTATCCTCCTTGGCTCCAGTGAACATGTTTCACAACTGAAATGGGTATGCTCACAGGGGCATACGCCCAAAAGCTACTCTCAGAAGCACAGCCACCAGTGGCTCAAGTGGTAAGTGCTTGGTCTTGGAATGCTGGAGACCTGAGTTCTAATCCAATGTCTGCAATCTCCTGGGCATGATCTTTTTATTTAAAAAATAATGTTTTAATTGAAAATGGGTATGCATTGCCCTGTGCGATCAGCCAACAGCTAATGCCCCTTCATTACCTGCATTCCTACTAACAGTTGTGCCTTTGTTTTCTGCACACTGGCCTAGGTAACACCCATACAAAAGGTTGTCTCTCTGGCCCCAATTGACTGGAAAAAAACAAGGGGAAAAGGTGTAATCTACGGGTCATGGTTGATACAATAATTGAACTGGGACTCAAACAGGACACCTTCTCGAGGTGCTGTGAGGTGACCACCGGCCCCTGCATAGCAAGCAAACCTGTATCAGCATCTCACCAGCAACTGAATGTGTCGCCTGCAGGTTACACATAGGAGGCTGCAGTAGGTGCATTAACCCATTGGGCTGTCGACCCTCCTTCCCCTGAGAGCAGGAATCTGAATTTCCATGTTGCCTTCCTTTGGCACATTAGGTCTATCTTTCAAGCCAATTAAGAGGATGTTTTGCTTCACGGAGAGATGATAATCATTGTGAGGTGTCAGCCATAATATAATAGCTAAGCAGGTCAGTTAAATCTTTGACTTTGTCATTGGGTTGTACTGATATGCATAGGGCAGTCTCCTGTCCTCTGCTACTCTATGTTTTCATATTGCTGCTTGTTTAATGATTCCTAAATGTAAACACTCTGCTCTCAAAAGTGAAAGATTTGAAAGACTCTTGATGCAACGAGCCTTTCCCACTCTTTGCCCTGGGGGTGAGAGGGCTGCTTTCTGCCTTTAACACCCTCAATTTTGGAGTGGCTGGCTCCACTATTGAGAATGAGGGCCGAATCCTGGTCGGAAACGGGCAGAGGTCTGCGCCCTGCGTCCTCCACGCGTCCCTAACGCTCCCAAACGCGACCAAAGCCCTATGTCCAGTGCAGCCTCTATGGTGCAGCCACCCAGGTAGCTTAGGGTTAGGATATGTGCTCTTCAACATAAGCCTGGCCAACCAGGCCCCGGAGAGTGTCACAGCATGCCCTGTAATCCCCTAGTGATGGTGGCCCTGTTGACGATGATCTTGCTGGAATACTGATGCCTTTTTTCCTCCCAGAAGCCCCAGGAGCCTAGTGAAATGAAGGGGCGTGCACCTCTCACTGGCCCCTGTTTACCCTCTGGCTAACTGAAATTAGTTCTGGCCTCTCCAGGCAAATGTATCCATTCAGGGGAGAGCTAGGAATCGGAAGGCTCTTTCTGCAGGCACGGTGGGGAAGAGTCAGAGAGTTACATGCCTGAGGCATCTTTCCTCCTCCTATGCTCAATGTGTTCCCTAACTTCCAACTCTCTGCCAGGCCAGGCCCTGTTTCTTTTACTGCCAACCCCCCTGACCCCTCGTCTTCCACCTACTTCCCGCTCCATTATGCCTTCTCCCTTTTTGCTCTCTTCTATAGCCTTTTGAAAAGGAATACAGGCCTAGCTAAGCCTCATGAAGGAAATCTACCAACAAAAGATGCATTCCTCGCTTATGGGAGGTGCTGTGAGACGAGTAAGAAGAGCTGAAGGGGTGATTGGGTTGTTGAGTCGGGAAGCACCAGAGGCGTAGCCAGGATTGTCTAGCAAATGGGGCCTGATGCTAATGTAGTTGGGCCCACTGCACTGACAACAATATCTGTAAATTCCCATGCAGCGCTGCCGAGTGGGCATTTACAGATTTTGGGTGGGCCTTGCCCCTCAGGCCCTACCCTGCCTACGCCTCTGCTCTCTCCCCCAGGGCAAAGAGTGGGAAAGGCTAGCTACAGCAAGAGTCTTTAAAATCTTTCACTTTTGAGAGCAGAGTGTTTACATTTAAAAATCTTGAACAAGCAGCAATACCAAAGCTTACAGTAGTAGAGGACAGAAGACTGCCCTGCGCATATCAGTACACCCCAATGACAAAGGTAAAGATTTAACTGACCTGCTTAGCTATTAGAGGCTGACACCTCAAAATGAGTATCATCTCTCCGTGAAGCAACACATCCTCTGAATTGGGGTGAAAGAAAGATCTAATGTGCCAAAGGAAGGCAACATGGAAATTCAGTTTTCTGCCCTCAGAGGAAGGAGGGTCGACAGCCCAATGGGTTGATGCACCTCCTGCAGCCTCCTATAAGTAGCCAGTAGGCGACACATTCATTTGCTGGTGAGATGCTGATACAGGTTTGCTTGCTATGCAGGGGTCGGGGGTCACCTCACAGCGCCTCGAGAAGGTGTCCCGTTTGAGTCCTTGTGCAAATATCTTATCAACCATGACCCGTAGGTTACACTTTTTCCCCTCGTTTTTTCCAGTCAGATGGGGGCCAGAGAGACACGCTTTTCGATGGGTGTTACCAAGGCCAGAGTGCAGAAAACAAAGGCACAATTGTTAGTAGGAATGCAGGTATTGAAGGGGCATTAGCTGTTGGCTGATCGCACAGGGCAATTCATACCCATTTTGAAAAGAAAACATTTTTTTTTTTTTAAATAAAAAATACATGCCCAGCAGATTCCAGACATTGGATTTGAACTCAGGTCTCCAGCATCCCAAGACCAAGCACTTACCACTTGAGCCACTGGTGGCTGTGCTTCTAAGTGTTGCTTTTGGGCGTATATATCTTTCTTCTGCATGCCCCTGTCAGCATACTCATTTGCATGGTGAAACATGTTCACTGAAGAAAATGAGGATAGAACATCTGGCCCCCCAGCTCCACCAAATACCAGCTAACTGCAGTGGCCTAGAGGTTAAGTGCTTGCGTTACAGCACTGGGGGCGTGGGTTCGAGTCCTGCTTTCGGCACTTAAACGGAATAGTGGGGTAATCTTCTTGTACAGTTGCTGTGGAACATAGCAGAGAAGTGGGACAGTGGAAGTGAGGACTGTGGAAGTGAGGGAGTGCAGGCCAAAGGAGGAGGTAGAGCAGGCTAAAGGGAGAGGTAGGGGTAGATGCAGGGGTCCCTGTGGAGAGGAGGTGGGGCTGGCTGAGTCAGGGTAGGTCTAGAAGGGCATGGCGTAGGTTCCCTGGTAAAGGAAGGAAGGGAGGAAGAAAGCATAGAGTTAGCCAGGCAGTGCAGGGTATAAAGGAGGAGACAGGTTAGGCTAAAGGGTAGTGCCGGATGAGAAAAAAATGTCGGTCCATTCCATCCTCCACTGGGCACCCTTTTTCTCCCCTCCTCAATGGCCCCTTTCCCCACATAAGGACCCTCCTTTACACCCCCCCCCCTCCACTATTCAGGGCCGTATTCTCCCCCTCACACCGTACCCAGGGCCCACATCCCCCTGCTTTGCTCATCCCACCCCCCCTCTACTCACCCAGCCCCCTCCTCTTTTCCACAGGGAACCCTTCACCCAGCCTTACCTCCCCTTTTTGCCTGAGCCACCTCCTCCTTTATTTTTACCCTGCACTTCCTCTCCCCTGTCCCCACCTCCACAGTCCTGCATCTGTGCTTTCTTCCACCCTCCCTTTACCAGGGAACTCATTACATAACCACTGAATCTTTTAGGAGTGTGGGTCTCCACAACTGATTACCCAACTATTCCGTTTCTGTGCCGAAAGCAGGACTCAAACCCAGGCCCCCAGCGCTGTAACGCAAGCACTTAACCTCTAGGCCACTGGAGTTAGCTGGTGTTTGGTGGAGCGGGGGCCCAGATGTTCTATCCTCCTTGGCTCCAGTGAACATGTTTCACAACTGAAATGGGTATGCTCACAGGGGCATACGCCCAAAAGCTACTCTCAGAAGCACAGCCACCAGTGGCTCAAGTGGTAAGTGCTTGGTCTTGGAATGCTGGAGACCTGAGTTCTAATCCAATGTCTGCAATCTCCTGGGCATGATCTTTTTATTTAAAAAATAATGTTTTAATTGAAAATGGGTATGCATTGCCCTGTGCGATCAGCCAACAGCTAATGCCCCTTCATTACCTGCATTCCTACTAACAGTTGTGCCTTTGTTTTCTGCACACTGGCCTAGGTAACACCCATACAAAAGGTTGTCTCTCTGGCCCCAATTGACTGGAAAAAAACAAGGGGAAAAGGTGTAATCTACGGGTCATGGTTGATACAATAATTGAACTGGGACTCAAACAGGACACCTTCTCGAGGTGCTGTGAGGTGACCACCGGCCCCTGCATAGCAAGCAAACCTGTATCAGCATCTCACCAGCAACTGAATGTGTCGCCTGCAGGTTACACATAGGAGGCTGCAGTAGGTGCATTAACCCATTGGGCTGTCGACCCTCCTTCCCCTGAGAGCAGGAATCTGAATTTCCATGTTGCCTTCCTTTGGCACATTAGGTCTATCTTTCAAGCCAATTAAGAGGATGTTTTGCTTCACGGAGAGATGATAATCATTGTGAGGTGTCAGCCATAATATAATAGCTAAGCAGGTCAGTTAAATCTTTGACTTTGTCATTGGGTTGTACTGATATGCATAGGGCAGTCTCCTGTCCTCTGCTACTCTATGTTTTCATATTGCTGCTTGTTTAATGATTCCTAAATGTAAACACTCTGCTCTCAAAAGTGAAAGATTTGAAAGACTCTTGATGCAACAAGCCTTTCCCACTCTTTGCCCTGGGGGTGAGAGGGCTGCTTTCTGCCTTTAACACCCTCAATTTTGGAGTGGCTGGCTCCACTATTGAGAATGAGGGCCGAATCCTGGTCGGAAACGGGCAGAGGTCTGCGCCCTGCGTCCTCCACGCGTCCCTAACGCTCCCAAACGCGACCACAGCCCTATGTCCAGTGCAGCCTCTATGGTGCAGCCACCCAGGTAGCTTAGGGTTAGGATATGTGCTCTTCAACATAAGCCTGGCCAACCAGGCCCCGGAGAGTGTCACAGCATGCCCTGTAATCCCCTAGTGATGGTGGCCCTGTTGACGATGATCTTGCTGGAATACTGATGCCTTTTTTCCTCCCAGAAGCCCCAGGAGCCTAGTGAAATGAAGGGGCGTGCACCTCTCACTGGCCCCTGTTTACCCTCTGGCTAACTGAAATTAGTTCTGGCCTCTCCAGGCAAATGTATCCATTCAGGGGAGAGCTAGGAATCGGAAGGCTCTTTCTGCAGGCACGGTGGGGAAGAGTCAGAGAGTTACATGCCTGAGGCATCTTTCCTCCTCCTATGCTCAATGTGTTCCCTAACTTCCAACTCTCTGCCAGGCCAGGCCCTGTTTCTTTTACTGCCAACCCCCCTGACCCCTCGTCTTCCACCTACTTCCCGCTCCATTATGCCTTCTCCCTTTTTGCTCTCTTCTATAGCCCTTTGAAAAGGAATACAGGCCTAGCTAAGCCTCATGAAGGAAATCTACCAACAAAAGATGCATTCCTCGCTTATGGGAGGTGCTGTGAGACGAGTAAGAAGAGCTGAAGGGGTGATTGGGTTGTTGAGTCGGGAAGCACCAGAGGCGTAGCCAGGATTGTCTAGCAAATGGGGCCTGATGCTAATGTAGTTGGGCCCACTGCACTGACAACAATATCTGTAAATTCCCATGCAGCGCTGCCGAGTGGGCATTTACAGATTTTGGGTGGGCCTTGCCCCTCAGGCCCTACCCTGCCTACGCCTCTGCTCTCTCCCCCAGGGCAAAGAGTGGGAAAGGCTAGCTACAGCAAGAGTCTTTAAAATCTTTCACTTTTGAGAGCAGAGTGTTTACATTTAAAAATCTTGAACAAGCAGCAATACCAAAGCTTACAGTAGTAGAGGACAGAAGACTGCCCTGCGCATATCAGTACACCCCAATGACAAAGGTAAAGATTTAACTGACCTGCTTAGCTATTAGAGGCTGACACCTCAAAATGAGTATCATCTCTCCGTGAAGCAACACATCCTCTGAATTGGGGTGAAAGAAAGATCTAATGTGCCAAAGGAAGGCAACATGGAAATTCAGTTTTCTGCCCTCAGAGGAAGGAGGGTCGACAGCCCAATGGGTTGATGCACCTCCTGCAGCCTCCTATACGTAGCCAGTAGGCGACACATTCATTTGCTGGTGAGATGCTGATACAGGTTTGCTTGCTATGCAGGGGTCGGGGGTCACCTCACAGCGCCTCGAGAAGGTGTCCCGTTTGAGTCCTTGTGCAAATATCTTATCAACCATGACCCGTAGGTTACACTTTTTCCCCTCGTTTTTTCCAGTCAGATGGGGGCCAGAGAGACACGCTTTTCGATGGGTGTTACCAAGGCCAGAGTGCAGAAAACAAAGGCACAATTGTTAGTAGGAATGCAGGTATTGAAGGGGCATTAGCTGTTGGCTGATCGCACAGGGCAATTCATACCCATTTTGAAAAGAAAACATTTTTTTTTTTTTAAATAAAAAATACATGCCCAGCAGATTCCAGACATTGGATTTGAACTCAGGTCTCCAGCATCCCAAGACCAAGCACTTACCACTTGAGCCACTGGTGGCTGTGCTTCTAAGTGTTGCTTTTGGGCGTATATATCTTTCTTCTGCATGCCCCTGTCAGCATACTCATTTGCATGGTGAAACATGTTCACTGAAGAAAATGAGGATAGAACATCTGGCCCCCCAGCTCCACCAAATACCAGCTAACTGCAGTGGCCTAGAGGTTAAGTGCTTGCGTTACAGCACTGGGGGCGTGGGTTCGAGTCCTGCTTTCGGCACTTAAACGGAATAGTGGGGTAATCTCCTTGTACAGTTGCTGTGGAACATAGCAGAGAAGTGGGACAGTGGAAGTGAGGGAGTGCAGGCCAAAGGAGGAGGTAGAGCAGGCTAAAGGGAGAGGTAGGGGTAGATGCAGGGGTCCCTGTGGAGAGGAGGTGGGGCTGGCTGAGTCAGGGTAGGTCTAGAAGGGCATGGCGTAGGTTCCCTGGTAAAGGAAGGAAGGGAGGAAGAAAGCATAGAGTTAGCCAGGCAGTGCAGGGTATAAAGGAGGAGACAGGTTAGGCTAAAGGGTAGTGCCGGATGAGAAAAAAATGTCGGTCCATTCCATCCTCCACTGGGCACCCTTTTTCTCCCCTCCTCAATGGCCCCTTTCCCCACATTAGGACCCTCCTTTACACCCCCCCCCCTCCACTATTCAGGGCCGTATTCTCCCCCTCACACCGTACCCAGGGCCCACATCCCCCTGCTTTGCTCATCCCACCCCCCCTCTACTCACCCAGCCCCCTCCTCTTTTCCACAGGGAACCCTTCACCCAGCCTTACCTCCCCTTTTTGCCTGAGCCACCTCCTCCTTTATTTTTACCCTGCACTTCCTCTCCCCTGTCCCCACCTCCACAGTCCTGCATCTGTGCTTTCTTCCACCCTCCCTTTACCAGGGAACTCATTACATAACCACTGAATCTTTTAGGAGTGTGGGTCTCCACAACTGATTACCCAACTATTCCGTTTCTGTGCCGAAAGCAGGACTCAAACCCAGGCCCCCAGCGCTGTAACGCAAGCACTTAACCTCTAGGCCACTGGAGTTAGCTGGTGTTTGGTGGAGCGGGGGGCCAGATGTTCTATCCTCCTTGGCTCCAGTGAACATGTTTCACAACTGAAATGGGTATGCTCACAGGGGCATACGCCCAAAAGCTACTCTCAGAAGCACAGCCACCAGTGGCTCAAGTGGTAAGTGCTTGGTCTTGGAATGCTGGAGACCTGAGTTCTAATCCAATGTCTGCAATCTCCTGGGCATGATCTTTTTATTTAAAAAATAATGTTTTAATTGAAAATGGGTATGCATTGCCCTGTGCGATCAGCCAACAGCTAATGCCCCTTCATTACCTGCATTCCTACTAACAGTTGTGCCTTTGTTTTCTGCACACTGGCCTAGGTAACACCCATACAAAAGGTTGTCTCTCTGGCCCCAATTGACTGGAAAAAAACAAGGGGAAAAGGTGTAATCTACGGGTCATGGTTGATACAATAATTGAACTGGGACTCAAACAGGACACCTTCTCGAGGTGCTGTGAGGTGACCACCGGCCCCTGCATAGCAAGCAAACCTGTATCAGCATCTCACCAGCAACTGAATGTGTCGCCTGCAGGTTACACATAGGAGGCTGCAGTAGGTGCATTAACCCATTGGGCTGTCGACCCTCCTTCCCCTGAGAGCAGGAATCTGAATTTCCATGTTGCCTTCCTTTGGCACATTAGGTCTATCTTTCAAGCCAATTAAGAGGATGTTTTGCTTCACGGAGAGATGATAATCATTGTGAGGTGTCAGCCATAATATAATAGCTAAGCAGGTCAGTTAAATCTTTGACTTTGTCATTGGGTTGTACTGATATGCATAGGGCAGTCTCCTGTCCTCTGCTACTCTATGTTTTCATATTGCTGCTTGTTTAATGATTCCTAAATGTAAACACTCTGCTCTCAAAAGTGAAAGATTTGAAAGACTCTTGATGCAACGAGCCTTTCCCACTCTTTGCCCTGGGGGTGAGAGGGCTGCTTTCTGCCTTTAACACCCTCAATTTTGGAGTGGCTGGCTCCACTATTGAGAATGAGGGCCGAATCCTGGTCGGAAACGGGCAGAGGTCTGCGCCCTGCGTCCTCCACGCGTCCCTAACGCTCCCAAACGCGACCACAGCCCTATGTCCAGTGCAGCCTCTATGGTGCAGCCACCCAGGTAGCTTAGGGTTAGGATATGTGCTCTTCAACATAAGCCTGGCCAACCAGGCCCCGGAGAGTGTCACAGCATGCCCTGTAATCCCCTAGTGATGGTGGCCCTGTTGACGATGATCTTGCTGGAATACTGATGCCTTTTTTCCTCCCAGAAGCCCCAGGAGCCTAGTGAAATGAAGGGGCGTGCACCTCTCACTGGCCCCTGTTTACCCTCTGGCTAACTGAAATTAGTTCTGGCCTCTCCAGGCAAATGTATCCATTCAGGGGAGAGCTAGGAATCGGAAGGCTCTTTCTGCAGGCACGGTGGGGAAGAGTCAGAGAGTTACATGCCTGAGGCATCTTTCCTCCTCCTATGCTCAATGTGTTCCCTAACTTCCAACTCTCTGCCAGGCCAGGCCCTGTTTCTTTTACTGCCAACCCCCCTGACCCCTCGTCTTCCACCTACTTCCCGCTCCATTATGCCTTCTCCCTTTTTGCTCTCTTCTATAGCCCTTTGAAAAGGAATACAGGCCTAGCTAAGCCTCATGAAGGAAATCTACCAACAAAAGATGCATTCCTCGCTTATGGGAGGTGCTGTGAGACGAGTAAGAAGAGCTGAAGGGGTGATTGGGTTGTTGAGTCGGGAAGCACCAGAGGCGTAGCCAGGATTGTCTAGCAAATGGGGCCTGATGCTAATGTAGTTGGGCCCACTGCACTGACAACAATATCTGTAAATTCCCATGCAGCGCTGCCGAGTGGGCATTTACAGATTTTGGGTGGGCCTTGCCCCTCAGGCCCTACCCTGCCTACGCCTCTGCTCTCTCCCCCAGGGCAAAGAGTGGGAAAGGCTAGCTACAGCAAGAGTCTTTAAAATCTTTCACTTTTGAGAGCAGAGTGTTTACATTTAAAAATCTTGAACAAGCAGCAATACCAAAGCTTACAGTAGTAGAGGACAGAAGACTGCCCTGCGCATATCAGTACACCCCAATGACAAAGGTAAAGATTTAACTGACCTGCTTAGCTATTAGAGGCTGACACCTCAAAATGAGTATCATCTCTCCGTGAAGCAACACATCCTCTGAATTGGGGTGAAAGAAAGATCTAATGTGCCAAAGGAAGGCAACATGGAAATTCAGTTTTCTGCCCTCAGAGGAAGGAGGGTCGACAGCCCAATGGGTTGATGCACCTCCTGCAGCCTCCTATACGTAGCCAGTAGGCGACACATTCATTTGCTGGTGAGATGCTGATACAGGTTTGCTTGCTATGCAGGGGTCGGGGGTCACCTCACAGCGCCTCGAGAAGGTGTCCCGTTTGAGTCCTTGTGCAAATATCTTATCAACCATGACCCGTAGGTTACACTTTTTCCCCTCGTTTTTTCCAGTCAGATGGGGGCCAGAGAGACACGCTTTTCGATGGGTGTTACCAAGGCCAGAGTGCAGAAAACAAAGGCACAATTGTTAGTAGGAATGCAGGTATTGAAGGGGCATTAGCTGTTGGCTGATCGCACAGGGCAATTCATACCCATTTTGAAAAGAAAACATTTTTTTTTTTTAAATAAAAAATACATGCCCAGCAGATTCCAGACATTGGATTTGAACTCAGGTCTCCAGCATCCCAAGACCAAGCACTTACCACTTGAGCCACTGGTGGCTGTGCTTCTAAGTGTTGCTTTTGGGCGTATATATCTTTCTTCTGCATGCCCCTGTCAGCATACTCATTTGCATGGTGAAACATGTTCACTGAAGAAAATGAGGATAGAACATCTGGCCCCCCAGCTCCACCAAATACCAGCTAACTGCAGTGGCCTAGAGGTTAAGTGCTTGCGTTACAGCACTGGGGGCGTGGGTTCGAGTCCTGCTTTCGGCACTTAAACGGAATAGTGGGGTAATCTTCTTGTACAGTTGCTGTGGAACATAGCAGAGAAGTGGGACAGTGGAAGTGAGGACTGTGGAAGTGAGGGAGTGCAGGCCAAAGGAGGAGGTAGAGCAGGCTAAAGGGAGAGGTAGGGGTAGATGCAGGGGTCCCTGTGGAGAGGAGGTGGGGCTGGCTGAGTCAGGGTAGGTCTAGAAGGGCATGGCGTAGGTTCCCTGGTAAAGGAAGGAAGGGAGGAAGAAAGCATAGAGTTAGCCAGGCAGTGCAGGGTATAAAGGAGGAGACAGGTTAGGCTAAAGGGTAGTGCCGGATGAGAAAAAAATGTCGGTCCATTCCATCCTCCACTGGGCACCCTTTTTCTCCCCTCCTCAATGGCCCCTTTCCCCACATTAGGACCCTCCTTTACACCCCCCCCCCTCCACTATTCAGGGCCGTATTCTCCCCCTCACACCGTACCCAGGGCCCACATCCCCCTGCTTTGCTCATCCCACCCCCCCTCTACTCACCCAGCCCCCTCCTCTTTTCCACAGGGAACCCTTCACCCAGCCTTACCTCCCCTTTTTGCCTGAGCCACCTCCTCCTTTATTTTTACCCTGCACTTCCTCTCCCCTGTCCCCACCTCCACAGTCCTGCATCTGTGCTTTCTTCCACCCTCCCTTTACCAGGGAACTCATTACATAACCACTGAATCTTTTAGGAGTGTGGGTCTCCACAACTGATTACCCAACTATTCCGTTTCTGTGCCGAAAGCAGGACTCAAACCCAGGCCCCCAGCGCTGTAACGCAAGCACTTAACCTCTAGGCCACTGGAGTTAGCTGGTGTTTGGTGGAGCGGGGGGCCAGATGTTCTATCCTCCTTGGCTCCAGTGAACATGTTTCACAACTGAAATGGGTATGCTCACAGGGGCATACGCCCAAAAGCTACTCTCAGAAGCACAGCCACCAGTGGCTCAAGTGGTAAGTGCTTGGTCTTGGAATGCTGGAGACCTGAGTTCTAATCCAATGTCTGCAATCTCCTGGGCATGATCTTTTTATTTAAAAAATAATGTTTTAATTGAAAATGGGTATGCATTGCCCTGTGCGATCAGCCAACAGCTAATGCCCCTTCATTACCTGCATTCCTACTAACAGTTGTGCCTTTGTTTTCTGCACACTGGCCTAGGTAACACCCATACAAAAGGTTGTCTCTCTGGCCCCAATTGACTGGAAAAAAACAAGGGGAAAAGGTGTAATCTACGGGTCATGGTTGATACAATAATTGAACTGGGACTCAAACAGGACACCTTCTCGAGGTGCTGTGAGGTGACCACCGGCCCCTGCATAGCAAGCAAACCTGTATCAGCATCTCACCAGCAACTGAATGTGTCGCCTGCAGGTTACACATAGGAGGCTGCAGTAGGTGCATTAACCCATTGGGCTGTCGACCCTCCTTCCCCTGAGAGCAGGAATCTGAATTTCCATGTTGCCTTCCTTTGGCACATTAGGTCTATCTTTCAAGCCAATTAAGAGGATGTTTTGCTTCACGGAGAGATGATAATCATTGTGAGGTGTCAGCCATAATATAATAGCTAAGCAGGTCAGTTAAATCTTTGACTTTGTCATTGGGTTGTACTGATATGCATAGGGCAGTCTCCTGTCCTCTGCTACTCTATGTTTTCATATTGCTGCTTGTTTAATGATTCCTAAATGTAAACACTCTGCTCTCAAAAGTGAAAGATTTGAAAGACTCTTGATGCAACGAGCCTTTCCCACTCTTTGCCCTGGGGGTGAGAGGGCTGCTTTCTGCCTTTAACACCCTCAATTTTGGAGTGGCTGGCTCCACTATTGAGAATGAGGGCCGAATCCTGGTCGGAAACGGGCAGAGGTCTGCGCCCTGCGTCCTCCACGCGTCCCTAACGCTCCCAAACGCGACCACAGCCCTATGTCCAGTGCAGCCTCTATGGTGCAGCCACCCAGGTAGCTTAGGGTTAGGATATGTGCTCTTCAACATAAGCCTGGCCAACCAGGCCCCGGAGAGTGTCACAGCATGCCCTGTAATCCCCTAGTGATGGTGGCCCTGTTGACGATGATCTTGCTGGAATACTGATGCCTTTTTTCCTCCCAGAAGCCCCAGGAGCCTAGTGAAATGAAGGGGCGTGCACCTCTCACTGGCCCCTGTTTACCCTCTGGCTAACTGAAATTAGTTCTGGCCTCTCCAGGCAAATGTATCCATTCAGGGGAGAGCTAGGAATCGGAAGGCTCTTTCTGCAGGCACGGTGGGGAAGAGTCAGAGAGTTACATGCCTGAGGCATCTTTCCTCCTCCTATGCTCAATGTGTTCCCTAACTTCCAACTCTCTGCCAGGCCAGGCCCTGTTTCTTTTACTGCCAACCCCCCTGACCCCTCGTCTTCCACCTACTTCCCGCTCCATTATGCCTTCTCCCTTTTTGCTCTCTTCTATAGCCCTTTGAAAAGGAATACAGGCCTAGCTAAGCCTCATGAAGGAAATCTACCAACAAAAGATGCATTCCTCGCTTATGGGAGGTGCTGTGAGACGAGTAAGAAGAGCTGAAGGGGTGATTGGGTTGTTGAGTCGGGAAGCACCAGAGGCGTAGCCAGGATTGTCTAGCAAATGGGGCCTGATGCTAATGTAGTTGGGCCCACTGCACTGACAACAATATCTGTAAATTCCCATGCAGCGCTGCCGAGTGGGCATTTACAGATTTTGGGTGGGCCTTGCCCCTCAGGCCCTACCCTGCCTACGCCTCTGCTCTCTCCCCCAGGGCAAAGAGTGGGAAAGGCTAGCTACAGCAAGAGTCTTTAAAATCTTTCACTTTTGAGAGCAGAGTGTTTACATTTAAAAATCTTGAACAAGCAGCAATACCAAAGCTTACAGTAGTAGAGGACAGAAGACTGCCCTGCGCATATCAGTACACCCCAATGACAAAGGTAAAGATTTAACTGACCTGCTTAGCTATTAGAGGCTGACACCTCAAAATGAGTATCATCTCTCCGTGAAGCAACACATCCTCTGAATTGGGGTGAAAGAAAGATCTAATGTGCCAAAGGAAGGCAACATGTAAATTCAGTTTTCTGCCCTCAGAGGAAGGAGGGTCGACAGCCCAATGGGTTGATGCACCTCCTGCAGCCTCCTATACGTAGCCAGTAGGCGACACATTCATTTGCTGGTGAGATGCTGATACAGGTTTGCTTGCTATGCAGGGGTCGGGGGTCACCTCACAGCGCCTCGAGAAGGTGTCCCGTTTGAGTCCTTGTGCAAATATCTTATCAACCATGACCCGTAGGTTACACTTTTTCCCCTCGTTTTTTCCAGTCAGATGGGGGCCAGAGAGACACGCTTTTCGATGGGTGTTACCAAGGCCAGAGTGCAGAAAACAAAGGCACAATTGTTAGTAGGAATGCAGGTATTGAAGGGGCATTAGCTGTTGGCTGATCGCACAGGGCAATTCATACCCATTTTGAAAAGAAAACATTTTTTTTTTTTTAAATAAAAAATACATGCCCAGCAGATTCCAGACATTGGATTTGAACTCAGGTCTCCAGCATCCCAAGACCAAGCACTTACCACTTGAGCCACTGGTGGCTGTGCTTCTAAGTGTTGCTTTTGGGCGTATATATCTTTCTTCTGCATGCCCCTGTCAGCATACTCATTTGCATGGTGAAACATGTTCACTGAAGAAAATGAGGATAGAACATCTGGCCCCCCAGCTCCACCAAATACCAGCTAACTGCAGTGGCCTAGAGGTTAAGTGCTTGCGTTACAGCACTGGGGGCGTGGGTTCGAGTCCTGCTTTCGGCACTTAAACGGAATAGTGGGGTAATCTCCTTGTACAGTTGCTGTGGAACATAGCAGAGAAGTGGGACAGTGGAAGTGAGGACTGTGGAAGTGAGGGAGTGCAGGCCAAAGGAGGAGGTAGAGCAGGCTAAAGGGAGAGGTAGGGGTAGATGCAGGGGTCCCTGTGGAGAGGAGGTGGGGCTGGCTGAGTCAGGGTAGGTCTAGAAGGGCATGGCGTAGGTTCCCTGGTAAAGGAAGGAAGGGAGGAAGAAAGCATAGAGTTAGCCAGGCAGTGCAGGGTATAAAGGAGGAGACAGGTTAGGCTAAAGGGTAGTGCCGGATGAGAAAAAAATGTCGGTCCATTCCATCCTCCACTGGGCACCCTTTTTCTCCCCTCCTCAATGGCCCCTTTCCCCACATTAGGACCCTCCTTTACACCCCCCCCCCCTCCACTATTCAGGGCCGTATTCTCCCCCTCACACCGTACCCAGGGCCCACATCCCCCTGCTTTGCTCATCCCACCCCCCCTCTACTCACCCAGCCCCCTCCTCTTTTCCACAGGGAACCCTTCACCCAGCCTTACCTCCCCTTTTTGCCTGAGCCACCTCCTCCTTTATTTTTACCCTGCACTTCCTCTCCCCTGTCCCCACCTCCACAGTCCTGCATCTGTGCTTTCTTCCACCCTCCCTTTACCAGGGAACTCATTACATAACCACTGAATCTTTTAGGAGTGTGGGTCTCCACAACTGATTACCCAACTATTCCGTTTCTGTGCCGAAAGCAGGACTCAAACCCAGGCCCCCAGCGCTGTAACGCAAGCACTTAACCTCTAGGCCACTGGAGTTAGCTGGTGTTTGGTGGAGCGGGGGGCCAGATGTTCTATCCTCCTTGGCTCCAGTGAACATGTTTCACAACTGAAATGGGTATGCTCACAGGGGCATACGCCCAAAAGCTACTCTCAGAAGCACAGCCACCAGTGGCTCAAGTGGTAAGTGCTTGGTCTTGGAATGCTGGAGACCTGAGTTCTAATCCAATGTCTGCAATCTCCTGGGCATGATCTTTTTATTTAAAAAATAATGTTTTAATTGAAAATGGGTATGCATTGCCCTGTGCGATCAGCCAACAGCTAATGCCCCTTCATTACCTGCATTCCTACTAACAGTTGTGCCTTTGTTTTCTGCACACTGGCCTAGGTAACACCCATACAAAAGGTTGTCTCTCTGGCCCCAATTGACTGGAAAAAAACAAGGGGAAAAGGTGTAATCTACGGGTCATGGTTGATACAATAATTGAACTGGGACTCAAACAGGACACCTTCTCGAGGTGCTGTGAGGTGACCACCGGCCCCTGCATAGCAAGCAAACCTGTATCAGCATCTCACCAGCAACTGAATGTGTCGCCTGCAGGTTACACATAGGAGGCTGCAGTAGGTGCATTAACCCATTGGGCTGTCGACCCTCCTTCCCCTGAGAGCAGGAATCTGAATTTCCATGTTGCCTTCCTTTGGCACATTAGGTCTATCTTTCAAGCCAATTAAGAGGATGTTTTGCTTCACGGAGAGATGATAATCATTGTGAGGTGTCAGCCATAATATAATAGCTAAGCAGGTCAGTTAAATCTTTGACTTTGTCATTGGGTTGTACTGATATGCATAGGGCAGTCTCCTGTCCTCTGCTACTCTATGTTTTCATATTGCTGCTTGTTTAATGATTCCTAAATGTAAACACTCTGCTCTCAAAAGTGAAAGATTTGAAAGACTCTTGATGCAACGAGCCTTTCCCACTCTTTGCCCTGGGGGTGAGAGGGCTGCTTTCTGCCTTTAACACCCTCAATTTTGGAGTGGCTGGCTCCACTATTGAGAATGAGGGCATAATCCTGGTCGGAAACGGGCAGAGGTCTGCGCCCTGCGTCCTCCACGCGTCCCTAACGCTCCCAAACGCGACCACAGCCCTATGTCCAGTGCAGCCTCTATGGTGCAGCCACCCAGGTAGCTTAGGGTTAGGATATGTGCTCTTCAACATAAGCCTGGCCAACCAGGCCCCGGAGAGTGTCACAGCATGCCCTGTAATCCCCTAGTGATGGTGGCCCTGTTGACGATGATCTTGCTGGAATACTGATGCCTTTTTTCCTCCCAGAAGCCCCAGGAGCCTAGTGAAATGAAGGGGCGTGCACCTCTCACTGGCCCCTGTTTACCCTCTGGCTAACTGAAATTAGTTCTGGCCTCTCCAGGCAAATGTATCCATTCAGGGGAGAGCTAGGAATCGGAAGGCTCTTTCTGCAGGCACGGTGGGGAAGAGTCAGAGAGTTACATGCCTGAGGCATCTTTCCTCCTCCTATGCTCAATGTGTTCCCTAACTTCCAACTCTCTGCCAGGCCAGGCCCTGTTTCTTTTACTGCCAACCCCCCTGACCCCTCGTCTTCCACCTACTTCCCGCTCCATTATGCCTTCTCCCTTTTTGCTCTCTTCTATAGCCCTTTGAAAAGGAATACAGGCCTAGCTAAGCCTCATGAAGGAAATCTACCAACAAAAGATGCATTCCTCGCTTATGGGAGGTGCTGTGAGACGAGTAAGAAGAGCTGAAGGGGTGATTGGGTTGTTGAGTCGGGAAGCACCAGAGGCGTAGCCAGGATTGTCTAGCAAATGGGGCCTGATGCTAATGTAGTTGGGCCCACTGCACTGACAACAATATCTGTAAATTCCCATGCAGCGCTGCCGAGTGGGCATTTACAGATTTTGGGTGGGCCTTGCCCCTCAGGCCCTACCCTGCCTACGCCTCTGCTCTCTCCCCCAGGGCAAAGAGTGGGAAAGGCTAGCTACAGCAAGAGTCTTTAAAATCTTTCACTTTTGAGAGCAGAGTGTTTACATTTAAAAATCTTGAACAAGCAGCAATACCAAAGCTTACAGTAGTAGAGGACAGAAGACTGCCCTGCGCATATCAGTACACCCCAATGACAAAGGTAAAGATTTAACTGACCTGCTTAGCTATTAGAGGCTGACACCTCAAAATGAGTATCATCTCTCCGTGAAGCAACACATCCTCTGAATTGGGGTGAAAGAAAGATCTAATGTGCCAAAGGAAGGCAACATGGAAATTCAGTTTTCTGCCCTCAGAGGAAGGAGGGTCGACAGCCCAATGGGTTGATGCACCTCCTGCAGCCTCCTATACGTAGCCAGTAGGCGACACATTCATTTGCTGGGGAGATGCTGATACAGGTTTGCTTGCTATGCAGGGGTCGGGGGTCACCTCACAGCGCCTCGAGAAGGTGTCCCGTTTGAGTCCTTGTGCAAATATCTTATCAACCATGACCCGTAGGTTACACTTTTTCCCCTCGTTTTTTCCAGTCAGATGGGGGCCAGAGAGACACGCTTTTCGATGGGTGTTACCAAGGCCAGAGTGCAGAAAACAAAGGCACAATTGTTAGTAGGAATGCAGGTATTGAAGGGGCATTAGCTGTTGGCTGATCGCACAGGGCAATTCATACCCATTTTGAAAAGAAAACATTTTTTTTTTTTTTAAATAAAAAATACATGCCCAGCAGATTCCAGACATTGGATTTGAACTCAGGTCTCCAGCATCCCAAGACCAAGCACTTACCACTTGAGCCACTGGTGGCTGTGCTTCTAAGTGTTGCTTTTGGGCGTATATATCTTTCTTCTGCATGCCCCTGTCAGCATACTCATTTGCATGGTGAAACATGTTCACTGAAGAAAATGAGGATAGAACATCTGGCCCCCCAGCTCCACCAAATACCAGCTAACTGCAGTGGCCTAGAGGTTAAGTGCTTGCGTTACAGCACTGGGGGCGTGGGTTCGAGTCCTGCTTTCGGCACTTAAACGGAATAGTGGGGTAATCTCCTTGTACAGTTGCTGTGGAACATAGCAGAGAAGTGGGACAGTGGAAGTGAGGACTGTGGAAGTGAGGGAGTGCAGGCCAAAGGAGGAGGTAGAGCAGGCTAAAGGGAGAGGTAGGGGTAGATGCAGGGGTCCCTGTGGAGAGGAGGTGGGGCTGGCTGAGTCAGGGTAGGTCTAGAAGGGCATGGCGTAGGTTCCCTGGTAAAGGAAGGAAGAAAGGAAGAAAGCATAGAGTTAGCCAGGCAGTGCAGGGTATAAATGAGGAGACAGGTTAGGCTAAAGGGTAGTGCCGGATGAGAAAAAAATGTCGGTCCATTCCATCCTCCACTGGGCACCCTTTTTCTCCCCTCCTCAATGGCCCCTTTCCCCACATTAGGACCCTCCTTTACACCCCCCCCTCCACTATTCAGGGCCGTATTCTCCCCCTCACACCGTACCCAGGGCCCACATCCCCCTGCTTTGCTCATCCCACCCCCCCTCTACTCACCCAGCCCCCTCCTCTTTTCCACAGGGAACCCTTCACCCAGCCTTACCTCCCCTTTTTGCCTGAGCCACCTCCTCCTTTATTTTTACCCTGCACTTCCTCTCCCCTGTCCCCACCTCCACAGTCCTGCATCTGTGCTTTCTTCCACCCTCCCTTTACCAGGGAACTCATTACATAACCACTGAATCTTTTAGGAGTGTGGGTCTCCACAACTGATTACCCAACTATTCCGTTTCTGTGCCGAAAGCAGGACTCAAACCCAGGCCCCCAGCGCTATAACGCAAGCACTTAACCTCTAGGCCACTGGAGTTAGCTGGTGTTTGGTGGAGCGGGGGGCCAGATGTTCTATCCTCCTTGGCTCCAGTGAACATGTTTCACAACTGAAATGGGTATGCTCACAGGGGCATACGCCCAAAAGCTACTCTCAGAAGCACAGCCACCAGTGGCTCAAGTGGTAAGTGCTTGGTCTTGGAATGCTGGAGACCTGAGTTCTAATCCAATGTCTGCAATCTCCTGGGCATGATCTTTTTATTTAAAAAATAATGTTTTAATTGAAAATGGGTATGCATTGCCCTGTGCGATCAGCCAACAGCTAATGCCCCTTCATTACCTGCATTCCTACTAACAGTTGTGCCTTTGTTTTCTGCACACTGGCCTAGGTAACACCCATACAAAAGGTTGTCTCTCTGGCCCCAATTGACTGGAAAAAAACAAGGGGAAAAGGTGTAATCTACGGGTCATGGTTGATACAATAATTGAACTGGGACTCAAACAGGACACCTTCTCGAGGTGCTGTGAGGTGACCACCGGCCCCTGCATAGCAAGCAAACCTGTATCAGCATCTCACCAGCAACTGAATGTGTCGCCTGCAGGTTACACATAGGAGGCTGCAGTAGGTGCATTAACCCATTGGGCTGTCGACCCTCCTTCCCCTGAGAGCAGGAGTCTGAATTTCCATGTTGCCTTCCTTTGGCACATTAGGTCTATCTTTCAAGCCAATTAAGAGGATGTTTTGCTTCACGGAGAGATGATAATCATTGTGAGGTGTCAGCCATAATATAATAGCTAAGCAGGTCAGTTAAATCTTTGACTTTGTCATTGGGTTGTACTGATATGCATAGGGCAGTCTCCTGTCCTCTGCTACTCTATGTTTTCATATTGCTGCTTGTTTAATGATTCCTAAATGTAAACACTCTGCTCTCAAAAGTGAAAGATTTGAAAGACTCTTGATGCAACAAGCCTTTCCCACTCTTTGCCCTGGGGGTGAGAGGGCTGCTTTCTGCCTTTAACACCCTCAATTTTGGAGTGGCTGGCTCCACTATTGAGAATGAGGGCCGAATCCTGGTCGGAAACGGGCAGAGGTCTGCGCCCTGCGTCCTCCACGCGTCCCTAACGCTCCCAAACGCGACCACAGCCCTATGTCCAGTGCAGCCTCTATGGTGCAGCCACCCAGGTAGCTTAGGGTTAGGATATGTGCTCTTCAACATAAGCCTGGCCAACCAGGCCCCGGAGAGTGTCACAGCATGCCCTGTAATCCCCTAGTGATGGTGGCCCTGTTGACGATGATCTTGCTGGAATACTGATGCCTTTTTTCCTCCCAGAAGCCCCAGGAGCCTAGTGAAATGAAGGGGCGTGCACCTCTCACTGGCCCCTGTTTACCCTCTGGCTAACTGAAATTAGTTCTGGCCTCTCCAGGCAAATGTATCCATTCAGGGGAGAGCTAGGAATCGGAAGGCTCTTTCTGCAGGCACGGTGGGGAAGAGTCAGAGAGTTACATGCCTGAGGCATCTTTCCTCCTCCTATGCTCAATGTGTTCCCTAACTTCCAACTCTCTGCCAGGCCAGGCCCTGTTTCTTTTACTGCCAACCCCCCTGACCCCTCGTCTTCCACCTACTTCCCGCTCCATTATGCCTTCTCCCTTTTTGCTCTCTTCTATAGCCCTTTGAAAAGGAATACAGGCCTAGCTAAGCCTCATGAAGGAAATCTACCAACAAAAGATGCATTCCTCGCTTATGGGAGGTGCTGTGAGACGAGTAAGAAGAGCTGAAGGGGTGATTGGGTTGTTGAGTCGGGAAGCACCAGAGGCGTAGCCAGGATTGTCTAGCAAATGGGGCCTGATGCTAATGTAGTTGGGCCCACTGCACTGACAACAATATCTGTAAATTCCCATGCAGCGCTGCCGAGTGGGCATTTACAGATTTTGGGTGGGCCTTGCCCCTCAGGCCCTACCCTGCCTACGCCTCTGCTCTCTCCCCCAGGGCAAAGAGTGGGAAAGGCTAGCTACAGCAAGAGTCTTTAAAATCTTTCACTTTTGAGAGCAGAGTGTTTACATTTAAAAATCTTGAACAAGCAGCAATACCAAAGCTTACAGTAGTAGAGGACAGAAGACTGCCCTGCGCATATCAGTACACCCCAATGACAAAGGTAAAGATTTAACTGACCTGCTTAGCTATTAGAGGCTGACACCTCAAAATGAGTATCATCTCTCCGTGAAGCAACACATCCTCTGAATTGGGGTGAAAGAAAGATCTAATGTGCCAAAGGAAGGCAACATGGAAATTCAGTTTTCTGCCCTCAGAGGAAGGAGGGTCGACAGCCCAATGGGTTGATGCACCTCCTGCAGCCTCCTATACGTAGCCAGTAGGCGACACATTCATTTGCTGGTGAGATGCTGATACAGGTTTGCTTGCTATGCAGGGGTCGGGGGTCACCTCACAGCGCCTCGAGAAGGTGTCCCGTTTGAGTCCTTGTGCAAATATCTTATCAACCATGACCCGTAGGTTACACTTTTTCCCCTCGTTTTTTCCAGTCAGATGGGGGCCAGAGAGACACGCTTTTCGATGGGTGTTACCAAGGCCAGAGTGCAGAAAACAAAGGCACAATTGTTAGTAGGAATGCAGGTATTGAAGGGGCATTAGCTGTTGGCTGATCGCACAGGGCAATTCATACCCATTTTGAAAAGAAAACATTTTTTTTTTTTTTAAATAAAAAATACATGCCCAGCAGATTCCAGACATTGGATTTGAACTCAGGTCTCCAGCATCCCAAGACCAAGCACTTACCACTTGAGCCACTGGTGGCTGTGCTTCTAAGTGTTGCTTTTGGGCGTATATATCTTTCTTCTGCATGCCCCTGTCAGCATACTCATTTGCATGGTGAAACATGTTCACTGAAGAAAATGAGGATAGAACATCTGGCCCCCCAGCTCCACCAAATACCAGCTAACTGCAGTGGCCTAGAGGTTAAGTGCTTGCGTTACAGCACTGGGGGCGTGGGTTCGAGTCCTGCTTTCGGCACTTAAACGGAATAGTGGGGTAATCTCCTTGTACAGTTGCTGTGGAACATAGCAGAGAAGTGGGACAGTGGAAGTGAGGACTGTGGAAGTGAGGGAGTGCAGGCCAAAGGAGGAGGTAGAGCAGGCTAAAGGGAGAGGTAGGGGTAGATGCAGGGGTCCCTGTGGAGAGGAGGTGGGGCTGGCTGAGTCAGGGTAGGTCTAGAAGGGCATGGCGTAGGTTCCCTGGTAAAGGAAGGAAGAAAGCATAGAGTTAGCCAGGCAGTGCAGGGTATAAATGAGGAGACAGGTTAGGCTAAAGGGTAGTGCCGGATGAGAAAAAAATGTCGGTCCATTCCATCCTCCACTGGGCACCCTTTTTCTCCCCTCCTCAATGGCCCCTTTCCCCACATTAGGACCCTCCTTTACACCCCCCCCTCCACTATTCAGGGCCGTATTCTCCCCCTCACACCGTACCCAGGGCCCACATCCCCCTGCTTTGCTCATCCCACCCCCCCTCTACTCACCCAGCCCCCTCCTCTTTTCCACAGGGAACCCTTCACCCAGCCTTACCTCCCCTTTTTGCCTGAGCCACCTCCTCCTTTATTTTTACCCTGCACTTCCTCTCCCCTGTCCCCACCTCCACAGTCCTGCATCTGTGCTTTCTTCCACCCTCCCTTTACCAGGGAACTCATTACATAACCACTGAATCTTTTAGGAGTGTGGGTCTCCACAACTGATTACCCAACTATTCCGTTTCTGTGCCGAAAGCAGGACTCAAACCCAGGCCCCCAGCGCTATAACGCAAGCACTTAACCTCTAGGCCACTGGAGTTAGCTGGTGTTTGGTGGAGCGGGGGGCCAGATGTTCTATCCTCCTTGGCTCCAGTGAACATGTTTCACAACTGAAATGGGTATGCTCACAGGGGCATACGCCCAAAAGCTACTCTCAGAAGCACAGCCACCAGTGGCTCAAGTGGTAAGTGCTTGGTCTTGGAATGCTGGAGACCTGAGTTCTAATCCAATGTCTGCAATCTCCTGGGCATGATCTTTTTATTTAAAAAATAATGTTTTAATTGAAAATGGGTATGCATTGCCCTGTGCGATCAGCCAACAGCTAATGCCCCTTCATTACCTGCATTCCTACTAACAGTTGTGCCTTTGTTTTCTGCACACTGGCCTAGGTAACACCCATACAAAAGGTTGTCTCTCTGGCCCCAATTGACTGGAAAAAAACAAGGGGAAAAGGTGTAATCTACGGGTCATGGTTGATACAATAATTGAACTGGGACTCAAACAGGACACCTTCTCGAGGTGCTGTGAGGTGACCACCGGCCCCTGCATAGCAAGCAAACCTGTATCAGCATCTCACCAGCAACTGAATGTGTCGCCTGCAGGTTACACATAGGAGGCTGCAGTAGGTGCATTAACCCATTGGGCTGTCGACCCTCCTTCCCCTGAGAGCAGGAATCTGAATTTCCATGTTGCCTTCCTTTGGCACATTAGGTCTATCTTTCAAGCCAATTAAGAGGATGTTTTGCTTCACGGAGAGATGATAATCATTGTGAGGTGTCAGCCATAATATAATAGCTAAGCAGGTCAGTTAAATCTTTGACTTTGTCATTGGGTTGTACTGATATGCATAGGGCAGTCTCCTGTCCTCTGCTACTCTATGTTTTCATATTGCTGCTTGTTTAATGATTCCTAAATGTAAACACTCTGCTCTCAAAAGTGAAAGATTTGAAAGACTCTTGATGCAACGAGCCTTTCCCACTCTTTGCCCTGGGGGTGAGAGGGCTGCTTTCTGCCTTTAACACCCTCAATTTTGGAGTGGCTGGCTCCACTATTGAGAATGAGGGCCGAATCCTGGTCGGAAACGGGCAGAGGTCTGCGCCCTGCGTCCTCCACGCGTCCCTAACGCTCCCAAACGCGACCACAGCCCTATGTCCAGTGCAGCCTCTATGGTGCAGCCACCCAGGTAGCTTAGGGTTAGGATATGTGCTCTTCAACATAAGCCTGGCCAACCAGGCCCCGGAGAGTGTCACAGCATGCCCTGTAATCCCCTAGTGATGGTGGCCCTGTTGACGATGATCTTGCTGGAATACTGATGCCTTTTTTCCTCCCAGAAGCCCCAGGAGCCTAGTGAAATGAAGGGGCGTGCACCTCTCACTGGCCCCTGTTTACCCTCTGGCTAACTGAAATTAGTTCTGGCCTCTCCAGGCAAATGTATCCATTCAGGGGAGAGCTAGGAATCGGAAGGCTCTTTCTGCAGGCACGGTGGGGAAGAGTCAGAGAGTTACATGCCTGAGGCATCTTTCCTCCTATGCTCAATGTGTTCCCTAACTTCCAACTCTCTGCCAGGCCAGGCCCTGTTTCTTTTACTGCCAACCCCCCTGACCCCTCGTCTTCCACCTACTTCCCGCTCCATTATGCCTTCTCCCTTTTTGCTCTCTTCTATAGCCCTTTGAAAAGGAATACAGGCCTAGCTAAGCCTCATGAAGGAAATCTACCAACAAAAGATGCATTCCTCGCTTATGGGAGGTGCTGTGAGACGAGTAAGAAGAGCTGAAGGGGTGATTGGGTTGTTGAGTCGGGAAGCACCAGAGGCGTAGCCAGGATTGTCTAGCAAATGGGGCCTGATGCTAATGTAGTTGGGCCCACTGCACTGACAACAATATCTGTAAATTCCCATGCAGCGCTGCCGAGTGGGCATTTACAGATTTTGGGTGGGCCTTGCCCCTCAGGCCCTACCCTGCCTACGCCTCTGCTCTCTCCCCCAGGGCAAAGAGTGGGAAAGGCTAGCTACAGCAAGAGTCTTTAAAATCTTTCACTTTTGAGAGCAGAGTGTTTACATTTAAAAATCTTGAACAAGCAGCAATACCAAAGCTTACAGTAGTAGAGGACAGAAGACTGCCCTGCGCATATCAGTACACCCCAATGACAAAGGTAAAGATTTAACTGACCTGCTTAGCTATTAGAGGCTGACACCTCAAAATGAGTATCATCTCTCCGTGAAGCAACACATCCTCTGAATTGGGGTGAAAGAAAGATCTAATGTGCCAAAGGAAGGCAACATGGAAATTCAGTTTTCTGCCTTCAGAGGAAGGAGGGTCGACAGCCCAATGGGTTGATGCACCTCCTGCAGCCTCCTATACGTAGCCAGTAGGCGACACATTCATTTGCTGGTGAGATGCTGATACAGGTTTGCTTGCTATGCAGGGGTCGGGGGTCACCTCACAGCGCCTCGAGAAGGTGTCCCGTTTGAGTCCTTGTGCAAATATCTTATCAACCATGACCCGTAGGTTACACTTTTTCCCCTCGTTTTTTCCAGTCAGATGGGGGCCAGAGAGACACGCTTTTCGATGGGTGTTACCAAGGCCAGAGTGCAGAAAACAAAGGCACAATTGTTAGTAGGAATGCAGGTATTGAAGGGGCATTAGCTGTTGGCTGATCGCACAGGGCAATTCATACCCATTTTGAAAAGAAAACATTTTTTTTTTTTTAAATAAAAAATACATGCCCAGCAGATTCCAGACATTGGATTTGAACTCAGGTCTCCAGCATCCCAAGACCAAGCACTTACCACTTGAGCCACTGGTGGCTGTGCTTCTAAGTGTTGCTTTTGGGCGTATATATCTTTCTTCTGCATGCCCCTGTCAGCATACTCATTTGCATGGTGAAACATGTTCACTGAAGAAAATGAGGATAGAACATCTGGCCCCCCAGCTCCACCAAATACCAGCTAACTGCAGTGGCCTAGAGGTTAAGTGCTTGCGTTACAGCACTGGGGGCGTGGGTTCGAGTCCTGCTTTCGGCACTTAAACGGAATAGTGGGGTAATCTCCTTGTACAGTTGCTGTGGAACATAGCAGAGAAGTGGGACAGTGGAAGTGAGGACTGTGGAAGTGAGGGAGTGCAGGCCAAAGGAGGAGGTAGAGCAGGCTAAAGGGAGAGGTAGGGGTAGATGCAGGGGTCCCTGTGGAGAGGAGGTGGGGCTGGCTGAGTCAGGGTAGGTCTAGAAGGGCATGGCGTAGGTTCCCTGGTAAAGGAAGGAAGAAAGCATAGAGTTAGCCAGGCAGTGCAGGGTATAAATGAGGAGACAGGTTAGGCTAAAGGGTAGTGCCGGATGAGAAAAAAATGTCGGTCCATTCCATCCTCCACTGGGCACCCTTTTTCTCCCCTCCTCAATGGCCCCTTTCCCCACATTAGGACCCTCCTTTACACCCCCCCCTCCACTATTCAGGGCCGTATTCTCCCCCTCACACCGTACCCAGGGCCCACATCCCCCTGCTTTGCTCATCCCACCCCCCCTCTACTCACCCAGCCCCCTCCTCTTTTCCACAGGGAACCCTTCACCCAGCCTTACCTCCCCTTTTTGCCTGAGCCACCTCCTCCTTTATTTTTACCCTGCACTTCCTCTCCCCTGTCCCCACCTCCACAGTCCTGCATCTGTGCTTTCTTCCACCCTCCCTTTACCAGGGAACTCATTACATAACCACTGAATCTTTTAGGAGTGTGGGTCTCCACAACTGATTACCCAACTATTCCGTTTCTGTGCCGAAAGCAGGACTCAAACCCAGGCCCCCAGCGCTATAACGCAAGCACTTAACCTCTAGGCCACTGGAGTTAGCTGGTGTTTGGTGGAGCGGGGGGCCAGATGTTCTATCCTCCTTGGCTCCAGTGAACATGTTTCACAACTGAAATGGGTATGCTCACAGGGGCATACGCCCAAAAGCTACTCTCAGAAGCACAGCCACCAGTGGCTCAAGTGGTAAGTGCTTGGTCTTGGAATGCTGGAGACCTGAGTTCTAATCCAATGTCTGCAATCTCCTGGGCATGATCTTTTTATTTAAAAAATAATGTTTTAATTGAAAATGGGTATGCATTGCCCTGTGCGATCAGCCAACAGCTAATGCCCCTTCATTACCTGCATTCCTACTAACAGTTGTGCCTTTGTTTTCTGCACACTGGCCTAGGTAACACCCATACAAAAGGTTGTCTCTCTGGCCCCAATTGACTGGAAAAAAACAAGGGGAAAAGGTGTAATCTACGGGTCATGGTTGATACAATAATTGAACTGGGACTCAAACAGGACACCTTCTCGAGGTGCTGTGAGGTGACCACCGGCCCCTGCATAGCAAGCAAACCTGTATCAGCATCTCACCAGCAACTGAATGTGTCGCCTGCAGGTTACACATAGGAGGCTGCAGTAGGTGCATTAACCCATTGGGCTGTCGACCCTCCTTCCCCTGAGAGCAGGAATCTGAATTTCCATGTTGCCTTCCTTTGGCACATTAGGTCTATCTTTCAAGCCAATTAAGAGGATGTTTTGCTTCACGGAGAGATGATAATCATTGTGAGGTGTCAGCCATAATATAATAGCTAAGCAGGTCAGTTAAATCTTTGACTTTGTCATTGGGTTGTACTGATATGCATAGGGCAGTCTCCTGTCCTCTGCTACTCTATGTTTTCATATTGCTGCTTGTTTAATGATTCCTAAATGTAAACACTCTGCTCTCAAAAGTGAAAGATTTGAAAGACTCTTGATGCAACGAGCCTTTCCCACTCTTTGCCCTGGGGGTGAGAGGGCTGCTTTCTGCCTTTAACACCCTCAATTTTGGAGTGGCTGGCTCCACTATTGAGAATGAGGGCCGAATCCTGGTCGGAAACGGGCAGAGGTCTGCGCCCTGCGTCCTCCACGCGTCCCTAACGCTCCCAAACGCGACCACAGCCCTATGTCCAGTGCAGCCTCTATGGTGCAGCCACCCAGGTAGCTTAGGGTTAGGATATGTGCTCTTCAACATAAGCCTGGCCAACCAGGCCCCGGAGAGTGTCACAGCATGCCCTGTAATCCCCTAGTGATGGTGGCCCTGTTGACGATGATCTTGCTGGAATACTGATGCCTTTTTTCCTCCCAGAAGCCCCAGGAGCCTAGTGAAATGAAGGGGCGTGCACCTCTCACTGGCCCCTGTTTACCCTCTGGCTAACTGAAATTAGTTCTGGCCTCTCCAGGCAAATGTATCCATTCAGGGGAGAGCTAGGAATCGGAAGGCTCTTTCTGCAGGCACGGTGGGGAAGAGTCAGAGAGTTACATGCCTGAGGCATCTTTCCTCCTATGCTCAATGTGTTCCCTAACTTCCAACTCTCTGCCAGGCCAGGCCCTGTTTCTTTTACTGCCAACCCCCCTGACCCCTCGTCTTCCACCTACTTCCCGCTCCATTATGCCTTCTCCCTTTTTGCTCTCTTCTATAGCCCTTTGAAAAGGAATACAGGCCTAGCTAAGCCTCATGAAGGAAATCTACCAACAAAAGATGCATTCCTCGCTTATGGGAGGTGCTGTGAGACGAGTAAGAAGAGCTGAAGGGGTGATTGGGTTGTTGAGTCGGGAAGCACCAGAGGCGTAGCCAGGATTGTCTAGCAAATGGGGCCTGATGCTAATGTAGTTGGGCCCACTGCACTGACAACAATATCTGTAAATTCCCATGCAGCGCTGCCGAGTGGGCATTTACAGATTTTGGGTGGGCCTTGCCCCTCAGGCCCTACCCTGCCTACGCCTCTGCTCTCTCCCCCAGGGCAAAGAGTGGGAAAGGCTAGCTACAGCAAGAGTCTTTAAAATCTTTCACTTTTGAGAGCAGAGTGTTTACATTTAAAAATCTTGAACAAGCAGCAATACCAAAGCTTACAGTAGTAGAGGACAGAAGACTGCCCTGCGCATATCAGTACACCCCAATGACAAAGGTAAAGATTTAACTGACCTGCTTAGCTATTAGAGGCTGACACCTCAAAATGAGTATCATCTCTCCGTGAAGCAACACATCCTCTGAATTGGGGTGAAAGAAAGATCTAATGTGCCAAAGGAAGGCAACATGGAAATTCAGTTTTCTGCCCTCAGAGGAAGGAGGGTCGACAGCCCAATGGGTTGATGCACCTCCTGCAGCCTCCTATACGTAGCCAGTAGGCGACACATTCATTTGCTGGTGAGATGCTGATACAGGTTTGCTTGCTATGCAGGGGTCGGGGGTCACCTCACAGCGCCTCGAGAAGGTGTCCCGTTTGAGTCCTTGTGCAAATATCTTATCAACCATGACCCGTAGGTTACACTTTTTCCCCTCGTTTTTTCCAGTCAGATGGGGGCCAGAGAGACACGCTTTTCGATGGGTGTTACCAAGGCCAGAGTGCAGAAAACAAAGGCACAATTGTTAGTAGGAATGCAGGTATTGAAGGGGCATTAGCTGTTGGCTGATCGCACAGGGCAATTCATACCCATTTTGAAAAGAAAACATTTTTTTTTTTTTAAATAAAAAATACATGCCCAGCAGATTCCAGACATTGGATTTGAACTCAGGTCTCCAGCATCCCAAGACCAAGCACTTACCACTTGAGCCACTGGTGGCTGTGCTTCTAAGTGTTGCTTTTGGGCGTATATATCTTTCTTCTGCATGCCCCTGTCAGCATACTCATTTGCATGGTGAAACATGTTCACTGAAGAAAATGAGGATAGAACATCTGGCCCCCCAGCTCCACCAAATACCAGCTAACTGCAGTGGCCTAGAGGTTAAGTGCTTGCGTTACAGCACTGGGGGCGTGGGTTCGAGTCCTGCTTTCGGCACTTAAACGGAATAGTGGGGTAATCTCCTTGTACAGTTGCTGTGGAACATAGCAGAGAAGTGGGACAGTGGAAGTGAGGACTGTGGAAGTGAGGGAGTGCAGGCCAAAGGAGGAGGTAGAGCAGGCTAAAGGGAGAGGTAGGGGTAGATGCAGGGGTCCCTGTGGAGAGGAGGTGGGGCTGGCTGAGTCAGGGTAGGTCTAGAAGGGCATGGCGTAGGTTCCCTGGTAAAGGAAGGAAGGGAGGAAGAAAGCATAGAGTTAGCCAGGCAGTGCAGGGTATAAAGGAGGAGACAGGTTAGGCTAAAGGGTAGTGCCGGATGAGAAAAAAATGTCAGTCCATTCCATCCTCCACTGGGCACCCTTTTTCTCCCCTCCTCAATGGCCCCTTTCCCCACATTAGGACCCTCCTTTACACCCCCCCCCCTCCACTATTCAGGGCCGTATTCTCCCCCTCACACCGTACCCAGGGCCCACATCCCCCTGCTTTGCTCATCCCACCCCCCCTCTACTCACCCAGCCCCCTCCTCTTTTCCACAGGGAACCCTTCACCCAGCCTTACCTCCCCTTTTTGCCTGAGCCACCTCCTCCTTTATTTTTACCCTGCACTTCCTCTCCCCTGTCCCCACCTCCACAGTCCTGCATCTGTGCTTTCTTCCACCCTCCCTTTACCAGGGAACTCATTACATAACCACTGAATCTTTTAGGAGTGTGGGTCTCCACAACTGATTACCCAACTATTCCGTTTCTGTGCCGAAAGCAGGACTCAAACCCAGGCCCCCAGCGCTGTAACGCAAGCACTTAACCTCTAGGCCACTGGAGTTAGCTGGTGTTTGGTGGAGCGGGGGGCCAGATGTTCTATCCTCCTTGGCTCCAGTGAACATGTTTCACAACTGAAATGGGTATGCTCACAGGGGCATACGCCCAAAAGCTACTCTCAGAAGCACAGCCACCAGTGGCTCAAGTGGTAAGTGCTTGGTCTTGGAATGCTGGAGACCTGAGTTCTAATCCAATGTCTGCAATCTCCTGGGCATGATCTTTTTATTTAAAAAATAATGTTTTAATTGAAAATGGGTATGCATTGCCCTGTGCGATCAGCCAACAGCTAATGCCCCTTCATTACCTGCATTCCTACTAACAGTTGTGCCTTTGTTTTCTGCACACTGGCCTAGGTAACACCCATACAAAAGGTTGTCTCTCTGGCCCCAATTGACTGGAAAAAAACAAGGGGAAAAGGTGTAATCTACGGGTCATGGTTGATACAATAATTGAACTGGGACTCAAACAGGACACCTTCTCGAGGTGCTGTGAGGTGACCACCGGCCCCTGCATAGCAAGCAAACCTGTATCAGCATCTCACCAGCAACTGAATGTGTCGCCTGCAGGTTACACATAGGAGGCTGCAGTAGGTGCATTAACCCATTGGGCTGTCGACCCTCCTTCCCCTGAGAGCAGGAATCTGAATTTCCATGTTGCCTTCCTTTGGCACATTAGGTCTATCTTTCAAGCCAATTAAGAGGATGTTTTGCTTCACGGAGAGATGATAATCATTGTGAGGTGTCAGCCATAATATAATAGCTAAGCAGGTCAGTTAAATCTTTGACTTTGTCATTGGGTTGTACTGATATGCATAGGGCAGTCTCCTGTCCTCTGCTACTCTATGTTTTCATATTGCTGCTTGTTTAATGATTCCTAAATGTAAACACTCTGCTCTCAAAAGTGAAAGATTTGAAAGACTCTTGATGCAACGAGCCTTTCCCACTCTTTGCCCTGGGGGTGAGAGGGCTGCTTTCTGCCTTTAACACCCTCAATTTTGGAGTGGCTGGCTCCACTATTGAGAATGAGGGCCGAATCCTGGTCGGAAACGGGCAGAGGTCTGCGCCCTGCGTCCTCCACGCGTCCCTAACGCTCCCAAACGCGACCACAGCCCTTGCGGGCACAGCCCTATGTCCAGTGCAGCCTCTATGGTGCAGCCACCCAGGTAGCTTAGGGTTAGGATATGTGCTCTTCAACATAAGCCTGGCCAACCAGGCCCCGGAGAGTGTCACAGCATGCCCTGTAATCCCCTAGTGATGGTGGCCCTGTTGACGATGATCTTGCTGGAATACTGATGCCTTTTTTCCTCCCAGAAGCCCCAGGAGCCTAGTGAAATGAAGGGGCGTGCACCTCTCACTGGCCCCTGTTTACCCTCTGGCTAACTGAAATTAGTTCTGGCCTCTCCAGGCAAATGTATCCATTCAGGGGAGAGCTAGGAATCGGAAGGCTCTTTCTGCAGGCACGGTGGGGAAGAGTCAGAGAGTTACATGCCTGAGGCATCTTTCCTCCTATGCTCAATGTGTTCCCTAACTTCCAACTCTCTGCCAGGCCAGGCCCTGTTTCTTTTACTGCCAACCCCCCTGACCCCTCGTCTTCCACCTACTTCCCGCTCCATTATGCCTTCTCCCTTTTTGCTCTCTTCTATAGCCCTTTGAAAAGGAATACAGGCCTAGCTAAGCCTCATGAAGGAAATCTACCAACAAAAGATGCATTCCTCGCTTATGGGAGGTGCTGTGAGACGAGTAAGAAGAGCTGAAGGGGTGATTGGGTTGTTGAGTCGGGAAGCACCAGAGGCGTAGCCAGGATTGTCTAGCAAATGGGGCCTGATGCTAATGTAGTTGGGCCCACTGCACTGACAACAATATCTGTAAATTCCCATGCAGCGCTGCCGAGTGGGCATTTACAGATTTTGGGTGGGCCTTGCCCCTCAGGCCCTACCCTGCCTACGCCTCTGCTCTCTCCCCCAGGGCAAAGAGTGGGAAAGGCTAGCTACAGCAAGAGTCTTTAAAATCTTTCACTTTTGAGAGCAGAGTGTTTACATTTAAAAATCTTGAACAAGCAGCAATACCAAAGCTTACAGTAGTAGAGGACAGAAGACTGCCCTGCGCATATCAGTACACCCCAATGACAAAGGTAAAGATTTAACTGACCTGCTTAGCTATTAGAGGCTGACACCTCAAAATGAGTATCATCTCTCCGTGAAGCAACACATCCTCTGAATTGGGGTGAAAGAAAGATCTAATGTGCCAAAGGAAGGCAACATGGAAATTCAGTTTTCTGCCCTCAGAGGAAGGAGGGTCGACAGCCCAATGGGTTGATGCACCTCCTGCAGCCTCCTATACGTAGCCAGTAGGCGACACATTCATTTGCTGGTGAGATGCTGATACAGGTTTGCTTGCTATGCAGGGGTCGGGGGTCACCTCACAGCGCCTCGAGAAGGTGTCCCGTTTGAGTCCTTGTGCAAATATCTTATCAACCATGACCCGTAGGTTACACTTTTTCCCCTCGTTTTTTCCAGTCAGATGGGGGCCAGAGAGACACGCTTTTCGATGGGTGTTACCAAGGCCAGAGTGCAGAAAACAAAGGCACAATTGTTAGTAGGAATGCAGGTATTGAAGGGGCATTAGCTGTTGGCTGATCGCACAGGGCAATTCATACCCATTTTGAAAAGAAAACATTTTTTTTTTTTAAATAAAAAATACATGCCCAGCAGATTCCAGACATTGGATTTGAACTCAGGTCTCCAGCATCCCAAGACCAAGCACTTACCACTTGAGCCACTGGTGGCTGTGCTTCTAAGTGTTGCTTTTGGGCGTATATATCTTTCTTCTGCATGCCCCTGTCAGCATACTCATTTGCATGGTGAAACATGTTCACTGAAGAAAATGAGGATAGAACATCTGGCCCCCCAGCTCCACCAAATACCAGCTAACTGCAGTGGCCTAGAGGTTAAGTGCTTGCGTTACAGCACTGGGGGCGTGGGTTCGAGTCCTGCTTTCGGCACTTAAACGGAATAGTGGGGTAATCTCCTTGTACAGTTGCTGTGGAACATAGCAGAGAAGTGGGACAGTGGAAGTGAGGACTGTGGAAGTGAGGGAGTGCAGGCCAAAGGAGGAGGTAGAGCAGGCTAAAGGGAGAGGTAGGGGTAGATGCAGGGGTCCCTGTGGAGAGGAGGTGGGGCTGGCTGAGTCAGGGTAGGTCTAGAAGGGCATGGCGTAGGTTCCCTGGTGAAGGAAGGGAGGAAGAAAGCATAGAGTTAGCCAGGCAGTGCAGGGTATAAAGGAGGAGACAGGTTAGGCTAAAGGGTAGTGCCGGATGAGAAAAAAATGTCAGTCCATTCCATCCTCCACTGGGCACCCTTTTTCTCCCCTCCTCAATGGCCCCTTTCCCCACATTAGGACCCTCCTTTACACCCCCCCCCTCCACTATTCAGGGCTGTATTCTCCCCCTCACACCGTACCCAGGGCCCACATCCCCCTGCTTTGCTCATCCCACCCCCCCTCTACTCACCCAGCCCCCTCCTCTTTTCCACAGGGAACCCTTCACCCAGCCTTACCTCCCCTTTTTGCCTGAGCCACCTCCTCCTTTATTTTTACCCTGCACTTCCTCTCCCCTGTCCCCACCTCCACAGTCCTGCATCTGTGCTTTCTTCCACCCTCCCTTTACCAGGGAACTCATTACATAACCACTGAATCTTTTAGGAGTGTGGGTCTCCACAACTGATTACCCAACTATTCCGTTTCTGTGCCGAAAGCAGGACTCAAACCCAGGCCCCCAGCGCTGTAACGCAAGCACTTAACCTCTAGGCCACTGGAGTTAGCTGGTGTTTGGTGGAGCGGGGGGCCAGATGTTCTATCCTCCTTGGCTCCAGTGAACATGTTTCACAACTGAAATGGGTATGCTCACAGGGGCATACGCCCAAAAGCTACTCTCAGAAGCACAGCCACCAGTGGCTCAAGTGGTAAGTGCTTGGTCTTGGAATGCTGGAGACCTGAGTTCTAATCCAATGTCTGCAATCTCCTGGGCATGATCTTTTTATTTAAAAAATAATGTTTTAATTGAAAATGGGTATGCATTGCCCTGTGCGATCAGCCAACAGCTAATGCCCCTTCATTACCTGCATTCCTACTAACAGTTGTGCCTTTGTTTTCTGCACACTGGCCTAGGTAACACCCATACAAAAGGTTGTCTCTCTGGCCCCAATTGACTGGAAAAAAACAAGGGGAAAAGGTGTAATCTACGGGTCATGGTTGATACAATAATTGAACTGGGACTCAAACAGGACACCTTCTCGAGGTGCTGTGAGGTGACCACCGGCCCCTGCATAGCAAGCAAACCTGTATCAGCATCTCACCAGCAACTGAATGTGTCGCCTGCAGGTTACACATAGGAGGCTGCAGTAGGTGCATTAACCCATTGGGCTGTCGACCCTCCTTCCCCTGAGAGCAGGAATCTGAATTTCCATGTTGCCTTCCTTTGGCACATTAGGTCTATCTTTCAAGCCAATTAAGAGGATGTTTTGCTTCACGGAGAGATGATAATCATTGTGAGGTGTCAGCCATAATATAATAGCTAAGCAGGTCAGTTAAATCTTTGACTTTGTCATTGGGTTGTACTGATATGCATAGGGCAGTCTCCTGTCCTCTGCTACTCTATGTTTTCATATTGCTGCTTGTTTAATGATTCCTAAATGTAAACACTCTGCTCTCAAAAGTGAAAGATTTGAAAGACTCTTGATGCAACGAGCCTTTCCCACTCTTTGCCCTGGGGGTGAGAGGGCTGCTTTCTGCCTTTAACACCCTCAATTTTGGAGTGGCTGGCTCCACTATTGAGAATGAGGGCCGAATCCTGGTCGGAAACGGGCAGAGGTCTGCGCCCTGCGTCCTCCACGCGTCCCTAACGCTCCCAAACGCGACCACAGCCCTATGTCCAGTGCAGCCTCTATGGTGCAGCCACCCAGGTAGCTTAGGGTTAGGATATGTGCTCTTCAACATAAGCCTGGCCAACCAGGCCCCGGAGAGTGTCACAGCATGCCCTGTAATCCCCTAGTGATGGTGGCCCTGTTGACGATGATCTTGCTGGAATACTGATGCCTTTTTTCCTCCCAGAAGCCCCAGGAGCCTAGTGAAATGAAGGGGCGTGCACCTCTCACTGGCCCCTGTTTACCCTCTGGCTAACTGAAATTAGTTCTGGCCTCTCCAGGCAAATGTATCCATTCAGGGGAGAGCTAGGAATCGGAAGGCTCTTTCTGCAGGCACGGTGGGGAAGAGTCAGAGAGTTACATGCCTGAGGCATCTTTCCTCCTCCTATGCTCAATGTGTTCCCTAACTTCCAACTCTCTACCAACTCTCTACCAGCTAACTGCAGTGGCCTAGAGGTTAAGTGCTTGCGTTACAGCACTGGGGGCGTGGGTTCGAGTCCTGCTTTCGGCACTTAAACGGAATAGTGGGGTAATCTCCTTGTACAGTTGCTGTGGAACATAGCAGAGAAGTGGGACAGTGGAAGTGAGGACTGTGGAAGTGAGGGAGTGCAGGCCAAAGGAGGAGGTAGAGCAGGCTAAAGGGAGAGGTAGGGGTAGATGCAGGGGTCCCTGTGGAGAGGAGGTGGGGCTGGCTGAGTCAGGGTAGGTCTAGAAGGGCATGGCGTAGGTTCCCTGGTAAAGGAAGGAAGGGAGGAAGAAAGCATAGAGTTAGCCAGGCAGTGCAGGGTATAAAGGAGGAGACAGGTTAGGCTAAAGGGTAGTGCCGGATGAGAAAAAAATGTCGGTCCATTCCATCCTCCACTGGGCACCCTTTTTCTCCCCTCCTCAATGGCCCCTTTCCCCACATTAGGACCCTCCTTTACACCCCCCCCCTCCACTATTCAGGGCCGTATTCTCCCCCTCACACCGTACCCAGGGCCCACATCCCCCTGCTTTGCTCATCCCACCCCCCCTCTACTCACCCAGCCCCCTCCTCTTTTCCACAGGGAACCCTTCACCCAGCCTTACCTCCCCTTTTTGCCTGAGCCACCTCCTCCTTTATTTTTACCCTGCACTTCCTCTCCCCTGTCCCCACCTCCACAGTCCTGCATCTGTGCTTTCTTCCACCCTCCCTTTACCAGGGAACTCATTACATAACCACTGAATCTTTTAGGAGTGTGGGTCTCCACAACTGATTACCCAACTATTCCGTTTCTGTGCCGAAAGCAGGACTCAAACCCAGGCCCCCAGCGCTGTAACGCAAGCACTTAACCTCTAGGCCACTGGAGTTAGCTGGTGTTTGGTGGAGCGGGGGGCCAGATGTTCTATCCTCCTTGGCTCCAGTGAACATGTTTCACAACTGAAATGGGTATGCTCACAGGGGCATACGCCCAAAAGCTACTCTCAGAAGCACAGCCACCAGTGGCTCAAGTGGTAAGTGCTTGGTCTTGGAATGCTGGAGACCTGAGTTCTAATCCAATGTCTGCAATCTCCTGGGCATGATCTTTTTATTTAAAAAATAATGTTTTAATTGAAAATGGGTATGCATTGCCCTGTGCGATCAGCCAACAGCTAATGCCCCTTCATTACCTGCATTCCTACTAACAGTTGTGCCTTTGTTTTCTGCACACTGGCCTAGGTAACACCCATACAAAAGGTTGTCTCTCTGGCCCCAATTGACTGGAAAAAAACAAGGGGAAAAGGTGTAATCTACGGGTCATGGTTGATACAATATTTGAACTGGGACTCAAACAGGACACCTTCTCGAGGTGCTGTGAGGTGACCACCGGCCCCTGCATAGCAAGCAAACCTGTATCAGCATCTCACCAGCAACTGAATGTGTCGCCTGCAGGTTACACATAGGAGGCTGCAGTAGGTGCATTAACCCATTGGGCTGTCGACCCTCCTTCCCCTGAGAGCAGGAGTCTGAATTTCCATGTTGCCTTCCTTTGGCACATTAGGTCTATCTTTCAAGCCAATTAAGAGGATGTTTTGCTTCACGGAGAGATGATAATCATTGTGAGGTGTCAGCCATAATATAATAGCTAAGCAGGTCAGTTAAATCTTTGACTTTGTCATTGGGCTGTACTGATATGCATAGGGCAGTCTCCTGTCCTCTGCTACTCTATGTTTTCATATTGCTGCTTGTTTAATGATTCCTAAATGTAAACACTCTGCTCTCAAAAGTGAAAGATTTGAAAGACTCTTGATGCAACGAGCCTTTCCCACTCTTTGCCCTGGGGGTGAGAGGGCTGCTTTCTGCCTTTAACACCCTCAATTTTGGAGTGGCTGGCTCCACTATTGAGAATGAGGGCCGAATCCTGGTCGGAAACGGGCAGAGGTCTGCGCCCTGCGTCCTCCACGCGTCCCTAACGCTCCCAAACGCGACCACAGCCCTTGCGGGCACAGCCCTATGTCCAGTGCAGCCTCTATGGTGCAGCCACCCAGGTAGCTTAGGGTTAGGATATGTGCTCTTCAACATAAGCCTGGCCAACCAGGCCCCGGAGAGTGTCACAGCATGCCCTGTAATCCCCTAGTGATGGTGGCCCTGTTGACGATGATCTTGCTGGAATACTGATGCCTTTTTTCCTCCCAGAAGCCCCAGGAGCCTAGTGAAATGAAGGGGCGTGCACCTCTCACTGGCCCCTGTTTACCCTCTGGCTAACTGAAATTAGTTCTGGCCTCTCCAGGCAAATGTATCCATTCAGGGGAGAGCTAGGAATCGGAAGGCTCTTTCTGCAGGCACGGTGGGGAAGAGTCAGAGAGTTACATGCCTGAGGCATCTTTCCTCCTATGCTCAATGTGTTCCCTAACTTCCAACTCTCTGCCAGGCCAGGCCCTGTTTCTTTTACTGCCAACCCCCCTGACCCCTCGTCTTCCACCTACTTCCCGCTCCATTATGCCTTCTCCCTTTTTGCTCTCTTCTATAGCCCTTTGAAAAGGAATACAGGCCTAGCTAAGCCTCATGAAGGAAATCTACCAACAAAAGATGCATTCCTCGCTTATGGGAGGTGCTGTGAGACGAGTAAGAAGAGCTGAAGGGGTGATTGGGTTGTTGAGTCGGGAAGCACCAGAGGCGTAGCCAGGATTGTCTAGCAAATGGGGCCTGATGCTAATGTAGTTGGGCCCACTGCACTGACAACAATATCTGTAAATTCCCATGCAGCGCTGCCGAGTGGGCATTTACAGATTTTGGGTGGGCCTTGCCCCTCAGGCCCTACCCTGCCTACGCCTCTGCTCTCTCCCCCAGGGCAAAGAGTGGGAAAGGCTAGCTACAGCAAGAGTCTTTAAAATCTTTCACTTTTGAGAGCAGAGTGTTTACATTTAAAAATCTTGAACAAGCAGCAATACCAAAGCTTACAGTAGTAGAGGACAGAAGACTGCCCTGCGCATATCAGTACACCCCAATGACAAAGGTAAAGATTTAACTGACCTGCTTAGCTATTAGAGGCTGACACCTCAAAATGAGTATCATCTCTCCGTGAAGCAACACATCCTCTGAATTGGGGTGAAAGAAAGATCTAATGTGCCAAAGGAAGGCAACATGGAAATTCAGTTTTCTGCCCTCAGAGGAAGGAGGGTCGACAGCCCAATGGGTTGATGCACCTCCTGCAGCCTCCTATACGTAGCCAGTAGGCGACACATTCATTTGCTGGTGAGATGCTGATACAGGTTTGCTTGCTATGCAGGGGTCGGGGGTCACCTCACAGCGCCTCGAGAAGGTGTCCCGTTTGAGTCCTTGTGCAAATATCTTATCAACCATGACCCGTAGGTTACACTTTTTCCCCTCGTTTTTTCCAGTCAGATGGGGGCCAGAGAGACACGCTTTTCGATGGGTGTTACCAAGGCCAGAGTGCAGAAAACAAAGGCACAATTGTTAGTAGGAATGCAGGTATTGAAGGGGCATTAGCTGTTGGCTGATCGCACAGGGCAATTCATACCCATTTTGAAAAGAAAACATTTTTTTTTTTTTAAATAAAAAATACATGCCCAGCAGATTCCAGACATTGGATTTGAACTCAGGTCTCCAGCATCCCAAGACCAAGCACTTACCACTTGAGCCACTGGTGGCTGTGCTTCTAAGTGTTGCTTTTGGGCGTATATATCTTTCTTCTGCATGCCCCTGTCAGCATACTCATTTGCATGGTGAAACATGTTCACTGAAGAAAATGAGGATAGAACATCTGGCCCCCCAGCTCCACCAAATACCAGCTAACTGCAGTGGCCTAGAGGTTAAGTGCTTGCGTTACAGCACTGGGGGCGTGGGTTCGAGTCCTGCTTTCGGCACTTAAACGGAATAGTGGGGTAATCTCCTTGTACAGTTGCTGTGGAACATAGCAGAGAAGTGGGACAGTGGAAGTGAGGACTGTGGAAGTGAGGGAGTGCAGGCCAAAGGAGGAGGTAGAGCAGGCTAAAGGGAGAGGTAGGGGTAGATGCAGGGGTCCCTGTGGAGAGGAGGTGGGGCTGGCTGAGTCAGGGTAGGTCTAGAAGGGCATGGCGTAGGTTCCCTGGTGAAGGAAGGGAGGAAGAAAGCATAGAGTTAGCCAGGCAGTGCAGGGTATAAAGGAGGAGACAGGTTAGGCTAAAGGGTAGTGCCGGATGAGAAAAAAATGTCAGTCCATTCCATCCTCCACTGGGCACCCTTTTTCTCCCCTCCTCAATGGCCCCTTTCCCCACATTAGGACCCTCCTTTACACCCCCCCCCTCCACTATTCAGGGCTGTATTCTCCCCCTCACACCGTACCCAGGGCCCACATCCCCCTGCTTTGCTCATCCCACCCCCCCTCTACTCACCCAGCCCCCTCCTCTTTTCCACAGGGAACCCTTCACCCAGCCTTACCTCCCCTTTTTGCCTGAGCCACCTCCTCCTTTATTTTTACCCTGCACTTCCTCTCCCCTGTCCCCACCTCCACAGTCCTGCATCTGTGCTTTCTTCCACCCTCCCTTTACCAGGGAACTCATTACATAACCACTGAATCTTTTAGGAGTGTGGGTCTCCACAACTGATTACCCAACTATTCCGTTTCTGTGCCGAAAGCAGGACTCAAACCCAGGCCCCCAGCGCTGTAACGCAAGCACTTAACCTCTAGGCCACTGGAGTTAGCTGGTGTTTGGTGGAGCGGGGGGCCAGATGTTCTATCCTCCTTGGCTCCAGTGAACATGTTTCACAACTGAAATGGGTATGCTCACAGGGGCATACGCCCAAAAGCTACTCTCAGAAGCACAGCCACCAGTGGCTCAAGTGGTAAGTGCTTGGTCTTGGAATGCTGGAGACCTGAGTTCTAATCCAATGTCTGCAATCTCCTGGGCATGATCTTTTTATTTAAAAAATAATGTTTTAATTGAAAATGGGTATGCATTGCCCTGTGCGATCAGCCAACAGCTAATGCCCCTTCATTACCTGCATTCCTACTAACAGTTGTGCCTTTGTTTTCTGCACACTGGCCTAGGTAACACCCATACAAAAGGTTGTCTCTCTGGCCCCAATTGACTGGAAAAAAACAAGGGGAAAAGGTGTAATCTACGGGTCATGGTTGATACAATAATTGAACTGGGACTCAAACAGGACACCTTCTCGAGGTGCTGTGAGGTGACCACCGGCCCCTGCATAGCAAGCAAACCTGTATCAGCATCTCACCAGCAACTGAATGTGTCGCCTGCAGGTTACACATAGGAGGCTGCAGTAGGTGCATTAACCCATTGGGCTGTCGACCCTCCTTCCCCTGAGAGCAGGAATCTGAATTTCCATGTTGCCTTCCTTTGGCACATTAGGTCTATCTTTCAAGCCAATTAAGAGGATGTTTTGCTTCACGGAGAGATGATAATCATTGTGAGGTGTCAGCCATAATATAATAGCTAAGCAGGTCAGTTAAATCTTTGACTTTGTCATTGGGTTGTACTGATATGCATAGGGCAGTCTCCTGTCCTCTGCTACTCTATGTTTTCATATTGCTGCTTGTTTAATGATTCCTAAATGTAAACACTCTGCTCTCAAAAGTGAAAGATTTGAAAGACTCTTGATGCAACGAGCCTTTCCCACTCTTTGCCCTGGGGGTGAGAGGGCTGCTTTCTGCCTTTAACACCCTCAATTTTGGAGTGGCTGGCTCCACTATTGAGAATGAGGGCCGAATCCTGGTCGGAAACGGGCAGAGGTCTGCGCCCTGCGTCCTCCACGCGTCCCTAACGCTCCCAAACGCGACCACAGCCCTTGCGGGCACAGCCCTATGTCCAGTGCAGCCTCTATGGTGCAGCCACCCAGGTAGCTTAGGGTTAGGATATGTGCTCTTCAACATAAGCCTGGCCAACCAGGCCCCGGAGAGTGTCACAGCATGCCCTGTAATCCCCTAGTGATGGTGGCCCTGTTGACGATGATCTTGCTGGAATACTGATGCCTTTTTTCCTCCCAGAAGCCCCAGGAGCCTAGTGAAATGAAGGGGCGTGCACCTCTCACTGGCCCCTGTTTACCCTCTGGCTAACTGAAATTAGTTCTGGCCTCTCCAGGCAAATGTATCCATTCAGGGGAGAGCTAGGAATCGGAAGGCTCTTTCTGCAGGCACGGTGGGGAAGAGTCAGAGAGTTACATGCCTGAGGCATCTTTCCTCCTCCTATGCTCAATGTGTTCCCTAACTTCCAACTCTCTGCCAGGCCAGGCCCTGTTTCTTTTACTGCCAACCCCCCTGACCCCTCGTCTTCCACCTACTTCCCGCTCCATTATGCCTTCTCCCTTTTTGCTCTCTTCTATAGCCCTTTGAAAAGGAATACAGGCCTAGCTAAGCCTCATGAAGGAAATCTACCAACAAAAGATGCATTCCTCGCTTATGGGAGGTGCTGTGAGACGAGTAAGAAGAGCTGAAGGGGTGATTGGGTTGTTGAGTCGGGAAGCACCAGAGGCGTAGCCAGGATTGTCTAGCAAATGGGGCCTGATGCTAATGTAGTTGGGCCCACTGCACTGACAACAATATCTGTAAATTCCCATGCAGCGCTGCCGAGTGGGCATTTACAGATTTTGGGTGGGCCTTGCCCCTCAGGCCCTACCCTGCCTACGCCTCTGCTCTCTCCCCCAGGGCAAAGAGTGGGAAAGGCTAGCTACAGCAAGAGTCTTTAAAATCTTTCACTTTTGAGAGCAGAGTGTTTACATTTAAAAATCTTGAACAAGCAGCAATACCAAAGCTTACAGTAGTAGAGGACAGAAGACTGCCCTGCGCATATCAGTACACCCCAATGACAAAGGTAAAGATTTAACTGACCTGCTTAGCTATTAGAGGCTGACACCTCAAAATGAGTATCATCTCTCCGTGAAGCAACACATCCTCTGAATTGGGGTGAAAGAAAGATCTAATGTGCCAAAGGAAGGCAACATGGAAATTCAGTTTTCTGCCCTCAGAGGAAGGAGGGTCGACAGCCCAATGGGTTGATGCACCTCCTGCAGCCTCCTATGCGTAGCCAGTAGGCGACACATTCATTTGCTGGTGAGATGCTGATACAGGTTTGCTTGCTATGCAGGGGTCGGGGGTCACCTCACAGCGCCTCGAGAAGGTGTCCCGTTTGAGTCCTTGTGCAAATATCTTATCAACCATGACCCGTAGGTTACACTTTTTCCCCTCGTTTTTTCCAGTCAGATGGGGGCCAGAGAGACACGCTTTTCGATGGGTGTTACCAAGGCCAGAGTGCAGAAAACAAAGGCACAATTGTTAGTAGGAATGCAGGTATTGAAGGGGCATTAGCTGTTGGCTGATCGCACAGGGCAATTCATACCCATTTTGAAAAGAAAACATTTTTTTTTTTTAAATAAAAAATACATGCCCAGCAGATTCCAGACATTGGATTTGAACTCAGGTCTCCAGCATCCCAAGACCAAGCACTTACCACTTGAGCCACTGGTGGCTGTGCTTCTAAGTGTTGCTTTTGGGCGTATATATCTTTCTTCTGCATGCCCCTGTCAGCATACTCATTTGCATGGTGAAACATGTTCACTGAAGAAAATGAGGATAGAACATCTGGCCCCCCAGCTCCACCAAATACCAGCTAACTGCAGTGGCCTAGAGGTTAAGTGCTTGCGTTACAGCACTGGGGGCGTGGGTTCGAGTCCTGCTTTCGGCACTTAAACGGAATAGTGGGGTAATCTCCTTGTACAGTTGCTGTGGAACATAGCAGAGAAGTGGGACAGTGGAAGTGAGGACTGTGGAAGTGAGGGAGTGCAGGCCAAAGGAGGAGGTAGAGCAGGCTAAAGGGAGAGGTAGGGGTAGATGCAGGGGTCCCTGTGGAGAGGAGGTGGGGCTGGCTGAGTCAGGGTAGGTCTAGAAGGGCATGGCGTAGGTTCCCTGGTAAAGGAAGGAAGGGAGGAAGAAAGCATAGAGTTAGCCAGGCAGTGCAGGGTATAAAGGAGGAGACAGGTTAGGCTAAAGGGTAGTGCCGGATGAGAAAAAAATGTCGGTCCATTCCATCCTCCACTGGGCACCCTTTTTCTCCCCTCCTCAATGGCCCCTTTCCCCACATTAGGACCCTCCTTTACACCCCCCCCCCTCCACTATTCAGGGCCGTATTCTCCCCCTCACACCGTACCCAGGGCCCACATCCCCCTGCTTTGCTCATCCCACCCCCCCTCTACTCACCCAGCCCCCTCCTCTTTTCCACAGGGAACCCTTCACCCAGCCTTACCTCCCCTTTTTGCCTGAGCCACCTCCTCCTTTATTTTTACCCTGCACTTCCTCTCCCCTGTCCCCACCTCCACAGTCCTGCATCTGTGCTTTCTTCCACCCTCCCTTTACCAGGGAACTCATTACATAACCACTGAATCTTTTAGGAGTGTGGGTCTCCACAACTGATTACCCAACTATTCCGTTTCTGTGCCGAAAGCAGGACTCAAACCCAGGCCCCCAGCGCTGTAACGCAAGCACTTAACCTCTAGGCCACTGGAGTTAGCTGGTGTTTGGTGGAGCGGGGGGCCAGATGTTCTATCCTCCTTGGCTCCAGTGAACATGTTTCACAACTGAAATGGGTATGCTCACAGGGGCATACGCCCAAAAGCTACTCTCAGAAGCACAGCCACCAGTGGCTCAAGTGGTAAGTGCTTGGTCTTGGAATGCTGGAGACCTGAGTTCTAATCCAATGTCTGCAATCTCCTGGGCATGATCTTTTTATTTAAAAAATAATGTTTTAATTGAAAATGGGTATGCATTGCCCTGTGCGATCAGCCAACAGCTAATGCCCCTTCATTACCTGCATTCCTACTAACAGTTGTGCCTTTGTTTTCTGCACACTGGCCTAGGTAACACCCATACAAAAGGTTGTCTCTCTGGCCCCAATTGACTGGAAAAAAACAAGGGGAAAAGGTGTAATCTACGGGTCATGGTTGATACAATAATTGAACTGGGACTCAAACAGGACACCTTCTCGAGGTGCTGTGAGGTGACCACCGGCCCCTGCATAGCAAGCAAACCTGTATCAGCATCTCACCAGCAACTGAATGTGTCGCCTGCAGGTTACACATAGGAGGCTGCAGTAGGTGCATTAACCCATTGGGCTGTCGACCCTCCTTCCCCTGAGAGCAGGAATCTGAATTTCCATGTTGCCTTCCTTTGGCACATTAGGTCTATCTTTCAAGCCAATTAAGAGGATGTTTTGCTTCACGGAGAGATGATAATCATTGTGAGGTGTCAGCCATAATATAATAGCTAAGCAGGTCAGTTAAATCTTTGACTTTGTCATTGGGTTGTACTGATATGCATAGGGCAGTCTCCTGTCCTCTGCTACTCTATGTTTTCATATTGCTGCTTGTTTAATGATTCCTAAATGTAAACACTCTGCTCTCAAAAGTGAAAGATTTGAAAGACTCTTGATGCAACGAGCCTTTCCCACTCTTTGCCCTGGGGGTGAGAGGGCTGCTTTCTGCCTTTAACACCCTCAATTTTGGAGTGGCTGGCTCCACTATTGAGAATGAGGGCCGAATCCTGGTCGGAAACGGGCAGAGGTCTGCGCCCTGCGTCCTCCACGCGTCCCTAACGCTCCCAAACGCGACCACAGCCCTATGTCCAGTGCAGCCTCTATGGTGCAGCCACCCAGGTAGCTTAGGGTTAGGATATGTGCTCTTCAACATAAGCCTGGCCAACCAGGCCCCGGAGAGTGTCACAGCATGCCCTGTAATCCCCTAGTGATGGTGGCCCTGTTGACGATGATCTTGCTGGAATACTGATGCCTTTTTTCCTCCCAGAAGCCCCAGGAGCCTAGTGAAATGAAGGGGCGTGCACCTCTCACTGGCCCCTGTTTACCCTCTGGCTAACTGAAATTAGTTCTGGCCTCTCCAGGCAAATGTATCCATTCAGGGGAGAGCTAGGAATCGGAAGGCTCTTTCTGCAGGCACGGTGGGGAAGAGTCAGAGAGTTACATGCCTGAGGCATCTTTCCTCCTCCTATGCTCAATGTGTTCCCTAACTTCCAACTCTCTGCCAGGCCAGGCCCTGTTTCTTTTACTGCCAACCCCCCTGACCCCTCGTCTTCCACCTACTTCCCGCTCCATTATGCCTTCTCCCTTTTTGCTCTCTTCTATAGCCCTTTGAAAAGGAATACAGGCCTAGCTAAGCCTCATGAAGGAAATCTACCAACAAAAGATGCATTCCTCGCTTATGGGAGGTGCTGTGAGACGAGTAAGAAGAGCTGAAGGGGTGATTGGGTTGTTGAGTCGGGAAGCACCAGAGGCGTAGCCAGGATTGTCTAGCAAATGGGGCCTGATGCTAATGTAGTTGGGCCCACTGCACTGACAACAATATCTGTAAATTCCCATGCAGCGCTGCCGAGTGGGCATTTACAGATTTTGGGTGGGCCTTGCCCCTCAGGCCCTACCCTGCCTACGCCTCTGCTCTCTCCCCCAGGGCAAAGAGTGGGAAAGGCTAGCTACAGCAAGAGTCTTTAAAATCTTTCACTTTTGAGAGCAGAGTGTTTACATTTAAAAATCTTGAACAAGCAGCAATACCAAAGCTTACAGTAGTAGAGGACAGAAGACTGCCCTGCGCATATCAGTACACCCCAATGACAAAGGTAAAGATTTAACTGACCTGCTTAGCTATTAGAGGCTGACACCTCAAAATGAGTATCATCTCTCCGTGAAGCAACACATCCTCTGAATTGGGGTGAAAGAAAGATCTAATGTGCCAAAGGAAGGCAACATGGAAATTCAGTTTTCTGCCCTCAGAGGAAGGAGGGTCGACAGCCCAATGGGTTGATGCACCTCCTGCAGCCTCCTATACGTAGCCAGTAGGCGACACATTCATTTGCTGGTGAGATGCTGATACAGGTTTGCTTGCTATGCAGGGGTCGGGGGTCACCTCACAGCGCCTCGAGAAGGTGTCCCGTTTGAGTCCTTGTGCAAATATCTTATCAACCATGACCCGTAGGTTACACTTTTTCCCCTCGTTTTTTCCAGTCAGATGGGGGCCAGAGAGACACGCTTTTCGATGGGTGTTACCAAGGCCAGAGTGCAGAAAACAAAGGCACAATTGTTAGTAGGAATGCAGGTATTGAAGGGGCATTAGCTGTTGGCTGATCGCACAGGGCAATTCATACCCATTTTGAAAAGAAAACATTTTTTTTTTTTTAAATAAAAAATACATGCCCAGCAGATTCCAGACATTGGATTTGAACTCAGGTCTCCAGCATCCCAAGACCAAGCACTTACCACTTGAGCCACTGGTGGCTGTGCTTCTAAGTGTTGCTTTTGGGCGTATATATCTTTCTTCTGCATGCCCCTGTCAGCATACTCATTTGCATGGTGAAACATGTTCACTGAAGAAAATGAGGATAGAACATCTGGCCCCCCAGCTCCACCAAATACCAGCTAACTGCAGTGGCCTAGAGGTTAAGTGCTTGCGTTACAGCACTGGGGGCGTGGGTTCGAGTCCTGCTTTCGGCACTTAAACGGAATAGTGGGGTAATCTCCTTGTACAGTTGCTGTGGAACATAGCAGAGAAGTGGGACAGTGGAAGTGAGGACTGTGGAAGTGAGGGAGTGCAGGCCAAAGGAGGAGGTAGAGCAGGCTAAAGGGAGAGGTAGGGGTAGATGCAGGGGTCCCTGTGGAGAGGAGGTGGGGCTGGCTGAGTCAGGGTAGGTCTAGAAGGGCATGGCGTAGGTTCCCTGGTAAAGGAAGGAAGGGAGGAAGAAAGCATAGAGTTAGCCAGGCAGTGCAGGGTATAAAGGAGGAGACAGGTTAGGCTAAAGGGTAGTGCCGGATGAGAAAAAAATGTCAGTCCATTCCATCCTCCACTGGGCACCCTTTTTCTCCCCTCCTCAATGGCCCCTTTCCCCACATTAGGACCCTCCTTTACACCCCCCCCCTCCACTATTCAGGGCTGTATTCTCCCCCTCACACCGTACCCAGGGCCCACATCCCCCTGCTTTGCTCATCCCACCCCCCCTCTACTCACCCAGCCCCCTCCTCTTTTCCACAGGGAACCCTTCACCCAGCCTTACCTCCCCTTTTTGCCTGAGCCACCTCCTCCTTTATTTTTACCCTGCACTTCCTCTCCCCTGTCCCCACCTCCACAGTCCTGCATCTGTGCTTTCTTCCACCCTCCCTTTACCAGGGAACTCATTACATAACCACTGAATCTTTTAGGAGTGTGGGTCTCCACAACTGATTACCCAACTATTCCGTTTCTGTGCCGAAAGCAGGACTCAAACCCAGGCCCCCAGCGCTGTAACGCAAGCACTTAACCTCTAGGCCACTGGAGTTAGCTGGTGTTTGGTGGAGCGGGGGGCCAGATGTTCTATCCTCCTTGGCTCCAGTGAACATGTTTCACAACTGAAATGGGTATGCTCACAGGGGCATACGCCCAAAAGCTACTCTCAGAAGCACAGCCACCAGTGGCTCAAGTGGTAAGTGCTTGGTCTTGGAATGCTGGAGACCTGAGTTCTAATCCAATGTCTGCAATCTCCTGGGCATGATCTTTTTATTTAAAAAATAATGTTTTAATTGAAAATGGGTATGCATTGCCCTGTGCGATCAGCCAACAGCTAATGCCCCTTCATTACCTGCATTCCTACTAACAGTTGTGCCTTTGTTTTCTGCACACTGGCCTAGGTAACACCCATACAAAAGGTTGTCTCTCTGGCCCCAATTGACTGGAAAAAAACAAGGGGAAAAGGTGTAATCTACGGGTCATGGTTGATACAATAATTGAACTGGGACTCAAACAGGACACCTTCTCGAGGTGCTGTGAGGTGACCACCGGCCCCTGCATAGCAAGCAAACCTGTATCAGCATCTCACCAGCAACTGAATGTGTCGCCTGCAGGTTACACATAGGAGGCTGCAGTAGGTGCATTAACCCATTGGGCTGTCGACCCTCCTTCCCCTGAGAGCAGGAATCTGAATTTCCATGTTGCCTTCCTTTGGCACATTAGGTCTATCTTTCAAGCCAATTAAGAGGATGTTTTGCTTCACGGAGAGATGATAATCATTGTGAGGTGTCAGCCATAATATAATAGCTAAGCAGGTCAGTTAAATCTTTGACTTTGTCATTGGGTTGTACTGATATGCATAGGGCAGTCTCCTGTCCTCTGCTACTCTATGTTTTCATATTGCTGCTTGTTTAATGATTCCTAAATGTAAACACTCTGCTCTCAAAAGTGAAAGATTTGAAAGACTCTTGATGCAACGAGCCTTTCCCACTCTTTGCCCTGGGGGTGAGAGGGCTGCTTTCTGCCTTTAACACCCTCAATTTTGGAGTGGCTGGCTCCACTATTGAGAATGAGGGCCGAATCCTGGTCGGAAACGGGCAGAGGTCTGCGCCCTGCGTCCTCCACGCGTCCCTAACGCTCCCAAACGCGACCACAGCCCTTGCGGGCACAGCCCTATGTCCAGTGCAGCCTCTATGGTGCAGCCACCCAGGTAGCTTAGGGTTAGGATATGTGCTCTTCAACATAAGCCTGGCCAACCAGGCCCCGGAGAGTGTCACAGCATGCCCTGTAATCCCCTAGTGATGGTGGCCCTGTTGACGATGATCTTGCTGGAATACTGATGCCTTTTTTCCTCCCAGAAGCCCCAGGAGCCTAGTGAAATGAAGGGGCGTGCACCTCTCACTGGCCCCTGTTTACCCTCTGGCTAACTGAAATTAGTTCTGGCCTCTCCAGGCAAATGTATCCATTCAGGGGAGAGCTAGGAATCGGAAGGCTCTTTCTGCAGGCACGGTGGGGAAGAGTCAGAGAGTTACATGCCTGAGGCATCTTTCCTCCTATGCTCAATGTGTTCCCTAACTTCCAACTCTCTGCCAGGCCAGGCCCTGTTTCTTTTACTGCCAACCCCCCTGACCCCTCGTCTTCCACCTACTTCCCGCTCCATTATGCCTTCTCCCTTTTTGCTCTCTTCTATAGCCCTTTGAAAAGGAATACAGGCCTAGCTAAGCCTCATGAAGGAAATCTACCAACAAAAGATGCATTCCTCGCTTATGGGAGGTGCTGTGAGACGAGTAAGAAGAGCTGAAGGGGTGATTGGGTTGTTGAGTCGGGAAGCACCAGAGGCGTAGCCAGGATTGTCTAGCAAATGGGGCCTGATGCTAATGTAGTTGGGCCCACTGCACTGACAACAATATCTGTAAATTCCCATGCAGCGCTGCCGAGTGGGCATTTACAGATTTTGGGTGGGCCTTGCCCCTCAGGCCCTACCCTGCCTACGCCTCTGCTCTCTCCCCCAGGGCAAAGAGTGGGAAAGGCTAGCTACAGCAAGAGTCTTTAAAATCTTTCACTTTTGAGAGCAGAGTGTTTACATTTAAAAATCTTGAACAAGCAGCAATACCAAAGCTTACAGTAGTAGAGGACAGAAGACTGCCCTGCGCATATCAGTACACCCCAATGACAAAGGTAAAGATTTAACTGACCTGCTTAGCTATTAGAGGCTGACACCTCAAAATGAGTATCATCTCTCCGTGAAGCAACACATCCTCTGAATTGGGGTGAAAGAAAGATCTAATGTGCCAAAGGAAGGCAACATGGAAATTCAGTTTTCTGCCCTCAGAGGAAGGAGGGTCGACAGCCCAATGGGTTGATGCACCTCCTGCAGCCTCCTATACGTAGCCAGTAGGCGACACATTCATTTGCTGGTGAGATGCTGATACAGGTTTGCTTGCTATGCAGGGGTCGGGGGTCACCTCACAGCGCCTCGAGAAGGTGTCCCGTTTGAGTCCTTGTGCAAATATCTTATCAACCATGACCCGTAGGTTACACTTTTTCCCCTCGTTTTTTCCAGTCAGATGGGGGCCAGAGAGACACGCTTTTCGATGGGTGTTACCAAGGCCAGAGTGCAGAAAACAAAGGCACAATTGTTAGTAGGAATGCAGGTATTGAAGGGGCATTAGCTGTTGGCTGATCGCACAGGGCAATTCATACCCATTTTGAAAAGAAAACATTTTTTTTTTTTTAAATAAAAAATACATGCCCAGCAGATTCCAGACATTGGATTTGAACTCAGGTCTCCAGCATCCCAAGACCAAGCACTTACCACTTGAGCCACTGGTGGCTGTGCTTCTAAGTGTTGCTTTTGGGCGTATATATCTTTCTTCTGCATGCCCCTGTCAGCATACTCATTTGCATGGTGAAACATGTTCACTGAAGAAAATGAGGATAGAACATCTGGCCCCCCAGCTCCACCAAATACCAGCTAACTGCAGTGGCCTAGAGGTTAAGTGCTTGCGTTACAGCACTGGGGGCGTGGGTTCGAGTCCTGCTTTCGGCACTTAAACGGAATAGTGGGGTAATCTCCTTGTACAGTTGCTGTGGAACATAGCAGAGAAGTGGGACAGTGGAAGTGAGGACTGTGGAAGTGAGAGAGTGCAGGCCAAAGGAGGAGGTAGAGCAGGCTAAAGGGAGAGGTAGGGGTAGATGCAGGGGTCCCTGTGGAGAGGAGGTGGGGCTGGCTGAGTCAGGGTAGGTCTAGAAGGGCATGGCGTAGGTTCCCTGGTAAAGGAAGGAAGGGAAGAAGAAAGCATAGAGTTAGCCAGGCAGTGCAGGGTATAAAGGAGGAGACAGGTTAGGCTAAAGGGTAGTGCCGGATGAGAAAAAAATGTCGGTCCATTCCATCCTCCACTGGGCACCCTTTTTCTCCCCTCCTCAATGGCCCCTTTCCCCACATAAGGACCCTCCTTTACACCCCCCCCCTCCACTATTCAGGGCCGTATTCTCCCCCTCACACCGTACCCAGGGCCCACATCCCCCTGCTTTGCTCATCCCACCCCCCCTCTACTCACCCCGCCCCCTCCTCTTTTCCACAGGGAACCCTTCACCCAGCCTTACCTCCCCTTTTTGCCTGAGCCACCTCCTCCTTTATTTTTACCCTGCACTTTCTCTCCCCTGTCCCCACCTCCACAGTCCTGCATCTGTGCTTTCTTCCACCCTCCCTTTACCAGGGAACTCATTACATAACCACTGAATCTTTTAGGAGTGTGGGTCTCCACAACTGATTACCCAACTATTCCGTTTCTGTGCCGAAAGCAGGACTCAAACCCAGGCCCCCAGCGCTGTAACGCAAGCACTTAACCTCTAGGCCACTGGAGTTAGCTGGTGTTTGGTGGAGCGGGGGGCCAGATGTTCTATCCTCCTTGGCTCCAGTGAACATGTTTCACAACTGAAATGGGTATGCTCACAGGGGCATACGCCCAAAAGCTACTCTCAGAAGCACAGCCACCAGTGGCTCAAGTGGTAAGTGCTTGGTCTTGGAATGCTGGAGACCTGAGTTCTAATCCAATGTCTGCAATCTCCTGGGCATGATCTTTTTATTTAAAAAATAATGTTTTAATTGAAAATGGGTATGCATTGCCCTGTGCGATCAGCCAACAGCTAATGCCCCTTCATTACCTGCATTCCTACTAACAGTTGTGCCTTTGTTTTCTGCACACTGGCCTAGGTAACACCCATACAAAAGGTTGTCTCTCTGGCCCCAATTGACTGGAAAAAAACAAGGGGAAAAGGTGTAATCTACGGGTCATGGTTGATACAATAATTGAACTGGGACTCAAACAGGACACCTTCTCGAGGTGCTGTGAGATGACCACCGGCCCCTGCATAGCAAGCAAACCTGTATCAGCATCTCACCAGCAACTGAATGTGTCGCCTGCAGGTTACACATAGGAGGCTGCAGTAGGTGCATTAACCCATTGGGCTGTCGACCCTCCTTCCCCTGAGAGCAGGAATCTGAATTTCCATGTTGCCTTCCTTTGGCACATTAGGTCTATCTTTCAAGCCAATTAAGAGGATGTTTTGCTTCACGGAGAGATGATAATCATTGTGAGGTGTCAGCCATAATATAATAGCTAAGCAGGTCAGTTAAATCTTTGACTTTGTCATTGGGTTGTACTGATATGCATAGGGCAGTCTCCTGTCCTCTGCTACTCTATGTTTTCATATTGCTGCTTGTTTAATGATTCCTAAATGTAAACACTCTGCTCTCAAAAGTGAAAGATTTGAAAGACTCTTGATGCAACAAGCCTTTCCCACTCTTTGCCCTGGGGGTGAGAGGGCTGCTTTCTGCCTTTAACACCCTCAATTTTGGAGTGGCTGGCTCCACTATTGAGAATGAGGGCCGAATCCTGGTCGGAAACGGGCAGAGGTCTGCGCCCTGCGTCCTCCACGCGTCCCTAACGCTCCCAAACGCGACCACAGCCCTATGTCCAGTGCAGCCTCTATGGTGCAGCCACCCAGGTAGCTTAGGGTTAGGATATGTGCTCTTCAACATAAGCCTGGCCAACCAGGCCCCGGAGAGTGTCACAGCATGCCCTGTAATCCCCTAGTGATGGTGGCCCTGTTGACGATGATCTTGCTGGAATACTGATGCCTTTTTTCCTCCCAGAAGCCCCAGGAGCCTAGTGAAATGAAGGGGCGTGCACCTCTCACTGGCCCCTGTTTACCCTCTGGCTAACTGAAATTAGTTCTGGCCTCTCCAGGCAAATGTATCCATTCAGGGGAGAGCTAGGAATCGGAAGGCTCTTTCTGCAGGCACGGTGGGGAAGAGTCAGAGAGTTACATGCCTGAGGCATCTTTCCTCCTCCTATGCTCAATGTGTTCCCTAACTTCCAACTCTCTGCCAGGCCAGGCCCTGTTTCTTTTACTGCCAACCCCCCTGACCCCTCGTCTTCCACCTACTTCCCGCTCCATTATGCCTTCTCCCTTTTTGCTCTCTTCTATAGCCCTTTGAAAAGGAATACAGGCCTAGCTAAGCCTCATGAAGGAAATCTACCAACAAAAGATGCATTCCTCGCTTATGGGAGGTGCTGTGAGACGAGTAAGAAGAGCTGAAGGGGTGATTGGGTTGTTGAGTCGGGAAGCACCAGAGGCGTAGCCAGGATTGTCTAGCAAATGGGGCCTGATGCTAATGTAGTTGGGCCCACTGCACTGACAACAATATCTGTAAATTCCCATGCAGCGCTGCCGAGTGGGCATTTACAGATTTTGGGTGGGCCTTGCCCCTCAGGCCCTACCCTGCCTACGCCTCTGCTCTCTCCCCCAGGGCAAAGAGTGGGAAAGGCTAGCTACAGCAAGAGTCTTTAAAATCTTTCACTTTTGAGAGCAGAGTGTTTACATTTAAAAATCTTGAACAAGCAGCAATACCAAAGCTTACAGTAGTAGAGGACAGAAGACTGCCCTGCGCATATCAGTACACCCCAATGACAAAGGTAAAGATTTAACTGACCTGCTTAGCTATTAGAGGCTGACACCTCAAAATGAGTATCATCTCTCCGTGAAGCAACACATCCTCTGAATTGGGGTGAAAGAAAGATCTAATGTGCCAAAGGAAGGCAACATGGAAATTCAGTTTTCTGCCCTCAGAGGAAGGAGGGTCGACAGCCCAATGGGTTGATGCACCTCCTGCAGCCTCCTATACGTAGCCAGTAGGCGACACATTCATTTGCTGGTGAGATGCTGATACAGGTTTGCTTGCTATGCAGGGGTCGGGGGTCACCTCACAGCGCCTCGAGAAGGTGTCCCGTTTGAGTCCTTGTGCAAATATCTTATCAACCATGACCCGTAGGTTACACTTTTTCCCCTCGTTTTTTCCAGTCAGATGGGGGCCAGAGAGACACGCTTTTCGATGGGTGTTACCAAGGCCAGAGTGCAGAAAACAAAGGCACAATTGTTAGTAGGAATGCAGGTATTGAAGGGGCATTAGCTGTTGGCTGATCGCACAGGGCAATTCATACCCATTTTGAAAAGAAAACATTTTTTTTTTTTTAAATAAAAAATACATGCCCAGCAGATTCCAGACATTGGATTTGAACTCAGGTCTCCAGCATCCCAAGACCAAGCACTTACCACTTGAGCCACTGGTGGCTGTGCTTCTAAGTGTTGCTTTTGGGCGTATATATCTTTCTTCTGCATGCCCCTGTCAGCATACTCATTTGCATGGTGAAACATGTTCACTGAAGAAAATGAGGATAGAACATCTGGCCCCCCAGCTCCACCAAATACCAGCTAACTGCAGTGGCCTAGAGGTTAAGTGCTTGCGTTACAGCACTGGGGGCGTGGGTTCGAGTCCTGCTTTCGGCACTTAAACGGAATAGTGGGGTAATCTCCTTGTACAGTTGCTGTGGAACATAGCAGAGAAGTGGGACAGTGGAAGTGAGGACTGTGGAAGTGAGGGAGTGCAGGCCAAAGGAGGAGGTAGAGCAGGCTAAAGGGAGAGGTAGGGGTAGATGCAGGGGTCCCTGTGGAGAGGAGGTGGGGCTGGCTGAGTCAGGGTAGGTCTAGAAGGGCATGGCGTAGGTTCCCTGGTAAAGGAAGGAAGGGAGGAAGAAAGCATAGAGTTAGCCAGGCAGTGCAGGGTATAAAGGAGGAGACAGGTTAGGCTAAAGGGTAGTGCCGGATGAGAAAAAAATGTCGGTCCATTCCATCCTCCACTGGGCACCCTTTTTCTCCCCTCCTCAATGGCCCCTTTCCCCACATTAGGACCCTCCTTTACACCCCCCCCCCCCTCCACTATTCAGGGCCGTATTCTCCCCCTCACACCGTACCCAGGGCCCACATCCCCCTGCTTTGCTCATCCCACCCCCCCTCTACTCACCCAGCCCCCTCCTCTTTTCCACAGGGAACCCTTCACCCAGCCTTACCTCCCCTTTTTGCCTGAGCCACCTCCTCCTTTATTTTTACCCTGCACTTCCTCTCCCCTGTCCCCACCTCCACAGTCCTGCATCTGTGCTTTCTTCCACCCTCCCTTTACCAGGGAACTCATTACATAACCACTGAATCTTTTAGGAGTGTGGGTCTCCACAACTGATTACCCAACTATTCCGTTTCTGTGCCGAAAGCAGGACTCAAACCCAGGCCCCCAGCGCTGTAACGCAAGCACTTAACCTCTAGGCCACTGGAGTTAGCTGGTGTTTGGTGGAGCGGGGGGCCAGATGTTCTATCCTCCTTGGCTCCAGTGAACATGTTTCACAACTGAAATGGGTATGCTCACAGGGGCATACGCCCAAAAGCTACTCTCAGAAGCACAGCCACCAGTGGCTCAAGTGGTAAGTGCTTGGTCTTGGAATGCTGGAGACCTGAGTTCTAATCCAATGTCTGCAATCTCCTGGGCATGATCTTTTTATTTAAAAAATAATGTTTTAATTGAAAATGGGTATGCATTGCCCTGTGCGATCAGCCAACAGCTAATGCCCCTTCATTACCTGCATTCCTACTAACAGTTGTGCCTTTGTTTTCTGCACACTGGCCTAGGTAACACCCATACAAAAGGTTGTCTCTCTGGCCCCAATTGACTGGAAAAAAACAAGGGGAAAAGGTGTAATCTACGGGTCATGGTTGATACAATAATTGAACTGGGACTCAAACAGGACACCTTCTCGAGGTGCTGTGAGGTGACCACCGGCCCCTGCATAGCAAGCAAACCTGTATCAGCATCTCACCAGCAACTGAATGTGTCGCCTGCAGGTTACACATAGGAGGCTGCAGTAGGTGCATTAACCCATTGGGCTGTCGACCCTCCTTCCCCTGAGAGCAGGAATCTGAATTTCCATGTTGCCTTCCTTTGGCACATTAGGTCTATCTTTCAAGCCAATTAAGAGGATGTTTTGCTTCACGGAGAGATGATAATCATTGTGAGGTGTCAGCCATAATATAATAGCTAAGCAGGTCAGTTAAATCTTTGACTTTGTCATTGGGTTGTACTGATATGCATAGGGCAGTCTCCTGTCCTCTGCTACTCTATGTTTTCATATTGCTGCTTGTTTAATGATTCCTAAATGTAAACACTCTGCTCTCAAAAGTGAAAGATTTGAAAGACTCTTGATGCAACGAGCCTTTCCCACTCTTTGCCCTGGGGGTGAGAGGGCTGCTTTCTGCCTTTAACACCCTCAATTTTGGAGTGGCTGGCTCCACTATTGAGAATGAGGGCCGAATCCTGGTCGGAAACGGGCAGAGGTCTGCGCCCTGCGTCCTCCACGCGTCCCTAACGCTCCCAAACGCGACCACAGCCCTATGTCCAGTGCAGCCTCTATGGTGCAGCCACCCAGGTAGCTTAGGGTTAGGATATGTGCTCTTCAACATAAGCCTGGCCAACCAGGCCCCGGAGAGTGTCACAGCATGCCCTGTAATCCCCTAGTGATGGTGGCCCTGTTGACGATGATCTTGCTGGAATACTGATGCCTTTTTTCCTCCCAGAAGCCCCAGGAGCCTAGTGAAATAAAGGGGCGTGCACCTCTCACTGGCCCCTGTTTACCCTCTGGCTAACTGAAATTAGTTCTGGCCTCTCCAGGCAAATGTATCCATTCAGGGGAGAGCTAGGAATCGGAAGGCTCTTTCTGCAGGCACGGTGGGGAAGAGTCAGAGAGTTACATGCCTGAGGCATCTTTCCTCCTCCTATGCTCAATGTGTTCCCTAACTTCCAACTCTCTGCCAGGCCAGGCCCTGTTTCTTTTACTGCCAACCCCCCTGACCCCTCGTCTTCCACCTACTTCCCGCTCCATTATGCCTTCTCCCTTTTTGCTCTCTTCTATAGCCCTTTGAAAAGGAATACAGGCCTAGCTAAGCCTCATGAAGGAAATCTACCAACAAAAGATGCATTCCTCGCTTATGGGAGGTGCTGTGAGACGAGTAAGAAGAGCTGAAGGGGTGATTGGGTTGTTGAGTCGGGAAGCACCAGAGGCGTAGCCAGGATTGTCTAGCAAATGGGGCCTGATGCTAATGTAGTTGGGCCCACTGCACTGACAACAATATCTGTAAATTCCCATGCAGCGCTGCCGAGTGGGCATTTACAGATTTTGGGTGGGCCTTGCCCCTCAGGCCCTACCCTGCCTACGCCTCTGCTCTCTCCCCCAGGGCAAAGAGTGGGAAAGGCTAGCTACAGCAAGAGTCTTTAAAATCTTTCACTTTTGAGAGCAGAGTGTTTACATTTAAAAATCTTGAACAAGCAGCAATACCAAAGCTTACAGTAGTAGAGGACAGAAGACTGCCCTGCGCATATCAGTACACCCCAATGACAAAGGTAAAGATTTAACTGACCTGCTTAGCTATTAGAGGCTGACACCTCAAAATGAGTATCATCTCTCCGTGAAGCAACACATCCTCTGAATTGGGGTGAAAGAAAGATCTAATGTGCCAAAGGAAGGCAACATGGAAATTCAGTTTTCTGCCCTCAGAGGAAGGAGGGTCGACAGCCCAATGGGTTGATGCACCTCCTGCAGCCTCCTATATGTAGCCAGTAGGCGACACATTCATTTGCTGGTGAGATGCTGATACAGGTTTGCTTGCTATGCAGGGGTCGGGGGTCACCTCACAGCGCCTCGAGAAGGTGTCCCGTTTGAGTCCTTGTGCAAATATCTTATCAACCATGACCCGTAGGTTACACTTTTTCCCCTCGTTTTTTCCAGTCAGATGGGGGCCAGAGAGACACGCTTTTCGATGGGTGTTACCAAGGCCAGAGTGCAGAAAACAAAGGCACAATTGTTAGTAGGAATGCAGGTATTGAAGGGGCATTAGCTGTTGGCTGATCGCACAGGGCAATTCATACCCATTTTGAAAAGAAAACATTTTTTTTTTTTAAATAAAAAATACATGCCCAGCAGATTCCAGACATTGGATTTGAACTCAGGTCTCCAGCATCCCAAGACCAAGCACTTACCACTTGAGCCACTGGTGGCTGTGCTTCTAAGTGTTGCTTTTGGGCGTATATATCTTTCTTCTGCATGCCCCTGTCAGCATACTCATTTGCATGGTGAAACATGTTCACTGAAGAAAATGAGGATAGAACATCTGGCCCCCCAGCTCCACCAAATACCAGCTAACTGCAGTGGCCTAGAGATTAAGTGCTTGCGTTACAGCACTGGGGGCGTGGGTTCGAGTCCTGCTTTCGGCACTTAAACGGAATAGTGGGGTAATCTCCTTGTACAGTTGCTCTGGAACATAGCAGAGAAGTGGGACAGTGGAAGTGAGGACTGTGGAAGTGAGGGAGTGCAGGCTAAAGGAGGAGGTAGAGCAGGCTAAAGGGAGAGGTAGGGGCAGATGCAGGGGTCCCTGTGGAGAGGAGGTGGGGCTGGCTGAGTCAGGGTAGGTCTAGAAGGGCATGGCGTAGGTTCCCTGGTGAAGGAAGGGAGGGAGGAAGAAAGCATAGAGTTAGCCAGGCAGTGCAGGGTATAAAGGAGGAGACAGGTTAGGCTAAAGGGTAGTGCCGGATGAGAAAAAAATGTCGGTGCATTCCATCCTCCACTGGGCACCCTTTTTCTCCCCTCCTCAATGGCCCCTTTCCCCACATTAGGACCCTCCTTTACACCCCCCCCCCTCCACTATTCAGGGCCGTATTCTCCCCCTCACACCGTACCCAGGGCCCACATCCCCCTGCTTTGCTCATCCCACCCCCCCTCTACTCACCCAGCCCCCTCCTCTTTTCCACAGGGAACCCTTCACCCAGCCTTACCTCCCCTTTTTGCCTGAGCCACCTCCTCCTTTATTTTTACCCTGCACTTCCTCTCCCCTGTCCCCACCTCCACAGTCCTGCATCTGTGCTTTCTTCCACCCTCCCTTTACCAGGGAACTCATTACATAACCACTGAATCTTTTAGGAGTGTGGGTCTCCACAACTGATTACCCAACTATTCCGTTTCTGTGCCGAAAGCAGGACTCAAACCCAGGCCCCCAGCGCTGTAACGCAAGCACTTAACCTCTAGGCCACTGGAGTTAGCTGGTGTTTGGTGGAGCGGGGGGCCAGATGTTCTATCCTCCTTGGCTCCAGTGAACATGTTTCACAACTGAAATGGGTATGCTCACAGGGGCATACGCCCAAAAGCTACTCTCAGAAGCACAGCCACCAGTGGCTCAAGTGGTAAGTGCTTGGTCTTGGAATGCTGGAGACCTGAGTTCTAATCCAATGTCTGCAATCTCCTGGGCATGATCTTTTTATTTAAAAAATAATGTTTTAATTGAAAATGGGTATGCATTGCCCTGTGCGATCAGCCAACAGCTAATGCCCCTTCATTACCTGCATTCCTACTAACAGTTGTGCCTTTGTTTTCTGCACACTGGCCTAGGTAACACCCATACAAAAGGTTGTCTCTCTGGCCCCAATTGACTGGAAAAAAACAAGGGGAAAAGGTGTAATCTACGGGTCATGGTTGATACAATATTTGAACTGGGACTCAAACAGGACACCTTCTCGAGGTGCTGTGAGGTGACCACCGGCCCCTGCATAGCAAGCAAACCTGTATCAGCATCTCACCAGCAACTGAATGTGTCGCCTGCAGGTTACACATAGGAGGCTGCAGTAGGTGCATTAACCCATTGGGCTGTCGACCCTCCTTCCCCTGAGAGCAGGAGTCTGAATTTCCATGTTGCCTTCCTTTGGCACATTAGGTCTATCTTTCAAGCCAATTAAGAGGATGTTTTGCTTCACGGAGAGATGATAATCATTGTGAGGTGTCAGCCATAATATAATAGCTAAGCAGGTCAGTTAAATCTTTGACTTTGTCATTGGGCTGTACTGATATGCATAGGGCAGTCTCCTGTCCTCTGCTACTCTATGTTTTCATATTGCTGCTTGTTTAATGATTCCTAAATGTAAACACTCTGCTCTCAAAAGTGAAAGATTTGAAAGACTCTTGATGCAACGAGCCTTTCCCACTCTTTGCCCTGGGGGTGAGAGGGCTGCTTTCTGCCTTTAACACCCTCAATTTTGGAGTGGCTGGCTCCACTATTGAGAATGAGGGCCGAATCCTGGTCGGAAACGGGCAGAGGTCTGCGCCCTGCGTCCTCCACGCGTCCCTAACGCTCCCAAACGCGACCACAGCCCTTGCGGGCACAGCCCTATGTCCAGTGCAGCCTCTATGGTGCAGCCACCCAGGTAGCTTAGGGTTAGGATATGTGCTCTTCAACATAAGCCTGGCCAACCAGGCCCCGGAGAGTGTCACAGCATGCCCTGTAATCCCCTAGTGATGGTGGCCCTGTTGACGATGATCTTGCTGGAATACTGATGCCTTTTTTCCTCCCAGAAGCCCCAGGAGCCTAGTGAAATGAAGGGGCGTGCACCTCTCACTGGCCCCTGTTTACCCTCTGGCTAACTGAAATTAGTTCTGGCCTCTCCAGGCAAATGTATCCATTCAGGGGAGAGCTAGGAATCGGAAGGCTCTTTCTGCAGGCACGGTGGGGAAGAGTCAGAGAGTTACATGCCTGAGGCATCTTTCCTCCTCCTATGCTCAATGTGTTCCCTAACTTCCAACTCTCTGCCAGGCCAGGCCCTGTTTCTTTTACTGCCAACCCCCCTGACCCCTCGTCTTCCACCTACTTCCCGCTCCATTATGCCTTCTCCCTTTTTGCTCTCTTCTATAGCCCTTTGAAAAGGAATACAGGCCTAGCTAAGCCTCATGAAGGAAATCTACCAACAAAAGATGCATTCCTCGCTTATGGGAGGTGCTGTGAGACGAGTAAGAAGAGCTGAAGGGGTGATTGGGTTGTTGAGTCGGGAAGCACCAGAGGCGTAGCCAGGATTGTCTAGCAAATGGGGCCTGATGCTAATGTAGTTGGGCCCACTGCACTGACAACAATATCTGTAAATTCCCATGCAGCGCTGCCGAGTGGGCATTTACAGATTTTGGGTGGGCCTTGCCCCTCAGGCCCTACCCTGCCTACGCCTCTGCTCTCTCCCCCAGGGCAAAGAGTGGGAAAGGCTAGCTACAGCAAGAGTCTTTAAAATCTTTCACTTTTGAGAGCAGAGTGTTTACATTTAAAAATCTTGAACAAGCAGCAATACCAAAGCTTACAGTAGTAGAGGACAGAAGACTGCCCTGCGCATATCAGTACACCCCAATGACAAAGGTAAAGATTTAACTGACCTGCTTAGCTATTAGAGGCTGACACCTCAAAATGAGTATCATCTCTCCGTGAAGCAACACATCCTCTGAATTGGGGTGAAAGAAAGATCTAATGTGCCAAAGGAAGGCAACATGGAAATTCAGTTTTCTGCCCTCAGAGGAAGGAGGGTCGACAGCCCAATGGGTTGATGCACCTCCTGCAGCCTCCTATGCGTAGCCAGTAGGCGACACATTCATTTGCTGGTGAGATGCTGATACAGGTTTGCTTGCTATGCAGGGGTCGGGGGTCACCTCACAGCGCCTCGAGAAGGTGTCCCGTTTGAGTCCTTGTGCAAATATCTTATCAACCATGACCCGTAGGTTACACTTTTTCCCCTCGTTTTTTCCAGTCAGATGGGGGCCAGAGAGACACGCTTTTCGATGGGTGTTACCAAGGCCAGAGTGCAGAAAACAAAGGCACAATTGTTAGTAGGAATGCAGGTATTGAAGGGGCATTAGCTGTTGGCTGATCGCACAGGGCAATTCATACCCATTTTGAAAAGAAAACATTTTTTTTTTTTAAATAAAAAATACATGCCCAGCAGATTCCAGACATTGGATTTGAACTCAGGTCTCCAGCATCCCAAGACCAAGCACTTACCACTTGAGCCACTGGTGGCTGTGCTTCTAAGTGTTGCTTTTGGGCGTATATATCTTTCTTCTGCATGCCCCTGTCAGCATACTCATTTGCATGGTGAAACATGTTCACTGAAGAAAATGAGGATAGAACATCTGGCCCCCCAGCTCCACCAAATACCAGCTAACTGCAGTGGCCTAGAGGTTAAGTGCTTGCGTTACAGCACTGGGGGCGTGGGTTCGAGTCCTGCTTTCGGCACTTAAACGGAATAGTGGGGTAATCTCCTTGTACAGTTGCTGTGGAACATAGCAGAGAAGTGGGACAGTGGAAGTGAGGACTGTGGAAGTGAGGGAGTGCAGGCCAAAGGAGGAGGTAGAGCAGGCTAAAGGGAGAGGTAGGGGTAGATGCAGGGGTCCCTGTGGAGAGGAGGTGGGGCTGGCTGAGTCAGGGTAGGTCTAGAAGGGCATGGCGTAGGTTCCCTGGTAAAGGAAGGAAGGGAGGAAGAAAGCATAGAGTTAGCCAGGCAGTGCAGGGTATAAAGGAGGAGACAGGTTAGGCTAAAGGGTAGTGCCGGATGAGAAAAAAATGTCGGTCCATTCCATCCTCCACTGGGCACCCTTTTTCTCCCCTCCTCAATGGCCCCTTTCCCCACATTAGGACCCTCCTTTACACCCCCCCCCCCCCCTCCACTATTCAGGGCCGTATTCTCCCCCTCACACCGTACCCAGGGCCCACATCCCCCTGCTTTGCTCATCCCACCCCCCCTCTACTCACCCAGCCCCCTCCTCTTTTCCACAGGGAACCCTTCACCCAGCCTTACCTCCCCTTTTTGCCTGAGCCACCTCCTCCTTTATTTTTACCCTGCACTTCCTCTCCCCTGTCCCCACCTCCACAGTCCTGCATCTGTGCTTTCTTCCACCCTCCCTTTACCAGGGAACTCATTACATAACCACTGAATCTTTTAGGAGTGTGGGTCTCCACAACTGATTACCCAACTATTCCGTTTCTGTGCCGAAAGCAGGACTCAAACCCAGGCCCCCAGCGCTGTAACGCAAGCACTTAACCTCTAGGCCACTGGAGTTAGCTGGTGTTTGGTGGAGCGGGGGGCCAGATGTTCTATCCTCCTTGGCTCCAGTGAACATGTTTCACAACTGAAATGGGTATGCTCACAGGGGCATACGCCCAAAAGCTACTCTCAGAAGCACAGCCACCAGTGGCTCAAGTGGTAAGTGCTTGGTCTTGGAATGCTGGAGACCTGAGTTCTAATCCAATGTCTGCAATCTCCTGGGCATGATCTTTTTATTTAAAAAATAATGTTTTAATTGAAAATGGGTATGCATTGCCCTGTGCGATCAGCCAACAGCTAATGCCCCTTCATTACCTGCATTCCTACTAACAGTTGTGCCTTTGTTTTCTGCACACTGGCCTAGGTAACACCCATACAAAAGGTTGTCTCTCTGGCCCCAATTGACTGGAAAAAAACAAGGGGAAAAGGTGTAATCTACGGGTCATGGTTGATACAATAATTGAACTGGGACTCAAACAGGACACCTTCTCGAGGTGCTGTGAGGTGACCACCGGCCCCTGCATAGCAAGCAAACCTGTATCAGCATCTCACCAGCAACTGAATGTGTCGCCTGCAGGTTACACATAGGAGGCTGCAGTAGGTGCATTAACCCATTGGGCTGTCGACCCTCCTTCCCCTGAGAGCAGGAATCTGAATTTCCATGTTGCCTTCCTTTGGCACATTAGGTCTATCTTTCAAGCCAATTAAGAGGATGTTTTGCTTCACGGAGAGATGATAATCATTGTGAGGTGTCAGCCATAATATAATAGCTAAGCAGGTCAGTTAAATCTTTGACTTTGTCATTGGGTTGTACTGATATGCATAGGGCAGTCTCCTGTCCTCTGCTACTCTATGTTTTCATATTGCTGCTTGTTTAATGATTCCTAAATGTAAACACTCTGCTCTCAAAAGTGAAAGATTTGAAAGACTCTTGATGCAACGAGCCTTTCCCACTCTTTGCCCTGGGGGTGAGAGGGCTGCTTTCTGCCTTTAACACCCTCAATTTTGGAGTGGCTGGCTCCACTATTGAGAATGAGGGCCGAATCCTGGTCGGAAACGGGCAGAGGTCTGCGCCCTGCGTCCTCCACGCGTCCCTAACGCTCCCAAACGCGACCACAGCCCTTGCGGGCACAGCCCTATGTCCAGTGCAGCCTCTATGGTGCAGCCACCCAGGTAGCTTAGGGTTAGGATATGTGCTCTTCAACATAAGCCTGGCCAACCAGGCCCCGGAGAGTGTCACAGCATGCCCTGTAATCCCCTAGTGATGGTGGCCCTGTTGACGATGATCTTGCTGGAATACTGATGCCTTTTTTCCTCCCAGAAGCCCCAGGAGCCTAGTGAAATGAAGGGGCGTGCACCTCTCACTGGCCCCTGTTTACCCTCTGGCTAACTGAAATTAGTTCTGGCCTCTCCAGGCAAATGTATCCATTCAGGGGAGAGCTAGGAATCGGAAGGCTCTTTCTGCAGGCACGGTGGGGAAGAGTCAGAGAGTTACATGCCTGAGGCATCTTTCCTCCTCCTATGCTCAATGTGTTCCCTAACTTCCAACTCTCTGCCAGGCCAGGCCCTGTTTCTTTTACTGCCAACCCCCCTGACCCCTCGTCTTCCACCTACTTCCCGCTCCATTATGCCTTCTCCCTTTTTGCTCTCTTCTATAGCCCTTTGAAAAGGAATACAGGCCTAGCTAAGCCTCATGAAGGAAATCTACCAACAAAAGATGCATTCCTCGCTTATGGGAGGTGCTGTGAGACGAGTAAGAAGAGCTGAAGGGGTGATTGGGTTGTTGAGTCGGGAAGCACCAGAGGCGTAGCCAGGATTGTCTAGCAAATGGGGCCTGATGCTAATGTAGTTGGGCCCACTGCACTGACAACAATATCTGTAAATTCCCATGCAGCGCTGCCGAGTGGGCATTTACAGATTTTGGGTGGGCCTTGCCCCTCAGGCCCTACCCTGCCTACGCCTCTGCTCTCTCCCCCAGGGCAAAGAGTGGGAAAGGCTAGCTACAGCAAGAGTCTTTAAAATCTTTCACTTTTGAGAGCAGAGTGTTTACATTTAAAAATCTTGAACAAGCAGCAATACCAAAGCTTACAGTAGTAGAGGACAGAAGACTGCCCTGCGCATATCAGTACACCCCAATGACAAAGGTAAAGATTTAACTGACCTGCTTAGCTATTAGAGGCTGACACCTCAAAATGAGTATCATCTCTCCGTGAAGCAACACATCCTCTGAATTGGGGTGAAAGAAAGATCTAATGTGCCAAAGGAAGGCAACATGGAAATTCAGTTTTCTGCCCTCAGAGGAAGGAGGGTCGACAGCCCAATGGGTTGATGCACCTCCTGCAGCCTCCTATGCGTAGCCAGTAGGCGACACATTCATTTGCTGGTGAGATGCTGATACAGGTTTGCTTGCTATGCAGGGGTCGGGGGTCACCTCACAGCGCCTCGAGAAGGTGTCCCGTTTGAGTCCTTGTGCAAATATCTTATCAACCATGACCCGTAGGTTACACTTTTTCCCCTCGTTTTTTCCAGTCAGATGGGGGCCAGAGAGACACGCTTTTCGATGGGTGTTACCAAGGCCAGAGTGCAGAAAACAAAGGCACAATTGTTAGTAGGAATGCAGGTATTGAAGGGGCATTAGCTGTTGGCTGATCGCACAGGGCAATTCATACCCATTTTGAAAAGAAAACATTTTTTTTTTTTAAATAAAAAATACATGCCCAGCAGATTCCAGACATTGGATTTGAACTCAGGTCTCCAGCATCCCAAGACCAAGCACTTACCACTTGAGCCACTGGTGGCTGTGCTTCTAAGTGTTGCTTTTGGGCGTATATATCTTTCTTCTGCATGCCCCTGTCAGCATACTCATTTGCATGGTGAAACATGTTCACTGAAGAAAATGAGGATAGAACATCTGGCCCCCCAGCTCCACCAAATACCAGCTAACTGCAGTGGCCTAGAGGTTAAGTGCTTGCGTTACAGCACTGGGGGCGTGGGTTCGAGTCCTGCTTTCGGCACTTAAACGGAATAGTGGGGTAATCTCCTTGTACAGTTGCTGTGGAACATAGCAGAGAAGTGGGACAGTGGAAGTGAGGACTGTGGAAGTGAGGGAGTGCAGGCCAAAGGAGGAGGTAGAGCAGGCTAAAGGGAGAGGTAGGGGTAGATGCAGGGGTCCCTGTGGAGAGGAGGTGGGGCTGGCTGAGTCAGGGTAGGTCTAGAAGGGCATGGCGTAGGTTCCCTGGTAAAGGAAGGAAGGGAGGAAGAAAGCATAGAGTTAGCCAGGCAGTGCAGGGTATAAAGGAGGAGACAGGTTAGGCTAAAGGGTAGTGCCGGATGAGAAAAAAATGTCGGTCCATTCCATCCTCCACTGGGCACCCTTTTTCTCCCCTCCTCAATGGCCCCTTTCCCCACATTAGGACCCTCCTTTACACCCCCCCCCCCCCTCCACTATTCAGGGCCGTATTCTCCCCCTCACACCGTACCCAGGGCCCACATCCCCCTGCTTTGCTCATCCCACCCCCCCTCTACTCACCCAGCCCCCTCCTCTTTTCCACAGGGAACCCTTCACCCAGCCTTACCTCCCCTTTTTGCCTGAGCCACCTCCTCCTTTATTTTTACCCTGCACTTCCTCTCCCCTGTCCCCACCTCCACAGTCCTGCATCTGTGCTTTCTTCCACCCTCCCTTTACCAGGGAACTCATTACATAACCACTGAATCTTTTAGGAGTGTGGGTCTCCACAACTGATTACCCAACTATTCCGTTTCTGTGCCGAAAGCAGGACTCAAACCCAGGCCCCCAGCGCTGTAACGCAAGCACTTAACCTCTAGGCCACTGGAGTTAGCTGGTGTTTGGTGGAGCGGGGGGCCAGATGTTCTATCCTCCTTGGCTCCAGTGAACATGTTTCACAACTGAAATGGGTATGCTCACAGGGGCATACGCCCAAAAGCTACTCTCAGAAGCACAGCCACCAGTGGCTCAAGTGGTAAGTGCTTGGTCTTGGAATGCTGGAGACCTGAGTTCTAATCCAATGTCTGCAATCTCCTGGGCATGATCTTTTTATTTAAAAAATAATGTTTTAATTGAAAATGGGTATGCATTGCCCTGTGCGATCAGCCAACAGCTAATGCCCCTTCATTACCTGCATTCCTACTAACAGTTGTGCCTTTGTTTTCTGCACACTGGCCTAGGTAACACCCATACAAAAGGTTGTCTCTCTGGCCCCAATTGACTGGAAAAAAACAAGGGGAAAAGGTGTAATCTACGGGTCATGGTTGATACAATAATTGAACTGGGACTCAAACAGGACACCTTCTCGAGGTGCTGTGAGGTGACCACCGGCCCCTGCATAGCAAGCAAACCTGTATCAGCATCTCACCAGCAACTGAATGTGTCGCCTGCAGGTTACACATAGGAGGCTGCAGTAGGTGCATTAACCCATTGGGCTGTCGACCCTCCTTCCCCTGAGAGCAGGAATCTGAATTTCCATGTTGCCTTCCTTTGGCACATTAGGTCTATCTTTCAAGCCAATTAAGAGGATGTTTTGCTTCACGGAGAGATGATAATCATTGTGAGGTGTCAGCCATAATATAATAGCTAAGCAGGTCAGTTAAATCTTTGACTTTGTCATTGGGTTGTACTGATATGCATAGGGCAGTCTCCTGTCCTCTGCTACTCTATGTTTTCATATTGCTGCTTGTTTAATGATTCCTAAATGTAAACACTCTGCTCTCAAAAGTGAAAGATTTGAAAGACTCTTGATGCAACGAGCCTTTCCCACTCTTTGCCCTGGGGGTGAGAGGGCTGCTTTCTGCCTTTAACACCCTCAATTTTGGAGTGGCTGGCTCCACTATTGAGAATGAGGGCCGAATCCTGGTCGGAAACGGGCAGAGGTCTGCGCCCTGCGTCCTCCACGCGTCCCTAACGCTCCCAAACGCGACCACAGCCCTTGCGGGCACAGCCCTATGTCCAGTGCAGCCTCTATGGTGCAGCCACCCAGGTAGCTTAGGGTTAGGATATGTGCTCTTCAACATAAGCCTGGCCAACCAGGCCCCGGAGAGTGTCACAGCATGCCCTGTAATCCCCTAGTGATGGTGGCCCTGTTGACGATGATCTTGCTGGAATACTGATGCCTTTTTTCCTCCCAGAAGCCCCAGGAGCCTAGTGAAATGAAGGGGCGTGCACCTCTCACTGGCCCCTGTTTACCCTCTGGCTAACTGAAATTAGTTCTGGCCTCTCCAGGCAAATGTATCCATTCAGGGGAGAGCTAGGAATCGGAAGGCTCTTTCTGCAGGCACGGTGGGGAAGAGTCAGAGAGTTACATGCCTGAGGCATCTTTCCTCCTCCTATGCTCAATGTGTTCCCTAACTTCCAACTCTCTGCCAGGCCAGGCCCTGTTTCTTTTACTGCCAACCCCCCTGACCCCTCGTCTTCCACCTACTTCCCGCTCCATTATGCCTTCTCCCTTTTTGCTCTCTTCTATAGCCCTTTGAAAAGGAATACAGGCCTAGCTAAGCCTCATGAAGGAAATCTACCAACAAAAGATGCATTCCTCGCTTATGGGAGGTGCTGTGAGACGAGTAAGAAGAGCTGAAGGGGTGATTGGGTTGTTGAGTCGGGAAGCACCAGAGGCGTAGCCAGGATTGTCTAGCAAATGGGGCCTGATGCTAATGTAGTTGGGCCCACTGCACTGACAACAATATCTGTAAATTCCCATGCAGCGCTGCCGAGTGGGCATTTACAGATTTTGGGTGGGCCTTGCCCCTCAGGCCCTACCCTGCCTACGCCTCTGCTCTCTCCCCCAGGGCAAAGAGTGGGAAAGGCTAGCTACAGCAAGAGTCTTTAAAATCTTTCACTTTTGAGAGCAGAGTGTTTACATTTAAAAATCTTGAACAAGCAGCAATACCAAAGCTTACAGTAGTAGAGGACAGAAGACTGCCCTGCGCATATCAGTACACCCCAATGACAAAGGTAAAGATTTAACTGACCTGCTTAGCTATTAGAGGCTGACACCTCAAAATGAGTATCATCTCTCCGTGAAGCAACACATCCTCTGAATTGGGGTGAAAGAAAGATCTAATGTGCCAAAGGAAGGCAACATGGAAATTCAGTTTTCTGCCCTCAGAGGAAGGAGGGTCGACAGCCCAATGGGTTGATGCACCTCCTGCAGCCTCCTATGCGTAGCCAGTAGGCGACACATTCATTTGCTGGTGAGATGCTGATACAGGTTTGCTTGCTATGCAGGGGTCGGGGGTCACCTCACAGCGCCTCGAGAAGGTGTCCCGTTTGAGTCCTTGTGCAAATATCTTATCAACCATGACCCGTAGGTTACACTTTTTCCCCTCGTTTTTTCCAGTCAGATGGGGGCCAGAGAGACACGCTTTTCGATGGGTGTTACCAAGGCCAGAGTGCAGAAAACAAAGGCACAATTGTTAGTAGGAATGCAGGTATTGAAGGGGCATTAGCTGTTGGCTGATCGCACAGGGCAATTCATACCCATTTTGAAAAGAAAACATTTTTTTTTTTAAATAAAAAATACATGCCCAGCAGATTCCAGACATTGGATTAGAACTCAGGTCTCCAGCATCCCAAGACCAAGCACTTACCACTTGAGCCACTGGTGGCTGTGCTTCTAAGTGTTGCTTTTGGGCGTATATATCTTTCTTCTGCATGCCCCTGTCAGCATACTCATTTGCATGGTGAAACATGTTCACTGAAGAAAATGAGGATAGAACATCTGGCCCCCCAGCTCCACCAAATACCAGCTAACTGCAGTGGCCTAGAGGTTAAGTGCTTGCGTTACAGCACTGGGGGCGTGGGTTCGAGTCCTGCTTTCGGCACTTAAACGGAATAGTGGGGTAATCTCCTTGTACAGTTGCTGTGGAACATAGCAGAGAAGTGGGACAGTGGAAGTGAGGACTGTGGAAGTGAGGGAGTGCAGGCCAAAGGAGGAGGTAGAGCAGGCTAAAGGGAGAGGTAGGGGTAGATGCAGGGGTCCCTGTGGAGAGGAGGTGGGGCTGGCTGAGTCAGGGTAGGTCTAGAAGGGCATGGCGTAGGTTCCCTGGTAAAGGAAGGAAGGGAGGAAGAAAGCATAGAGTTAGCCAGGCAGTGCAGGGTATAAAGGAGGAGACAGGTTAGGCTAAAGGGTAGTGCCGGATGAGAAAAAAATGTCGGTCCATTCCATCCTCCACTGGGCACCCTTTTTCTCCCCTCCTCAATGGCCCCTTTCCCCACATTAGGACCCTCCTTTACACCCCCCCCCCCCCTCCACTATTCAGGGCCGTATTCTCCCCCTCACACCGTACCCAGGGCCCACATCCCCCTGCTTTGCTCATCCCACCCCCCCTCTACTCACCCAGCCCCCTCCTCTTTTCCACAGGGAACCCTTCACCCAGCCTTACCTCCCCTTTTTGCCTGAGCCACCTCCTCCTTTATTTTTACCCTGCACTTCCTCTCCCCTGTCCCCACCTCCACAGTCCTGCATCTGTGCTTTCTTCCACCCTCCCTTTACCAGGGAACTCATTACATAACCACTGAATCTTTTAGGAGTGTGGGTCTCCACAACTGATTACCCAACTATTCCGTTTCTGTGCCGAAAGCAGGACTCAAACCCAGGCCCCCAGCGCTGTAACGCAAGCACTTAACCTCTAGGCCACTGGAGTTAGCTGGTGTTTGGTGGAGCGGGGGGCCAGATGTTCTATCCTCCTTGGCTCCAGTGAACATGTTTCACAACTGAAATGGGTATGCTCACAGGGGCATACGCCCAAAAGCTACTCTCAGAAGCACAGCCACCAGTGGCTCAAGTGGTAAGTGCTTGGTCTTGGAATGCTGGAGACCTGAGTTCTAATCCAATGTCTGCAATCTCCTGGGCATGATCTTTTTATTTAAAAAATAATGTTTTAATTGAAAATGGGTATGCATTGCCCTGTGCGATCAGCCAACAGCTAATGCCCCTTCATTACCTGCATTCCTACTAACAGTTGTGCCTTTGTTTTCTGCACACTGGCCTAGGTAACACCCATACAAAAGGTTGTCTCTCTGGCCCCAATTGACTGGAAAAAAACAAGGGGAAAAGGTGTAATCTACGGGTCATGGTTGATACAATAATTGAACTGGGACTCAAACAGGACACCTTCTCGAGGTGCTGTGAGGTGACCACCGGCCCCTGCATAGCAAGCAAACCTGTATCAGCATCTCACCAGCAACTGAATGTGTCGCCTGCAGGTTACACATAGGAGGCTGCAGTAGGTGCATTAACCCATTGGGCTGTCGACCCTCCTTCCCCTGAGAGCAGGAATCTGAATTTCCATGTTGCCTTCCTTTGGCACATTAGGTCTATCTTTCAAGCCAATTAAGAGGATGTTTTGCTTCACGGAGAGATGATAATCATTGTGAGGTGTCAGCCATAATATAATAGCTAAGCAGGTCAGTTAAATCTTTGACTTTGTCATTGGGTTGTACTGATATGCATAGGGCAGTCTCCTGTCCTCTGCTACTCTATGTTTTCATATTGCTGCTTGTTTAATGATTCCTAAATGTAAACACTCTGCTCTCAAAAGTGAAAGATTTGAAAGACTCTTGATGCAACGAGCCTTTCCCACTCTTTGCCCTGGGGGTGAGAGGGCTGCTTTCTGCCTTTAACACCCTCAATTTTGGAGTGGCTGGCTCCACTATTGAGAATGAGGGCCGAATCCTGGTCGGAAACGGGCAGAGGTCTGCGCCCTGCGTCCTCCACGCGTCCCTAACGCTCCCAAACGCGACCACAGCCCTTGCGGGCACAGCCCTATGTCCAGTGCAGCCTCTATGGTGCAGCCACCCAGGTAGCTTAGGGTTAGGATATGTGCTCTTCAACATAAGCCTGGCCAACCAGGCCCCGGAGAGTGTCACAGCATGCCCTGTAATCCCCTAGTGATGGTGGCCCTGTTGACGATGATCTTGCTGGAATACTGATGCCTTTTTTCCTCCCAGAAGCCCCAGGAGCCTAGTGAAATGAAGGGGCGTGCACCTCTCACTGGCCCCTGTTTACCCTCTGGCTAACTGAAATTAGTTCTGGCCTCTCCAGGCAAATGTATCCATTCAGGGGAGAGCTAGGAATCGGAAGGCTCTTTCTGCAGGCACGGTGGGGAAGAGTCAGAGAGTTACATGCCTGAGGCATCTTTCCTCCTCCTATGCTCAATGTGTTCCCTAACTTCCAACTCTCTGCCAGGCCAGGCCCTGTTTCTTTTACTGCCAACCCCCCTGACCCCTCGTCTTCCACCTACTTCCCGCTCCATTATGCCTTCTCCCTTTTTGCTCTCTTCTATAGCCCTTTGAAAAGGAATACAGGCCTAGCTAAGCCTCATGAAGGAAATCTACCAACAAAAGATGCATTCCTCGCTTATGGGAGGTGCTGTGAGACGAGTAAGAAGAGCTGAAGGGGTGATTGGGTTGTTGAGTCGGGAAGCACCAGAGGCGTAGCCAGGATTGTCTAGCAAATGGGGCCTGATGCTAATGTAGTTGGGCCCACTGCACTGACAACAATATCTGTAAATTCCCATGCAGCGCTGCCGAGTGGGCATTTACAGATTTTGGGTGGGCCTTGCCCCTCAGGCCCTACCCTGCCTACGCCTCTGCTCTCTCCCCCAGGGCAAAGAGTGGGAAAGGCTAGCTACAGCAAGAGTCTTTAAAATCTTTCACTTTTGAGAGCAGAGTGTTTACATTTAAAAATCTTGAACAAGCAGCAATACCAAAGCTTACAGTAGTAGAGGACAGAAGACTGCCCTGCGCATATCAGTACACCCCAATGACAAAGGTAAAGATTTAACTGACCTGCTTAGCTATTAGAGGCTGACACCTCAAAATGAGTATCATCTCTCCGTGAAGCAACACATCCTCTGAATTGGGGTGAAAGAAAGATCTAATGTGCCAAAGGAAGGCAACATGGAAATTCAGTTTTCTGCCCTCAGAGGAAGGAGGGTCGACAGCCCAATGGGTTGATGCACCTCCTGCAGCCTCCTATGCGTAGCCAGTAGGCGACACATTCATTTGCTGGTGAGATGCTGATACAGGTTTGCTTGCTATGCAGGGGTCGGGGGTCACCTCACAGCGCCTCGAGAAGGTGTCCCGTTTGAGTCCTTGTGCAAATATCTTATCAACCATGACCCGTAGGTTACACTTTTTCCCCTCGTTTTTTCCAGTCAGATGGGGGCCAGAGAGACACGCTTTTCGATGGGTGTTACCAAGGCCAGAGTGCAGAAAACAAAGGCACAATTGTTAGTAGGAATGCAGGTATTGAAGGGGCATTAGCTGTTGGCTGATCGCACAGGGCAATTCATACCCATTTTGAAAAGAAAACATTTTTTTTTTTTAAATAAAAAATACATGCCCAGCAGATTCCAGACATTGGATTTGAACTCAGGTCTCCAGCATCCCAAGACCAAGCACTTACCACTTGAGCCACTGGTGGCTGTGCTTCTAAGTGTTGCTTTTGGGCGTATATATCTTTCTTCTGCATGCCCCTGTCAGCATACTCATTTGCATGGTGAAACATGTTCACTGAAGAAAATGAGGATAGAACATCTGGCCCCCCAGCTCCACCAAATACCAGCTAACTGCAGTGGCCTAGAGGTTAAGTGCTTGCGTTACAGCACTGGGGGCGTGGGTTCGAGTCCTGCTTTCGGCACTTAAACGGAATAGTGGGGTAATCTCCTTGTACAGTTGCTGTGGAACATAGCAGAGAAGTGGGACAGTGGAAGTGAGGACTGTGGAAGTGAGGGAGTGCAGGCCAAAGGAGGAGGTAGAGCAGGCTAAAGGGAGAGGTAGGGGTAGATGCAGGGGTCCCTGTGGAGAGGAGGTGGGGCTGGCTGAGTCAGGGTAGGTCTAGAAGGGCATGGCGTAGGTTCCCTGGTAAAGGAAGGAAGGGAGGAAGAAAGCATAGAGTTAGCCAGGCAGTGCAGGGTATAAAGGAGGAGACAGGTTAGGCTAAAGGGTAGTGCCGGATGAGAAAAAAATGTCGGTCCATTCCATCCTCCACTGGGCACCCTTTTTCTCCCCTCCTCAATGGCCCCTTTCCCCACATTAGGACCCTCCTTTACACCCCCCCCCCTCCACTATTCAGGGCCGTATTCTCCCCCTCACACCGTACCCAGGGCCCACATCCCCCTGCTTTGCTCATCCCACCCCCCCTCTACTCACCCAGCCCCCTCCTCTTTTCCACAGGGAACCCTTCACCCAGCCTTACCTCCCCTTTTTGCCTGAGCCACCTCCTCCTTTATTTTTACCCTGCACTTCCTCTCCCCTGTCCCCACCTCCACAGTCCTGCATCTGTGCTTTCTTCCACCCTCCCTTTACCAGGGAACTCATTACATAACCACTGAATCTTTTAGGAGTGTGGGTCTCCACAACTGATTACCCAACTATTCCGTTTCTGTGCCGAAAGCAGGACTCAAACCCAGGCCCCCAGCGCTGTAACGCAAGCACTTAACCTCTAGGCCACTGGAGTTAGCTGGTGTTTGGTGGAGCGGGGGGCCAGATGTTCTATCCTCCTTGGCTCCAGTGAACATGTTTCACAACTGAAATGGGTATGCTCACAGGGGCATACGCCCAAAAGCTACTCTCAGAAGCACAGCCACCAGTGGCTCAAGTGGTAAGTGCTTGGTCTTGGAATGCTGGAGACCTGAGTTCTAATCCAATGTCTGCAATCTCCTGGGCATGATCTTTTTATTTAAAAAATAATGTTTTAATTGAAAATGGGTATGCATTGCCCTGTGCGATCAGCCAACAGCTAATGCCCCTTCATTACCTGCATTCCTACTAACAGTTGTGCCTTTGTTTTCTGCACACTGGCCTAGGTAACACCCATACAAAAGGTTGTCTCTCTGGCCCCAATTGACTGGAAAAAAACAAGGGGAAAAGGTGTAATCTACGGGTCATGGTTGATACAATAATTGAACTGGGACTCAAACAGGACACCTTCTCGAGGTGCTGTGAGGTGACCACCGGCCCCTGCATAGCAAGCAAACCTGTATCAGCATCTCACCAGCAACTGAATGTGTCGCCTGCAGGTTACACATAGGAGGCTGCAGTAGGTGCATTAACCCATTGGGCTGTCGACCCTCCTTCCCCTGAGAGCAGGAATCTGAATTTCCATGTTGCCTTCCTTTGGCACATTAGGTCTATCTTTCAAGCCAATTAAGAGGATGTTTTGCTTCACGGAGAGATGATAATCATTGTGAGGTGTCAGCCATAATATAATAGCTAAGCAGGTCAGTTAAATCTTTGACTTTGTCATTGGGTTGTACTGATATGCATAGGGCAGTCTCCTGTCCTCTGCTACTCTATGTTTTCATATTGCTGCTTGTTTAATGATTCCTAAATGTAAACACTCTGCTCTCAAAAGTGAAAGATTTGAAAGACTCTTGATGCAACGAGCCTTTCCCACTCTTTGCCCTGGGGGTGAGAGGGCTGCTTTCTGCCTTTAACACCCTCAATTTTGGAGTGGCTGGCTCCACTATTGAGAATGAGGGCCGAATCCTGGTCGGAAACGGGCAGAGGTCTGCGCCCTGCGTCCTCCACGCGTCCCTAACGCTCCCAAACGCGACCACAGCCCTTGCGGGCACAGCCCTATGTCCAGTGCAGCCTCTATGGTGCAGCCACCCAGGTAGCTTAGGGTTAGGATATGTGCTCTTCAACATAAGCCTGGCCAACCAGGCCCCGGAGAGTGTCACAGCATGCCCTGTAATCCCCTAGTGATGGTGGCCCTGTTGACGATGATCTTGCTGGAATACTGATGCCTTTTTTCCTCCCAGAAGCCCCAGGAGCCTAGTGAAATGAAGGGGCGTGCACCTCTCACTGGCCCCTGTTTACCCTCTGGCTAACTGAAATTAGTTCTGGCCTCTCCAGGCAAATGTATCCATTCAGGGGAGAGCTAGGAATCGGAAGGCTCTTTCTGCAGGCACGGTGGGGAAGAGTCAGAGAGTTACATGCCTGAGGCATCTTTCCTCCTCCTATGCTCAATGTGTTCCCTAACTTCCAACTCTCTGCCAGGCCAGGCCCTGTTTCTTTTACTGCCAACCCCCCTGACCCCTCGTCTTCCACCTACTTCCCGCTCCATTATGCCTTCTCCCTTTTTGCTCTCTTCTATAGCCCTTTGAAAAGGAATACAGGCCTAGCTAAGCCTCATGAAGGAAATCTACCAACAAAAGATGCATTCCTCGCTTATGGGAGGTGCTGTGAGACGAGTAAGAAGAGCTGAAGGGGTGATTGGGTTGTTGAGTCGGGAAGCACCAGAGGCGTAGCCAGGATTGTCTAGCAAATGGGGCCTGATGCTAATGTAGTTGGGCCCACTGCACTGACAACAATATCTGTAAATTCCCATGCAGCGCTGCCGAGTGGGCATTTACAGATTTTGGGTGGGCCTTGCCCCTCAGGCCCTACCCTGCCTACGCCTCTGCTCTCTCCCCCAGGGCAAAGAGTGGGAAAGGCTAGCTACAGCAAGAGTCTTTAAAATCTTTCACTTTTGAGAGCAGAGTGTTTACATTTAAAAATCTTGAACAAGCAGCAATACCAAAGCTTACAGTAGTAGAGGACAGAAGACTGCCCTGCGCATATCAGTACACCCCAATGACAAAGGTAAAGATTTAACTGACCTGCTTAGCTATTAGAGGCTGACACCTCAAAATGAGTATCATCTCTCCGTGAAGCAACACATCCTCTGAATTGGGGTGAAAGAAAGATCTAATGTGCCAAAGGAAGGCAACATGGAAATTCAGTTTTCTGCCCTCAGAGGAAGGAGGGTCGACAGCCCAATGGGTTGATGCACCTCCTGCAGCCTCCTATGCGTAGCCAGTAGGCGACACATTCATTTGCTGGTGAGATGCTGATACAGGTTTGCTTGCTATGCAGGGGTCGGGGGTCACCTCACAGCGCCTCGAGAAGGTGTCCCGTTTGAGTCCTTGTGCAAATATCTTATCAACCATGACCCGTAGGTTACACTTTTTCCCCTCGTTTTTTCCAGTCAGATGGGGGCCAGAGAGACACGCTTTTCGATGGGTGTTACCAAGGCCAGAGTGCAGAAAACAAAGGCACAATTGTTAGTAGGAATGCAGGTATTGAAGGGGCATTAGCTGTTGGCTGATCGCACAGGGCAATTCATACCCATTTTGAAAAGAAAACATTTTTTTTTTTTAAATAAAAAATACATGCCCAGCAGATTCCAGACATTGGATTTGAACTCAGGTCTCCAGCATCCCAAGACCAAGCACTTACCACTTGAGCCACTGGTGGCTGTGCTTCTAAGTGTTGCTTTTGGGCGTATATATCTTTCTTCTGCATGCCCCTGTCAGCATACTCATTTGCATGGTGAAACATGTTCACTGAAGAAAATGAGGATAGAACATCTGGCCCCCCAGCTCCACCAAATACCAGCTAACTGCAGTGGCCTAGAGGTTAAGTGCTTGCGTTACAGCACTGGGGGCGTGGGTTCGAGTCCTGCTTTCGGCACTTAAACGGAATAGTGGGGTAATCTCCTTGTACAGTTGCTGTGGAACATAGCAGAGAAGTGGGACAGTGGAAGTGAGGACTGTGGAAGTGAGGGAGTGCAGGCCAAAGGAGGAGGTAGAGCAGGCTAAAGGGAGAGGTAGGGGTAGATGCAGGGGTCCCTGTGGAGAGGAGGTGGGGCTGGCTGAGTCAGGGTAGGTCTAGAAGGGCATGGCGTAGGTTCCCTGGTAAAGGAAGGAAGGGAGGAAGAAAGCATAGAGTTAGCCAGGCAGTGCAGGGTATAAAGGAGGAGACAGGTTAGGCTAAAGGGTAGTGCCGGATGAGAAAAAAATGTCGGTCCATTCCATCCTCCACTGGGCACCCTTTTTCTCCCCTCCTCAATGGCCCCTTTCCCCACATTAGGACCCTCCTTTACACCCCCCCCCCTCCACTATTCAGGGCCGTATTCTCCCCCTCACACCGTACCCAGGGCCCACATCCCCCTGCTTTGCTCATCCCACCCCCCCTCTACTCACCCAGCCCCCTCCTCTTTTCCACAGGGAACCCTTCACCCAGCCTTACCTCCCCTTTTTGCCTGAGCCACCTCCTCCTTTATTTTTACCCTGCACTTCCTCTCCCCTGTCCCCACCTCCACAGTCCTGCATCTGTGCTTTCTTCCACCCTCCCTTTACCAGGGAACTCATTACATAACCACTGAATCTTTTAGGAGTGTGGGTCTCCACAACTGATTACCCAACTATTCCGTTTCTGTGCCGAAAGCAGGACTCAAACCCAGGCCCCCAGCGCTGTAACGCAAGCACTTAACCTCTAGGCCACTGGAGTTAGCTGGTGTTTGGTGGAGCGGGGGGCCAGATGTTCTATCCTCCTTGGCTCCAGTGAACATGTTTCACAACTGAAATGGGTATGCTCACAGGGGCATACGCCCAAAAGCTACTCTCAGAAGCACAGCCACCAGTGGCTCAAGTGGTAAGTGCTTGGTCTTGGAATGCTGGAGACCTGAGTTCTAATCCAATGTCTGCAATCTCCTGGGCATGATCTTTTTATTTAAAAAATAATGTTTTAATTGAAAATGGGTATGCATTGCCCTGTGCGATCAGCCAACAGCTAATGCCCCTTCATTACCTGCATTCCTACTAACAGTTGTGCCTTTGTTTTCTGCACACTGGCCTAGGTAACACCCATACAAAAGGTTGTCTCTCTGGCCCCAATTGACTGGAAAAAAACAAGGGGAAAAGGTGTAATCTACGGGTCATGGTTGATACAATAATTGAACTGGGACTCAAACAGGACACCTTCTCGAGGTGCTGTGAGGTGACCACCGGCCCCTGCATAGCAAGCAAACCTGTATCAGCATCTCACCAGCAACTGAATGTGTCGCCTGCAGGTTACACATAGGAGGCTGCAGTAGGTGCATTAACCCATTGGGCTGTCGACCCTCCTTCCCCTGAGAGCAGGAATCTGAATTTCCATGTTGCCTTCCTTTGGCACATTAGGTCTATCTTTCAAGCCAATTAAGAGGATGTTTTGCTTCACGGAGAGATGATAATCATTGTGAGGTGTCAGCCATAATATAATAGCTAAGCAGGTCAGTTAAATCTTTGACTTTGTCATTGGGTTGTACTGATATGCATAGGGCAGTCTCCTGTCCTCTGCTACTCTATGTTTTCATATTGCTGCTTGTTTAATGATTCCTAAATGTAAACACTCTGCTCTCAAAAGTGAAAGATTTGAAAGACTCTTGATGCAACGAGCCTTTCCCACTCTTTGCCCTGGGGGTGAGAGGGCTGCTTTCTGCCTTTAACACCCTCAATTTTGGAGTGGCTGGCTCCACTATTGAGAATGAGGGCCGAATCCTGGTCGGAAACGGGCAGAGGTCTGCGCCCTGCGTCCTCCACGCGTCCCTAACGCTCCCAAACGCGACCACAGCCCTTGCGGGCACAGCCCTATGTCCAGTGCAGCCTCTATGGTGCAGCCACCCAGGTAGCTTAGGGTTAGGATATGTGCTCTTCAACATAAGCCTGGCCAACCAGGCCCCGGAGAGTGTCACAGCATGCCCTGTAATCCCCTAGTGATGGTGGCCCTGTTGACGATGATCTTGCTGGAATACTGATGCCTTTTTTCCTCCCAGAAGCCCCAGGAGCCTAGTGAAATGAAGGGGCGTGCACCTCTCACTGGCCCCTGTTTACCCTCTGGCTAACTGAAATTAGTTCTGGCCTCTCCAGGCAAATGTATCCATTCAGGGGAGAGCTAGGAATCGGAAGGCTCTTTCTGCAGGCACGGTGGGGAAGAGTCAGAGAGTTACATGCCTGAGGCATCTTTCCTCCTCCTATGCTCAATGTGTTCCCTAACTTCCAACTCTCTGCCAGGCCAGGCCCTGTTTCTTTTACTGCCAACCCCCCTGACCCCTCGTCTTCCACCTACTTCCCGCTCCATTATGCCTTCTCCCTTTTTGCTCTCTTCTATAGCCCTTTGAAAAGGAATACAGGCCTAGCTAAGCCTCATGAAGGAAATCTACCAACAAAAGATGCATTCCTCGCTTATGGGAGGTGCTGTGAGACGAGTAAGAAGAGCTGAAGGGGTGATTGGGTTGTTGAGTCGGGAAGCACCAGAGGCGTAGCCAGGATTGTCTAGCAAATGGGGCCTGATGCTAATGTAGTTGGGCCCACTGCACTGACAACAATATCTGTAAATTCCCATGCAGCGCTGCCGAGTGGGCATTTACAGATTTTGGGTGGGCCTTGCCCCTCAGGCCCTACCCTGCCTACGCCTCTGCTCTCTCCCCCAGGGCAAAGAGTGGGAAAGGCTAGCTACAGCAAGAGTCTTTAAAATCTTTCACTTTTGAGAGCAGAGTGTTTACATTTAAAAATCTTGAACAAGCAGCAATACCAAAGTTTACAGTAGTAGAGGACAGAAGACTGCCCTGCGCATATCAGTACACCCCAATGACAAAGGTAAAGATTTAACTGACCTGCTTAGCTATTAGAGGCTGACACCTCAAAATGAGTATCATCTCTCCGTGAAGCAACACATCCTCTGAATTGGGGTGAAAGAAAGATCTAATGTGCCAAAGGAAGGCAACATGGAAATTCAGTTTTCTGCCCTCAGAGGAAGGAGGGTCGACAGCCCAATGGGTTAATGCACCTCCTGCAGCCTCCTATGCGTAGCCAGTAGGCGACACATTCATTTGCTGGTGAGATGCTGATACAGGTTTGCTTGCTATGCAGGGGTCGGGGGTCACCTCACAGCGCCTCGAGAAGGTGTCCCGTTTGAGTCCTTGTGCAAATATCTTATCAACCATGACCCGTAGGTTACACTTTTTCCCCTCGTTTTTTCCAGTCAGATGGGGGCCAGAGAGACACGCTTTTCGATGGGTGTTACCAAGGCCAGAGTGCAGAAAACAAAGGCACAATTGTTAGTAGGAATGCAGGTATTGAAGGGGCATTAGCTGTTGGCTGATCGCACAGGTCAATTCATACCCATTTTGAAAAGAAAACATTTTTTTTTAAAATAAAAAATACATGCCCAGCAGATTCCAGACATTGGATTAGAACTCAGGTCTCCAGCATCCCAAGACCAAGCACTTACCACTTGAGCCACTGGTGGCTGTGTTTCTAAGTGTTGCTTTTGGGCATATATATCTTTCTTCTGCATGCTCCTGTCAGCATACTCATTTGCATGGTGAAACATGTTCACTGAAGAAAATGAGGATAGAACATCTGGCCCCCCAGCTCCACCAAATACCAGCTAACTGCAGTGGCCTAGAGATTAAGTGCTTGCGTTACAGCACTGGGGGCGTGGGTTCGAGTCCTGCTTTCGGCACTTAAACGGAATAGTGGGGTAATCTCCTTGTACAGTTGCTGTGGAACATAGCAGAGAAGTGGGACAGTGGAAGTGAGGACTGTGGAAGTGAGGGAGTGCAGGCTAAAGGAGGAGGTAGAGCAGGCTAAAGGGAGAGGTAGGGGCAGATGCAGGGGTCCCTGTGGAGAGGAGGTGGGGCTGGCTGAGTCAGGGTAGGTCTAGAAGGGCATGGCGTAGGTTCCCTGGTGAAGGAAGGGAGGGAGGAAGAAAGCATAGAGTTAGCCAGGCAGTGCAGGGTATAAAGGAGGAGACAGGTTAGGCTAAAGGGTAGTGCCGGATGAGAAAAAAATGTCGGTGCATTCCATCCTCCACTGGGCACCCTTTTTCTCCCCTCCTCAATGGCCCCTTTCCCCACATTAGGACCCTCCTTTACACCCCCCCCCTCCACTATTTAGGGCCGTATTCTCCCCCTCACACCGTACCCAGGGCCCACATCCCCCTGCTTTGCTCATCCCACCCCCCCTCTACTCACCCAGCCCCCTCCTCTTTTCCACAGGGAACCCTTCACCCAGCCTTACCTCCCCTTTTTGCCTGAGCCACCTCCTCCTTTATTTTTACCCTGCACTTCCTCTCCCCTGTCCCCACCTCCACAGTCCTGCATCTGTGCTTTCTTCCACCCTCCCTTTACCAGGGAACTCATTACATAACCACTGAATCTTTTAGGAGTGTGGGTCTCCACAACTGATTACCCAACTATTCCGTTTCTGTGCCGAAAGCAGGACTCAAACCCAGGCCCCCAGCGCTGTAACGCAAGCACTTAACCTCTAGGCCACTGGAGTTAGCTGGTGTTTGGTGGAGCGGGGGGCCAGATGTTCTATCCTCCTTGGCTCCAGTGAACATGTTTCACAACTGAAATGGGTATGCTCACAGGGGCATACGCCCAAAAGCTACTCTCAGAAGCACAGCCACCAGTGGCTCAAGTGGTAAGTGCTTGGTCTTGGAATGCTGGAGACCTGAGTTCTAATCCAATGTCTGCAATCTCCTGGGCATGATCTTTTTATTTAAAAAATAATGTTTTAATTGAAAATGGGTATGCATTGCCCTGTGCGATCAGCCAACAGCTAATGCCCCTTCATTACCTGCATTCCTACTAACAGTTTTGCCTTTGTTTTCTGCACACTGGCCTAGGTAACACCCATACAAAAGGTTGTCTCTCTGGCCCCAATTGACTGGAAAAAAACAAGGGGAAAAGGTGTAATCTACGGGTCATGGTTGATACAAAATTTGAACTGGGACTCAAACAGGACACCTTCTCGAGGTGCTGTGAGGTGACCACCGGCCCCTGCATAGCAAGCAAACCTGTATCAGCATCTCACCAGCAACTGAATGTGTCGCCTGCAGGTTACACATAGGAGGCTGCAGTAGGTGCATTAACCCATTGGGCTGGCGACCCTCCTTCCCCTGAGAGCAGGAGTCTGAATTTCCATGTTGCCTTCCTTTGGCACATTAGGTCTATCTTTCAAGCCAATTAAGAGGATGTTTTGCTTCACGGAGAGATGATAATCATTGTGAGGTGTCAGCCATAATATAATAGCTAAGCAGGTCAGTTAAATCTTTGACTTTGTCATTGGGCTGTACTGATATGCATAGGGCAGTCTCCTGTCCTCTGCTACTCTATGTTTTCATATTGCTGCTTGTTTAATGATTCCTAAATGTAAACACTCTGCTCTCAAAAGTGAAAGATTTGAAAGACTCTTGATGCAACGAGCCTTTCCCACTCTTTGCCCTGGGGGTGAGAGGGCTGCTTTCTGCCTTTAACACCCTCAATTTTGGAGTGGCTGGCTCCACTATTGAGAATGAGGGCCGAATCCTGGTCGGAAACGGGCAGAGGTCTGCGCCCTGCGTCCTCCACGCGTCCCTAACGCTCCCAAACGCGACCACAGCCCTTGCGGGCACAGCCCTATGTCCAGTGCAGCCTCTATGGTGCAGCCACCCAGGTAGCTTAGGGTTAGGATATGTGCTCTTCAACATAAGCCTGGCCAACCAGGCCCCGGAGAGTGTCACAGCATGCCCTGTAATCCCCTAGTGATGGTGGCCCTGTTGACGATGATCTTGCTGGAATACTGATGCCTTTTTTCCTCCCAGAAGCCCCAGGAGCCTAGTGAAATGAAGGGGCGTGCACCTCTCACTGGCCCCTGTTTACCCTCTGGCTAACTGAAATTAGTTCTGGCCTCTCCAGGCAAATGTATCCATTCAGGGGAGAGCTAGGAATCGGAAGGCTCTTTCTGCAGGCACGGTGGGGAAGAGTCAGAGAGTTACATGCCTGAGGCATCTTTCCTCCTCCTATGCTCAATGTGTTCCCTAACTTCCAACTCTCTGCCAGGCCAGGCCCTGTTTCTTTTACTGCCAACCCCCCTGACCCCTCGTCTTCCACCTACTTCCCGCTCCATTATGCCTTCTCCCTTTTTGCTCTCTTCTATAGCCCTTTGAAAAGGAATACAGGCCTAGCTAAGCCTCATGAAGGAAATCTACCAACAAAAGATGCATTCCTCGCTTATGGGAGGTGCTGTGAGACGAGTAAGAAGAGCTGAAGGGGTGATTGGGTTGTTGAGTCGGGAAGCACCAGAGGCGTAGCCAGGATTGTCTAGCAAATGGGGCCTGATGCTAATGTAGTTGGGCCCACTGCACTGACAACAATATCTGTAAATTCCCATGCAGCGCTGCCGAGTGGGCATTTACAGATTTTGGGTGGGCCTTGCCCCTCAGGCCCTACCCTGCCTACGCCTCTGCTCTCTCCCCCAGGGCAAAGAGTGGGAAAGGCTAGCTACAGCAAGAGTCTTTAAAATCTTTCACTTTTGAGAGCAGAGTGTTTACATTTAAAAATCTTGAACAAGCAGCAATACCAAAGTTTACAGTAGTAGAGGACAGAAGACTGCCCTGCGCATATCAGTACACCCCAATGACAAAGGTAAAGATTTAACTGACCTGCTTAGCTATTAGAGGCTGACACCTCAAAATGAGTATCATCTCTCCGTGAAGCAACACATCCTCTGAATTGGGGTGAAAGAAAGATCTAATGTGCCAAAGGAAGGCAACATGGAAATTCAGTTTTCTGCCCTCAGAGGAAGGAGGGTCGACAGCCCAATGGGTTAATGCACCTCCTGCAGCCTCCTATGCGTAGCCAGTAGGCGACACATTCATTTGCTGGTGAGATGCTGATACAGGTTTGCTTGCTATGCAGGGGTCGGGGGTCACCTCACAGCGCCTCGAGAAGGTGTCCCGTTTGAGTCCTTGTGCAAATATCTTATCAACCATGACCCGTAGGTTACACTTTTTCCCCTCGTTTTTTCCAGTCAGATGGGGGCCAGAGAGACACGCTTTTCGATGGGTGTTACCAAGGCCAGAGTGCAGAAAACAAAGGCACAATTGTTAGTAGGAATGCAGGTATTGAAGGGGCATTAGCTGTTGGCTGATCGCACAGGTCAATTCATACCCATTTTGAAAAGAAAACATTTTTTTTTAAAATAAAAAATACATGCCCAGCAGATTCCAGACATTGGATTAGAACTCAGGTCTCCAGCATCCCAAGACCAAGCACTTACCACTTGAGCCACTGGTGGCTGTGTTTCTAAGTGTTGCTTTTGGGCGTATATATCTTTCTTCTGCATGCTCCTGTCAGCATACTCATTTGCATGGTGAAACATGTTCACTGAAGAAAATGAGGATAGAACATCTGGCCCCCCAGCTCCACCAAATACCAGCTAACTGCAGTGGCCTAGAGATTAAGTGCTTGCGTTACAGCACTGGGGGCGTGGGTTCGAGTCCTGCTTTCGGCACTTAAACGGAATAGTGGGGTAATCTCCTTGTACAGTTGCTGTGGAACATAGCAGAGAAGTGGGACAGTGGAAGTGAGGACTGTGGAAGTGAGGGAGTGCAGGCTAAAGGAGGAGGTAGAGCAGGCTAAAGGGAGAGGTAGGGGCAGATGCAGGGGTCCCTGTGGAGAGGAGGTGGGGCTGGCTGAGTCAGGGTAGGTCTAGAAGGGCATGGCGTAGGTTCCCTGGTGAAGGAAGGGAGGGAGGAAGAAAGCATAGAGTTAGCCAGGCAGTGCAGGGTATAAAGGAGGAGACAGGTTAGGCTAAAGGGTAGTGCCGGATGAGAAAAAAATGTCGGTGCATTCCATCCTCCACTGGGCACCCTTTTTCTCCCCTCCTCAATGGCCCCTTTCCCCACATTAGGACCCTCCTTTACACCCCCCCCCTCCACTATTTAGGGCCGTATTCTCCCCCTCACACCGTACCCAGGGCCCACATCCCCCTGCTTTGCTCATCCCACCCCCCCCTCTACTCACCCAGCCCCCTCCTCTTTTCCACAGGGAACCCTTCACCCAGCCTTACCTCCCCTTTTTGCCTGAGCCACCTCCTCCTTTATTTTTACCCTGCACTTCCTCTCCCCTGTCCCCACCTCCACAGTCCTGCATCTGTGCTTTCTTCCACCCTCCCTTTACCAGGGAACTCATTACATAACCACTGAATCTTTTAGGAGTGTGGGTCTCCACAACTGATTACCCAACTATTCCGTTTCTGTGCCGAAAGCAGGACTCAAACCCAGGCCCCCAGCGCTGTAACGCAAGCACTTAACCTCTAGGCCACCGGAGTTAGCTGGTGTTTGGTGGAGCGGGGGGCCAGATGTTCTATCCTCCTTGGCTCCAGTGAACATGTTTCACAACTGAAATGGGTATGCTCACAGGGGCATACGCCCAAAAGCTACTCTCAGAAGCACAGCCACCAGTGGCTCAAGTGGTAAGTGCTTGGTCTTGGAATGCTGGAGACCTGAGTTCTAATCCAATGTCTGCAATCTCCTGGGCATGATCTTTTTATTTAAAAAATAATGTTTTAATTGAAAATGGGTATGCATTGCCCTGTGCGATCAGCCAACAGCTAATGCCCCTTCATTACCTGCATTCCTACTAACAGTTGTGCCTTTGTTTTCTGCACACTGGCCTAGGTAACACCCATACAAAAGGTTGTCTCTCTGGCCCCAATTGACTGGAAAAAAACAAGGGGAAAAGGTGTAATCTACGGGTCATGGTTGATACAATATTTGAACTGGGACTCAAACAGGACACCTTCTCGAGGTGCTGTGAGGTGACCACCGGCCCCTGCATAGCAAGCAAACCTGTATCAGCATCTCACCAGCAACTGAATGTGTCGCCTGCAGGTTACACATAGGAGGCTGCAGTAGGTGCATTAACCCATTGGGCTGTCGACCCTCCTTCCCCTGAGAGCAGGAGTCTGAATTTCCATGTTGCCTTCCTTTGGCACATTAGGTCTATCTTTCAAGCCAATTAAGAGGATGTTTTGCTTCACGGAGAGATGATAATCATTGTGAGGTGTCAGCCATAATATAATAGCTAAGCAGGTCAGTTAAATCTTTGACTTTGTCATTGGGCTGTACTGATATGCATAGGGCAGTCTCCTGTCCTCTGCTACTCTATGTTTTCATATTGCTGCTTGTTTAATGATTCCTAAATGTAAACACTCTGCTCTCAAAAGTGAAAGATTTGAAAGACTCTTGATGCAACGAGCCTTTCCCACTCTTTGCCCTGGGGGTGAGAGGGCTGCTTTCTGCCTTTAACACCCTCAATTTTGGAGTGGCTGGCTCCACTATTGAGAATGAGGGCCGAATCCTGGTCGGAAACGGGCAGAGGTCTGCGCCCTGCGTCCTCCACGCGTCCCTAACGCTCCCAAACGCGACCACAGCCCTTGCGGGCACAGCCCTATGTCCAGTGCAGCCTCTATGGTGCAGCCACCCAGGTAGCTTAGGGTTAGGATATGTGCTCTTCAACATAAGCCTGGCCAACCAGGCCCCGGAGAGTGTCACAGCATGCCCTGTAATCCCCTAGTGATGGTGGCCCTGTTGACGATGATCTTGCTGGAATACTGATGCCTTTTTTCCTCCCAGAAGCCCCAGGAGCCTAGTGAAATGAAGGGGCGTGCACCTCTCACTGGCCCCTGTTTACCCTCTGGCTAACTGAAATTAGTTCTGGCCTCTCCAGGCAAATGTATCCATTCAGGGGAGAGCTAGGAATCGGAAGGCTCTTTCTGCAGGCACGGTGGGGAAGAGTCAGAGAGTTACATGCCTGAGGCATCTTTCCTCCTCCTATGCTCAATGTGTTCCCTAACTTCCAACTCTCTGCCAGGCCAGGCCCTGTTTCTTTTACTGCCAACCCCCCTGACCCCTCGTCTTCCACCTACTTCCCGCTCCATTATGCCTTCTCCCTTTTTGCTCTCTTCTATAGCCCTTTGAAAAGGAATACAGGCCTAGCTAAGCCTCATGAAGGAAATCTACCAACAAAAGATGCATTCCTCGCTTATGGGAGGTGCTGTGAGACGAGTAAGAAGAGCTGAAGGGGTGATTGGGTTGTTGAGTCGGGAAGCACCAGAGGCGTAGCCAGGATTGTCTAGCAAATGGGGCCTGATGCTAATGTAGTTGGGCCCACTGCACTGACAACAATATCTGTAAATTCCCATGCAGCGCTGCCGAGTGGGCATTTACAGATTTTGGGTGGGCCTTGCCCCTCAGGCCCTACCCTGCCTACGCCTCTGCTCTCTCCCCCAGGGCAAAGAGTGGGAAAGGCTAGCTACAGCAAGAGTCTTTAAAATCTTTCACTTTTGAGAGCAGAGTGTTTACATTTAAAAATCTTGAACAAGCAGCAATACCAAAGTTTACAGTAGTAGAGGACAGAAGACTGCCCTGCGCATATCAGTACACCCCAATGACAAAGGTAAAGATTTAACTGACCTGCTTAGCTATTTGAGGCTGACACCTCAAAATGAGTATCATCTCTCCGTGAAGCAACACATCCTCTGAATTGGGGTGAAAGAAAGATCTAATGTGCCAAAGGAAGGCAACATGGAAATTCAGTTTTCTGCCCTCAGAGGAAGGAGGGTCGACAGCCCAATGGGTTAATGCACCTCCTGCAGCCTCCTATGCGTAGCCAGTAGGCGACACATTCATTTGCTGGTGAGATGCTGATACAGGTTTGCTTGCTATGCAGGGGTCGGGGGTCACCTCACAGCGCCTCGAGAAGGTGTCCCGTTTGAGTCCTTGTGCAAATATCTTATCAACCATGACCCGTAGGTTACACTTTTTCCCCTCGTTTTTTCCAGTCAGATGGGGGCCAGAGAGACACGCTTTTCGATGGGTGTTACCAAGGCCAGAGTGCAGAAAACAAAGGCACAATTGTTAGTAGGAATGCAGGTATTGAAGGGGCATTAGCTGTTGGCTGATCGCACAGGGCAATTCATACCCATTTTGAAAAGAAAACATTTTTTTTTTTAAAATAAAAAACACATGCCCAGCAGATTCCAGACATTGGATTAGAACTCAGGTCTCCAGCATCCCAAGACCAAGCACTTACCACTTGAGCCACTGGTGGCTGTGCTTCTAAGTGTTGCTTTTGGGCGTATATATCTTTCTTCTGCATGCCCCTGTCAGCATACTCATTTGCATGGTGAAACATGTTCACTGAAGAAAATGAGGATAGAACATCTGGCCCCCCAGCTCCACCAAATACCAGCTAACTGCAGTGGCCTAGAGGTTAAGTGCTTGCGTTACAGCACTGGGGGCGTGGGTTCGAGTCCTGCTTTCGGCACTTAAACGGAATAGTGGGGTAATCTCCTTGTACAGTTGCTGTGGAACATAGCAGAGAAGTGGGACAGTGGAAGTGAGGACTGTGGAAGTGAGGGAGTGCAGGCTAAAGGAGGAGGTAGAGCAGGCTAAAGGGAGAGGTAGGGGCAGATGCAGGGGTCCCTGTGGAGAGGAGGTGGGGCTGGCTGAGTCAGGGTAGGTCTAGAAGGGCATGGCGTAGGTTCCCTGGTGAAGGAAGGAAGGGAGGAAGAAAGCATAGAGTTAGCCAGGCAGTGCAGGGTATAAAGGAGGAGACAGGTTAGGCTAAAGGGTAGTGCCGGATGAGAAAAAAATGTCGGTCCATTCCATCCTCCACTGGGCACCCTTTTTCTCCCCTCCTCAATGGCCCCTTTCCCCACATTAGGACCCTCCTTTACACCCCCCCCTCCCCCTCCACTATTCAGGGCCGTATTCTCCCCCTCACACCGTACCCAGGGCCCACACCCCCCTGCTTTGCTCATCCCACCCCCCCTCTACTCACCCAGCCCCCTCCTCTTTTCCACAGGGAACCCTTCACCCAGCCTTACCTCCCCTTTTTGCCTGAGCCACCTCCTCCTTTATTTTTACCCTGCACTTCCTCTCCCCTGTCCCCACCTCCACAGTCCTGCATCTGTGCTTTCTTCCACCCTCCCTTTACCAGGGAACTCATTACATAACCACTGAATCTTTTAGGAGTGTGGGTCTCCACAACTGATTACCCAACTATTCCGTTTCTGTGCCGAAAGCAGGACTCAAACCCAGGCCCCCAGCGCTGTAACGCAAGCACTTAACCTCTAGGCCACTGGTGTTAGCTGGTGTTTGGTGGAGCGGGGGGCCAGATGTTCTATCCTCCTTGGCTCCAGTGAACATGTTTCACAACTGAAATGGGTATGCTCACAGGGGCATACGCCCAAAAGCTACTCTCAGAAGCACAGCCACCAGTGGCTCAAGTGGTAAGTGCTTGGTCTTGGAATGCTGGAGACCTGAGTTCTAATCCAATGTCTGCAATCTCCTGGGCATGATCTTTTTATTTAAAAAATAATGTTTTAATTGAAAATGGGTATGCATTGCCCTGTGCGATCAGCCAACAGCTAATGCCCCTTCATTACCTGCATTCCTACTAACAGTTGTGCCTTTGTTTTCTGCACACTGGCCTAGGTAACACCCATACAAAAGGTTGTCTCTCTGGCCCCAATTGACTGGAAAAAAACAAGGGGAAAAGGTGTAATCTACGGGTCATGGTTGATACAATAATTGAACTGGGACTCAAACAGGACACCTTCTCGAGGTGCTGTGAGGTGACCACCGGCCCCTGCATAGCAAGCAAACCTGTATCAGCATCTCACCAGCAACTGAATGTGTCGCCTGCAGGTTACACATAGGAGGCTGCAGTAGGTGCATTAACCCATTGGGCTGTCGACCCTCCTTCCCCTGAGAGCAGGAATCTGAATTTCCATGTTGCCTTCCTTTGGCACATTAGGTCTATCTTTCAAGCCAATTAAGAGGATGTTTTGCTTCACGGAGAGATGATAATCATTGTGAGGTGTCAGCCATAATATAATAGCTAAGCAGGTCAGTTAAATCTTTGACTTTGTCATTGGGTTGTACTGATATGCATAGGGCAGTCTCCTGTCCTCTGCTACTCTATGTTTTCATATTGCTGCTTGTTTAATGATTCCTAAATGTAAACACTCTGCTCTCAAAAGTGAAAGATTTGAAAGACTCTTGATGCAACGAGCCTTTCCCACTCTTTGCCCTGGGGGTGAGAGGGCTGCTTTCTGCCTTTAACACCCTCAATTTTGGAGTGGCTGGCTCCACTATTGAGAATGAGGGCCGAATCCTGGTCGGAAACGGGCAGAGGTCTGCGCCCTGCGTCCTCCACGCGTCCCTAACGCTCCCAAACGCGACCACAGCCCTTGCGGGCACAGCCCTATGTCCAGTGCAGCCTCTATGGTGCAGCCACCCAGGTAGCTTAGGGTTAGGATATGTGCTCTTCAACATAAGCCTGGCCAACCAGGCCCCGGAGAGTGTCACAGCATGCCCTGTAATCCCCTAGTGATGGTGGCCCTGTTGACGATGATCTTGCTGGAATACTGATGCCTTTTTTCCTCCCAGAAGCCCCAGGAGCCTAGTGAAATGAAGGGGCGTGCACCTCTCACTGGCCCCTGTTTACCCTCTGGCTAACTGAAATTAGTTCTGGCCTCTCCAGGCAAATGTATCCATTCAGGGGAGAGCTAGGAATCGGAAGGCTCTTTCTGCAGGCACGGTGGGGAAGAGTCAGAGAGTTACATGCCTGAGGCATCTTTCCTCCTCCTATGCTCAATGTGTTCCCTAACTTCCAACTCTCTGCCAGGCCAGGCCCTGTTTCTTTTACTGCCAACCCCCCTGACCCCTCGTCTTCCACCTACTTCCCGCTCCATTATGCCTTCTCCCTTTTTGCTCTCTTCTATAGCCCTTTGAAAAGGAATACAGGCCTAGCTAAGCCTCATGAAGGAAATCTACCAACAAAAGATGCATTCCTCGCTTATGGGAGGTGCTGTGAGACGAGTAAGAAGAGCTGAAGGGGTGATTGGGTTGTTGAGTCGGGAAGCACCAGAGGCGTAGCCAGGATTGTCTAGCAAATGGGGCCTGATGCTAATGTAGTTGGGCCCACTGCACTGACAACAATATCTGTAAATTCCCATGCAGCGCTGCCGAGTGGGCATTTACAGATTTTGGGTGGGCCTTGCCCCTCAGGCCCTACCCTGCCTACGCCTCTGCTCTCTCCCCCAGGGCAAAGAGTGGGAAAGGCTAGCTACAGCAAGAGTCTTTAAAATCTTTCACTTTTGAGAGCAGAGTGTTTACATTTAAAAATCTTGAACAAGCAGCAATACCAAAGTTTACAGTAGTAGAGGACAGAAGACTGCCCTGCGCATATCAGTACACCCCAATGACAAAGGTAAAGATTTAACTGACCTGCTTAGCTATTAGAGGCTGACACCTCAAAATGAGTATCATCTCTCCGTGAAGCAACACATCCTCTGAATTGGGGTGAAAGAAAGATCTAATGTGCCAAAGGAAGGCAACATGGAAATTCAGTTTTCTGCCCTCAGAGGAAGGAGGGTCGACAGCCCAATGGGTTAATGCACCTCCTGCAGCCTCCTATGCGTAGCCAGTAGGCGACACATTCATTTGCTGGTGAGATGCTGATACAGGTTTGCTTGCTATGCAGGGGTCGGGGGTCACCTCACAGCGCCTCGAGAAGGTGTCCCGTTTGAGTCCTTGTGCAAATATCTTATCAACCATGACCCGTAGGTTACACTTTTTCCCCTCGTTTTTTCCAGTCAGATGGGGGCCAGAGAGACACGCTTTTCGATGGGTGTTACCAAGGCCAGAGTGCAGAAAACAAAGGCACAATTGTTAGTAGGAATGCAGGTATTGAAGGGGCAATAGCTGTTGGCTGATCGCACAGGTCAATTCATACCCATTTTGAAAAGAAAACATTTTTTTTTTTAAATAAAAAATACATGCCCAGCAGATTCCAGACATTGGATTAGAACTTAGGTCTCCAGCATCCCAAGACCAAGCACTTACCACTTGAGCCACTGGTGGCTGTGTTTCTAAGTGTTGCTTTTGGGCGTATATATCTTTCTTCTGCATGCCCCTGTCAGCATACTCATTTGCATGGTGAAACATGTTCACTGAAGAAAATGAGGATAGAACATCTGGCCCCCCAGCTCCACCAAATACCAGCTAACTGCAGTGGCCTAGAGATTAAGTGCTTGCGTTACAGCACTGGGGGCGTGGGTTCGAGTCCTGCTTTCGGCACTTAAACGGAATAGTGGGGTAATCTCCTTGTACAGTTGCTCTGGAACATAGCAGAGAAGTGGGACAGTGGAAGTGAGGACTGTGGAAGTGAGGGAGTGCAGGCTAAAGGAGGAGGTAGAGCAGGCTAAAGGGAGAGGTAGGGGCAGATGCAGGGGTCCCTGTGGAGAGGAGGTGGGGCTGGCTGAGTCAGGGTAGGTCTAGAAGGGCATGGCGTAGGTTCCCTGGTGAAGGAAGGGAGGGAGGAAGAAAGCATAGAGTTAGCCAGGCAGTGCAGGGTATAAAGGAGGAGACAGGTTAGGCTAAAGGGTAGTGCCGGATGAGAAAAAAATGTCGGTGCATTCCATCCTCCACTGGGCACCCTTTTTCTCCCCTCCTCAATGGCCCCTTTCCCCACATTAGGACCCTCCTTTAAACCCCCCCCCCCTCCACTATTCAGGGCCGTATTCTCCCCCTCACACCGTACCCAGGGCCCACATCCCCCTGCTTTGCTCATCCCACCCCCCCCTCTACTCACCCAGCCCCCTCCTCTTTTCCACAGGGAACCCTTCACCCAGCCTTACCTCCCCTTTTTGCCTGAGCCACCTCCTCCTTTATTTTTACCCTGCACTTCCTCTCCCCTGTCCCCACCTCCACAGTCCTGCATCTGTGCTTTCTTCCACCCTCCCTTTACCAGGGAACTCATTACATAACCACTGAATCTTTTAGGAGTGTGGGTCTCCACAACTGATTACCCAACTATTCCGTTTCTGTGCCGAAAGCAGGACTCAAACCCAGGCCCCCAGCGCTGTAACGCAAGCACTTAACCTCTAGGCCACCGGAGTTAGCTGGTGTTTGGTGGAGCGGGGGGCCAGATGTTCTATCCTCCTTGGCTCCAGTGAACATGTTTCACAACTGAAATGGGTATGCTCACAGGGGCATACGCCCAAAAGCTACTCTCAGAAGCACAGCCACCAGTGGCTCAAGTGGTAAGTGCTTGGTCTTGGAATGCTGGAGACCTGAGTTCTAATCCAATGTCTGCAATCTCCTGGGCATGATCTTTTTATTTAAAAAATAATGTTTTAATTGAAAATGGGTATGCATTGCCCTGTGCGATCAGCCAACAGCTAATGCCCCTTCATTACCTGCATTCCTACTAACAGTTGTGCCTTTGTTTTCTGCACACTGGCCTAGGTAACACCCATACAAAAGGTTGTCTCTCTGGCCCCAATTGACTGGAAAAAAACAAGGGGAAAAGGTGTAATCTACGGGTCATGGTTGATACAATATTTGAACTGGGACTCAAACAGGACACCTTCTCGAGGTGCTGTGAGGTGACCACCGGCCCCTGCATAGCAAGCAAACCTGTATCAGCATCTCACCAGCAACTGAATGTGTCGCCTGCAGGTTACACATAGGAGGCTGCAGTAGGTGCATTAACCCATTGGGCTGGCGACCCTCCTTCCCCTGAGAGCAGGAGTCTGAATTTCCATGTTGCCTTCCTTTGGCACATTAGGTCTATCTTTCAAGCCAATTAAGAGGATGTTTTGCTTCACGGAGAGATGATAATCATTGTGAGGTGTCAGCCATAATATAATAGCTAAGCAGGTCAGTTAAATCTTTGACTTTGTCATTGGGCTGTACTGATATGCATAGGGCAGTCTCCTGTCCTCTGCTACTCTATGTTTTCATATTGCTGCTTGTTTAATGATTCCTAAATGTAAACACTCTGCTCTCAAAAGTGAAAGATTTGAAAGACTCTTGATGCAACGAGCCTTTCCCACTCTTTGCCCTGGGGGTGAGAGGGCTGCTTTCTGCCTTTAACACCCTCAATTTTGGAGTGGCTGGCTCCACTATTGAGAATGAGGGCCGAATCCTGGTCGGAAACGGGCAGAGGTCTGCGCCCTGCGTCCTCCACGCGTCCCTAACGCTCCCAAACGCGACCACAGCCCTTGCGGGCACAGCCCTATGTCCAGTGCAGCCTCTATGGTGCAGCCACCCAGGTAGCTTAGGGTTAGGATATGTGCTCTTCAACATAAGCCTGGCCAACCAGGCCCCGGAGAGTGTCACAGCATGCCCTGTAATCCCCTAGTGATGGTGGCCCTGTTGACGATGATCTTGCTGGAATACTGATGCCTTTTTTCCTCCCAGAAGCCCCAGGAGCCTAGTGAAATGAAGGGGCGTGCACCTCTCACTGGCCCCTGTTTACCCTCTGGCTAACTGAAATTAGTTCTGGCCTCTCCAGGCAAATGTATCCATTCAGGGGAGAGCTAGGAATCGGAAGGCTCTTTCTGCAGGCACGGTGGGGAAGAGTCAGAGAGTTACATGCCTGAGGCATCTTTCCTCCTCCTATGCTCAATGTGTTCCCTAACTTCCAACTCTCTGCCAGGCCAGGCCCTGTTTCTTTTACTGCCAACCCCCCTGACCCCTCGTCTTCCACCTACTTCCCGCTCCATTATGCCTTCTCCCTTTTTGCTCTCTTCTATAGCCCTTTGAAAAGGAATACAGGCCTAGCTAAGCCTCATGAAGGAAATCTACCAACAAAAGATGCATTCCTCGCTTATGGGAGGTGCTGTGAGACGAGTAAGAAGAGCTGAAGGGGTGATTGGGTTGTTGAGTCGGGAAGCACCAGAGGCGTAGCCAGGATTGTCTAGCAAATGGGGCCTGATGCTAATGTAGTTGGGCCCACTGCACTGACAACAATATCTGTAAATTCCCATGCAGCGCTGCCGAGTGGGCATTTACAGATTTTGGGTGGGCCTTGCCCCTCAGGCCCTACCCTGCCTACGCCTCTGCTCTCTCCCCCAGGGCAAAGAGTGGGAAAGGCTAGCTACAGCAAGAGTCTTTAAAATCTTTCACTTTTGAGAGCAGAGTGTTTACATTTAAAAATCTTGAACAAGCAGCAATACCAAAGTTTACAGTAGTAGAGGACAGAAGACTGCCCTGCGCATATCAGTACACCCCAATGACAAAGGTAAAGATTTAACTGACCTGCTTAGCTATTAGAGGCTGACACCTCAAAATGAGTATCATCTCTCCGTGAAGCAACACATCCTCTGAATTGGGGTGAAAGAAAGATCTAATGTGCCAAAGGAAGGCAACATGGAAATTCAGTTTTCTGCCCTCAGAGGAAGGAGGGTCGACAGCCCAATGGGTTAATGCACCTCCTGCAGCCTCCTATGCGTAGCCAGTAGGCGACACATTCATTTGCTGGTGAGATGCTGATACAGGTTTGCTTGCTATGCAGGGGTCGGGGGTCACCTCACAGCGCCTCGAGAAGGTGTCCCGTTTGAGTCCTTGTGCAAATATCTTATCAACCATGACCCGTAGGTTACACTTTTTCCCCTCGTTTTTTCCAGTCAGATGGGGGCCAGAGAGACACGCTTTTCGATGGGTGTTACCAAGGCCAGAGTGCAGAAAACAAAGGCACAATTGTTAGTAGGAATGCAGGTATTGAAGGGGCATTAGCTGTTGGCTGATCGCACAGGTCAATTCATACCCATTTTGAAAAGAAAACATTTTTTTTTAAAATAAAAAATACATGCCCAGCAGATTCCAGACATTGGATTAGAACTCAGGTCTCCAGCATCCCAAGACCAAGCACTTACCACTTGAGCCACTGGTGGCTGTGTTTCTAAGTGTTGCTTTTGGGCGTATATATCTTTCTTCTGCATGCTCCTGTCAGCATACTCATTTGCATGGTGAAACATGTTCACTGAAGAAAATGAGGATAGAACATCTGGCCCCCCAGCTCCACCAAATACCAGCTAACTGCAGTGGCCTAGAGATTAAGTGCTTGCGTTACAGCACTGGGGGCGTGGGTTCGAGTCCTGCTTTCGGCACTTAAACGGAATAGTGGGGTAATCTCCTTGTACAGTTGCTGTGGAACATAGCAGAGAAGTGGGACAGTGGAAGTGAGGACTGTGGAAGTGAGGGAGTGCAGGCTAAAGGAGGAGGTAGAGCAGGCTAAAGGGAGAGGTAGGGGCAGATGCAGGGGTCCCTGTGGAGAGGAGGTGGGGCTGGCTGAGTCAGGGTAGGTCTAGAAGGGCATGGCGTAGGTTCCCTGGTGAAGGAAGGGAGGGAGGAAGAAAGCATAGAGTTAGCCAGGCAGTGCAGGGTATAAAGGAGGAGACAGGTTAGGCTAAAGGGTAGTGCCGGATGAGAAAAAAATGTCGGTGCATTCCATCCTCCACTGGGCACCCTTTTTCTCCCCTCCTCAATGGCCCCTTTCCCCACATTAGGACCCTCCTTTACACCCCCCCCTCCACTATTTAGGGCCGTATTCTCCCCCTCACACCGTACCCAGGGCCCACATCCCCCTGCTTTGCTCATCCCACCCCCCCTCTACTCACCCAGCCCCCTCCTCTTTTCCACAGGGAACCCTTCACCCAGCCTTACCTCCCCTTTTTGCCTGAGCCACCTCCTCCTTTATTTTTACCCTGCACTTCCTCTCCCCTGTCCCCACCTCCACAGTCCTGCATCTGTGCTTTCTTCCACCCTCCCTTTACCAGGGAACTCATTACATAACCACTGAATCTTTTAGGAGTGTGGGTCTCCACAACTGATTACCCAACTATTCCGTTTCTGTGCCGAAAGCAGGACTCAAACCCAGGCCCCCAGCGCTGTAACGCAAGCACTTAACCTCTAGGCCACCGGAGTTAGCTGGTGTTTGGTGGAGCGGGGGGCCAGATGTTCTATCCTCCTTGGCTCCAGTGAACATGTTTCACAACTGAAATGGGTATGCTCACAGGGGCATACGCCCAAAAGCTACTCTCAGAAGCACAGCCACCAGTGGCTCAAGTGGTAAGTGCTTGGTCTTGGAATGCTGGAGACCTGAGTTCTAATCCAATGTCTGCAATCTCCTGGGCATGATCTTTTTATTTAAAAAATAATGTTTTAATTGAAAATGGGTATGCATTGCCCTGTGCGATCAGCCAACAGCTAATGCCCCTTCATTACCTGCATTCCTACTAACAGTTGTGCCTTTGTTTTCTGCACACTGGCCTAGGTAACACCCATACAAAAGGTTGTCTCTCTGGCCCCAATTGACTGGAAAAAAACAAGGGGAAAAGGTGTAATCTACGGGTCATGGTTGATACAATATTTGAACTGGGACTCAAACAGGACACCTTCTCGAGGTGCTGTGAGGTGACCACCGGCCCCTGCATAGCAAGCAAACCTGTATCAGCATCTCACCAGCAACTGAATGTGTCGCCTGCAGGTTACACATAGGAGGCTGCAGTAGGTGCATTAACCCATTGGGCTGTCGACCCTCCTTCCCCTGAGAGCAGGAGTCTGAATTTCCATGTTGCCTTCCTTTGGCACATTAGGTCTATCTTTCAAGCCAATTAAGAGGATGTTTTGCTTCACGGAGAGATGATAATCATTGTGAGGTGTCAGCCATAATATAATAGCTAAGCAGGTCAGTTAAATCTTTGACTTTGTCATTGGGCTGTACTGATATGCATAGGGCAGTCTCCTGTCCTCTGCTACTCTATGTTTTCATATTGCTGCTTGTTTAATGATTCCTAAATGTAAACACTCTGCTCTCAAAAGTGAAAGATTTGAAAGACTCTTGATGCAACGAGCCTTTCCCACTCTTTGCCCTGGGGGTGAGAGGGCTGCTTTCTGCCTTTAACACCCTCAATTTTGGAGTGGCTGGCTCCACTATTGAGAATGAGGGCCGAATCCTGGTCGGAAACGGGCAGAGGTCTGCGCCCTGCGTCCTCCACGCGTCCCTAACGCTCCCAAACGCGACCACAGCCCTTGCGGGCACAGCCCTATGTCCAGTGCAGCCTCTATGGTGCAGCCACCCAGGTAGCTTAGGGTTAGGATATGTGCTCTTCAACATAAGCCTGGCCAACCAGGCCCCGGAGAGTGTCACAGCATGCCCTGTAATCCCCTAGTGATGGTGGCCCTGTTGACGATGATCTTGCTGGAATACTGATGCCTTTTTTCCTCCCAGAAGCCCCAGGAGCCTAGTGAAATGAAGGGGCGTGCACCTCTCACTGGCCCCTGTTTACCCTCTGGCTAACTGAAATTAGTTCTGGCCTCTCCAGGCAAATGTATCCATTCAGGGGAGAGCTAGGAATCGGAAGGCTCTTTCTGCAGGCACGGTGGGGAAGAGTCAGAGAGTTACATGCCTGAGGCATCTTTCCTCCTCCTATGCTCAATGTGTTCCCTAACTTCCAACTCTCTGCCAGGCCAGGCCCTGTTTCTTTTACTGCCAACCCCCCTGACCCCTCGTCTTCCACCTACTTCCCGCTCCATTATGCCTTCTCCCTTTTTGCTCTCTTCTATAGCCCTTTGAAAAGGAATACAGGCCTAGCTAAGCCTCATGAAGGAAATCTACCAACAAAAGATGCATTCCTCGCTTATGGGAGGTGCTGTGAGACGAGTAAGAAGAGCTGAAGGGGTGATTGGGTTGTTGAGTCGGGAAGCACCAGAGGCGTAGCCAGGATTGTCTAGCAAATGGGGCCTGATGCTAATGTAGTTGGGCCCACTGCACTGACAACAATATCTGTAAATTCCCATGCAGCGCTGCCGAGTGGGCATTTACAGATTTTGGGTGGGCCTTGCCCCTCAGGCCCTACCCTGCCTACGCCTCTGCTCTCTCCCCCAGGGCAAAGAGTGGGAAAGGCTAGCTACAGCAAGAGTCTTTAAAATCTTTCACTTTTGAGAGCAGAGTGTTTACATTTAAAAATCTTGAACAAGCAGCAATACCAAAGTTTACAGTAGTAGAGGACAGAAGACTGCCCTGCGCATATCAGTACACCCCAATGACAAAGGTAAAGATTTAACTGACCTGCTTAGCTATTAGAGGCTGACACCTCAAAATGAGTATCATCTCTCCGTGAAGCAACACATCCTCTGAATTGGGGTGAAAGAAAGATCTAATGTGCCAAAGGAAGGCAACATGGAAATTCAGTTTTCTGCCCTCAGAGGAAGGAGGGTCGACAGCCCAATGGGTTAATGCACCTCCTGCAGCCTCCTATGCGTAGCCAGTAGGCGACACATTCATTTGCTGGTGAGATGCTGATACAGGTTTGCTTGCTATGCAGGGGTCGGGGGTCACCTCACAGCGCCTCGAGAAGGTGTCCCGTTTGAGTCCTTGTGCAAATATCTTATCAACCATGACCCGTAGGTTACACTTTTTCCCCTCGTTTTTTCCAGTCAGATGGGGGCCAGAGAGACACGCTTTTCGATGGGTGTTACCAAGGCCAGAGTGCAGAAAACAAAGGCACAATTGTTAGTAGGAATGCAGGTATTGAAGGGGCAATAGCTGTTGGCTGATCGCACAGGTCAATTCATACCCATTTTGAAAAGAAAACATTTTTTTTTTTAAATAAAAAATACATGCCCAGCAGATTCCAGACATTGGATTAGAACTTAGGTCTCCAGCATCCCAAGACCAAGCACTTACCACTTGAGCCACTGGTGGCTGTGTTTCTAAGTGTTGCTTTTGGGCGTATATATCTTTCTTCTGCATGCCCCTGTCAGCATACTCATTTGCATGGTGAAACATGTTCACTGAAGAAAATGAGGATAGAACATCTGGCCCCCCAGCTCCACCAAATACCAGCTAACTGCAGTGGCCTAGAGATTAAGTGCTTGCGTTACAGCACTGGGGGCGTGGGTTCGAGTCCTGCTTTCGGCACTTAAACGGAATAGTGGGGTAATCTCCTTGTACAGTTGCTCTGGAACATAGCAGAGAAGTGGGACAGTGGAAGTGAGGACTGTGGAAGTGAGGGAGTGCAGGCTAAAGGAGGAGGTAGAGCAGGCTAAAGGGAGAGGTAGGGGCAGATGCAGGGGTCCCTGTGGAGAGGAGGTGGGGCTGGCTGAGTCAGGGTAGGTCTAGAAGGGCATGGCGTAGGTTCCCTGGTGAAGGAAGGGAGGGAGGAAGAAAGCATAGAGTTAGCCAGGCAGTGCAGGGTATAAAGGAGGAGACAGGTTAGGCTAAAGGGTAGTGCCGGATGAGAAAAAAATGTCGGTGCATTCCATCCTCCACTGGGCACCCTTTTTCTCCCCTCCTCAATGGCCCCTTTCCCCACATTAGGACCCTCCTTTAAACCCCCCCCCCTCCACTATTCAGGGCCGTATTCTCCCCCTCACACCGTACCCAGGGCCCACATCCCCCTGCTTTGCTCATCCCACCCCCCCCCTCTACTCACCCAGCCCCCTCCTCTTTTCCACAGGGAACCCTTCACCCAGCCTTACCTCCCCTTTTTGCCTGAGCCACCTCCTCCTTTATTTTTACCCTGCACTTCCTCTCCCCTGTCCCCACCTCCACAGTCCTGCATCTGTGCTTTCTTCCACCCTCCCTTTACCAGGGAACTCATTACATAACCACTGAATCTTTTAGGAGTGTGGGTCTCCACAACTGATTACCCAACTATTCCGTTTCTGTGCCGAAAGCAGGACTCAAACCCAGGCCCCCAGCGCTGTAACGCAAGCACTTAACCTCTAGGCCACCGGAGTTAGCTGGTGTTTGGTGGAGCGGGGGGCCAGATGTTCTATCCTCCTTGGCTCCAGTGAACATGTTTCACAACTGAAATGGGTATGCTCACAGGGGCATACGCCCAAAAGCTACTCTCAGAAGCACAGCCACCAGTGGCTCAAGTGGTAAGTGCTTGGTCTTGGAATGCTGGAGACCTGAGTTCTAATCCAATGTCTGCAATCTCCTGGGCATGATCTTTTTATTTAAAAAATAATGTTTTAATTGAAAATGGGTATGCATTGCCCTGTGCGATCAGCCAACAGCTAATGCCCCTTCATTACCTGCATTCCTACTAACAGTTGTGCCTTTGTTTTCTGCACACTGGCCTAGGTAACACCCATACAAAAGGTTGTCTCTCTGGCCCCAATTGACTGGAAAAAAACAAGGGGAAAAGGTGTAATCTACGGGTCATGGTTGATACAATATTTGAACTGGGACTCAAACAGGACACCTTCTCGAGGTGCTGTGAGGTGACCACCGGCCCCTGCATAGCAAGCAAACCTGTATCAGCATCTCACCAGCAACTGAATGTGTCGCCTGCAGGTTACACATAGGAGGCTGCAGTAGGTGCATTAACCCATTGGGCTGTCGACCCTCCTTCCCCTGAGAGCAGGAGTCTGAATTTCCATGTTGCCTTCCTTTGGCACATTAGGTCTATCTTTCAAGCCAATTAAGAGGATGTTTTGCTTCACGGAGAGATGATAATCATTGTGAGGTGTCAGCCATAATATAATAGCTAAGCAGGTCAGTTAAATCTTTGACTTTGTCATTGGGCTGTACTGATATGCATAGGGCAGTCTCCTGTCCTCTGCTACTCTATGTTTTCATATTGCTGCTTGTTTAATGATTCCTAAATGTAAACACTCTGCTCTCAAAAGTGAAAGATTTGAAAGACTCTTGATGCAACGAGCCTTTCCCACTCTTTGCCCTGGGGGTGAGAGGGCTGCTTTCTGCCTTTAACACCCTCAATTTTGGAGTGGCTGGCTCCACTATTGAGAATGAGGGCCGAATCCTGGTCGGAAACGGGCAGAGGTCTGCGCCCTGCGTCCTCCACGCGTCCCTAACGCTCCCAAACGCGACCACAGCCCTTGCGGGCACAGCCCTATGTCCAGTGCAGCCTCTATGGTGCAGCCACCCAGGTAGCTTAGGGTTAGGATATGTGCTCTTCAACATAAGCCTGGCCAACCAGGCCCCGGAGAGTGTCACAGCATGCCCTGTAATCCCCTAGTGATGGTGGCCCTGTTGACGATGATCTTGCTGGAATACTGATGCCTTTTTTCCTCCCAGAAGCCCCAGGAGCCTAGTGAAATGAAGGGGCGTGCACCTCTCACTGGCCCCTGTTTACCCTCTGGCTAACTGAAATTAGTTCTGGCCTCTCCAGGCAAATGTATCCATTCAGGGGAGAGCTAGGAATCGGAAGGCTCTTTCTGCAGGCACGGTGGGGAAGAGTCAGAGAGTTACATGCCTGAGGCATCTTTCCTCCTCCTATGCTCAATGTGTTCCCTAACTTCCAACTCTCTGCCAGGCCAGGCCCTGTTTCTTTTACTGCCAACCCCCCTGACCCCTCGTCTTCCACCTACTTCCCGCTCCATTATGCCTTCTCCCTTTTTGCTCTCTTCTATAGCCCTTTGAAAAGGAATACAGGCCTAGCTAAGCCTCATGAAGGAAATCTACCAACAAAAGATGCATTCCTCGCTTATGGGAGGTGCTGTGAGACGAGTAAGAAGAGCTGAAGGGGTGATTGGGTTGTTGAGTCGGGAAGCACCAGAGGCGTAGCCAGGATTGTCTAGCAAATGGGGCCTGATGCTAATGTAGTTGGGCCCACTGCACTGACAACAATATCTGTAAATTCCCATGCAGCGCTGCCGAGTGGGCATTTACAGATTTTGGGTGGGCCTTGCCCCTCAGGCCCTACCCTGCCTACGCCTCTGCTCTCTCCCCCAGGGCAAAGAGTGGGAAAGGCTAGCTACAGCAAGAGTCTTTAAAATCTTTCACTTTTGAGAGCAGAGTGTTTACATTTAAAAATCTTGAACAAGCAGCAATACCAAAGTTTACAGTAGTAGAGGACAGAAGACTGCCCTGCGCATATCAGTACACCCCAATGACAAAGGTAAAGATTTAACTGACCTGCTTAGCTATTAGAGGCTGACACCTCAAAATGAGTATCATCTCTCCGTGAAGCAACACATCCTCTGAATTGGGGTGAAAGAAAGATCTAATGTGCCAAAGGAAGGCAACATGGAAATTCAGTTTTCTGCCCTCAGAGGAAGGAGGGTCGACAGCCCAATGGGTTAATGCACCTCCTGCAGCCTCCTATGCGTAGCCAGTAGGCGACACATTCATTTGCTGGTGAGATGCTGATACAGGTTTGCTTGCTATGCAGGGGTCGGGGGTCACCTCACAGCGCCTCGAGAAGGTGTCCCGTTTGAGTCCTTGTGCAAATATCTTATCAACCATGACCCGTAGGTTACACTTTTTCCCCTCGTTTTTTCCAGTCAGATGGGGGCCAGAGAGACACGCTTTTCGATGGGTGTTACCAAGGCCAGAGTGCAGAAAACAAAGGCACAATTGTTAGTAGGAATGCAGGTATTGAAGGGGCATTAGCTGTTGGCTGATCGCACAGGTCAATTCATACCCATTTTGAAAAGAAAACATTTTTTTTTTAAATAAAAAATACATGCCCAGCAGATTCCAGACATTGGATTAGAACTCAGGTCTCCAGCATCCCAAGACCAAGCACTTACCACTTGAGCCACTGGTGGCTGTGTTTCTAAGTGTTGCTTTTGGGCGTATATATCTTTCTTCTGCATGCTCCTGTCAGCATACTCATTTGCATGGTGAAACATGTTCACTGAAGAAAATGAGGATAGAACATCTGGCCCCCCAGCTCCACCAAATACCAGCTAACTGCAGTGGCCTAGAGATTAAGTGCTTGCGTTACAGCACTGGGGGCGTGGGTTCGAGTCCTGCTTTCGGCACTTAAACGGAATAGTGGGGTAATCTCCTTGTACAGTTGCTGTGGAACATAGCAGAGAAGTGGGACAGTGGAAGTGAGGACTGTGGAAGTGAGGGAGTGCAGGCTAAAGGAGGAGGTAGAGCAGGCTAAAGGGAGAGGTAGGGGCAGATGCAGGGGTCCCTGTGGAGAGGAGGTGGGGCTGGCTGAGTCAGGGTAGGTCTAGAAGGGCATGGCGTAGGTTCCCTGGTGAAGGAAGGGAGGGAGGAAGAAAGCATAGAGTTAGCCAGGCAGTGCAGGGTATAAAGGAGGAGACAGGTTAGGCTAAAGGGTAGTGCCGGATGAGAAAAAAATGTCGGTGCATTCCATCCTCCACTGGGCACCCTTTTTCTCCCCTCCTCAATGGCCCCTTTCCCCACATTAGGACCCTCCTTTACACCCCCCCCTCCACTATTTAGGGCCGTATTCTCCCCCTCACACCGTACCCAGGGCCCACATCCCCCTGCTTTGCTCATCCCACCCCCCCTCTACTCACCCAGCCCCCTCCTCTTTTCCACAGGGAACCCTTCACCCAGCCTTACCTCCCCTTTTTGCCTGAGCCACCTCCTCCTTTATTTTTACCCTGCACTTCCTCTCCCCTGTCCCCACCTCCACAGTCCTGCATCTGTGCTTTCTTCCACCCTCCCTTTACCAGGGAACTCATTACATAACCACTGAATCTTTTAGGAGTGTGGGTCTCCACAACTGATTACCCAACTATTCCGTTTCTGTGCCGAAAGCAGGACTCAAACCCAGGCCCCCAGCGCTGTAACGCAAGCACTTAACCTCTAGGCCACTGGAGTTAGCTGGTGTTTGGTGGAGCGGGGGGCCAGATGTTCTATCCTCCTTGGCTCCAGTGAACATGTTTCACAACTGAAATGGGTATGCTCACAGGGGCATACGCCCAAAAGCTACTCTCAGAAGCACAGCCACCAGTGGCTCAAGTGGTAAGTGCTTGGTCTTGGAATGCTGGAGACCTGAGTTCTAATCCAATGTCTGCAATCTCCTGGGCATGATCTTTTTATTTAAAAAATAATGTTTTAATTGAAAATGGGTATGCATTGCCCTGTGCGATCAGCCAACAGCTAATGCCCCTTCATTACCTGCATTCCTACTAACAGTTGTGCCTTTGTTTTCTGCACACTGGCCTAGGTAACACCCATACAAAAGGTTGTCTCTCTGGCCCCAATTGACTGGAAAAAAACAAGGGGAAAAGGTGTAATCTACGGGTCATGGTTGATACAATATTTGAACTGGGACTCAAACAGGACACCTTCTCGAGGTGCTGTGAGGTGACCACCGGCCCCTGCATAGCAAGCAAACCTGTATCAGCATCTCACCAGCAACTGAATGTGTCGCCTGCAGGTTACACATAGGAGGCTGCAGTAGGTGCATTAACCCATTGGGCTGTCGACCCTCCTTCCCCTGAGAGCAGGAGTCTGAATTTCCATGTTGCCTTCCTTTGGCACATTAGGTCTATCTTTCAAGCCAATTAAGAGGATGTTTTGCTTCACGGAGAGATGATAATCATTGTGAGGTGTCAGCCATAATATAATAGCTAAGCAGGTCAGTTAAATCTTTGACTTTGTCATTGGGCTGTACTGATATGCATAGGGCAGTCTCCTGTCCTCTGCTACTCTATGTTTTCATATTGCTGCTTGTTTAATGATTCCTAAATGTAAACACTCTGCTCTCAAAAGTGAAAGATTTGAAAGACTCTTGATGCAACGAGCCTTTCCCACTCTTTGCCCTGGGGGTGAGAGGGCTGCTTTCTGCCTTTAACACCCTCAATTTTGGAGTGGCTGGCTCCACTATTGAGAATGAGGGCCGAATCCTGGTCGGAAACGGGCAGAGGTCTGCGCCCTGCGTCCTCCACGCGTCCCTAACGCTCCCAAACGCGACCACAGCCCTTGCGGGCACAGCCCTATGTCCAGTGCAGCCTCTATGGTGCAGCCACCCAGGTAGCTTAGGGTTAGGATATGTGCTCTTCAACATAAGCCTGGCCAACCAGGCCCCGGAGAGTGTCACAGCATGCCCTGTAATCCCCTAGTGATGGTGGCCCTGTTGACGATGATCTTGCTGGAATACTGATGCCTTTTTTCCTCCCAGAAGCCCCAGGAGCCTAGTGAAATGAAGGGGCGTGCACCTCTCACTGGCCCCTGTTTACCCTCTGGCTAACTGAAATTAGTTCTGGCCTCTCCAGGCAAATGTATCCATTCAGGGGAGAGCTAGGAATCGGAAGGCTCTTTCTGCAGGCACGGTGGGGAAGAGTCAGAGAGTTACATGCCTGAGGCATCTTTCCTCCTCCTATGCTCAATGTGTTCCCTAACTTCCAACTCTCTGCCAGGCCAGGCCCTGTTTCTTTTACTGCCAACCCCCCTGACCCCTCGTCTTCCACCTACTTCCCGCTCCATTATGCCTTCTCCCTTTTTGCTCTCTTCTATAGCCCTTTGAAAAGGAATACAGGCCTAGCTAAGCCTCATGAAGGAAATCTACCAACAAAAGATGCATTCCTCGCTTATGGGAGGTGCTGTGAGACGAGTAAGAAGAGCTGAAGGGGTGATTGGGTTGTTGAGTCGGGAAGCACCAGAGGCGTAGCCAGGATTGTCTAGCAAATGGGGCCTGATGCTAATGTAGTTGGGCCCACTGCACTGACAACAATATCTGTAAATTCCCATGCAGCGCTGCCGAGTGGGCATTTACAGATTTTGGGTGGGCCTTGCCCCTCAGGCCCTACCCTGCCTACGCCTCTGCTCTCTCCCCCAGGGCAAAGAGTGGGAAAGGCTAGCTACAGCAAGAGTCTTTAAAATCTTTCACTTTTGAGAGCAGAGTGTTTACATTTAAAAATCTTGAACAAGCAGCAATACCAAAGTTTACAGTAGTAGAGGACAGAAGACTGCCCTGCGCATATCAGTACACCCCAATGACAAAGGTAAAGATTTAACTGACCTGCTTAGCTATTAGAGGCTGACACCTCAAAATGAGTATCATCTCTCCGTGAAGCAACACATCCTCTGAATTGGGGTGAAAGAAAGATCTAATGTGCCAAAGGAAGGCAACATGGAAATTCAGTTTTCTGCCCTCAGAGGAAGGAGGGTCGACAGCCCAATGGGTTAATGCACCTCCTGCAGCCTCCTATGCGTAGCCAGTAGGCGACACATTCATTTGCTGGTGAGATGCTGATACAGGTTTGCTTGCTATGCAGGGGTCGGGGGTCACCTCACAGCGCCTCGAGAAGGTGTCCCGTTTGAGTCCTTGTGCAAATATCTTATCAACCATGACCCGTAGGTTACACTTTTTCCCCTCGTTTTTTCCAGTCAGATGGGGGCCAGAGAGACACGCTTTTCGATGGGTGTTACCAAGGCCAGAGTGCAGAAAACAAAGGCACAATTGTTAGTAGGAATGCAGGTATTGAAGGGGCAATAGCTGTTGGCTGATCGCACAGGTCAATTCATACCCATTTTGAAAAGAAAACATTTTTTTTTTTAAATAAAAAATACATGCCCAGCAGATTCCAGACATTGGATTAGAACTCAGGTCTCCAGCATCCCAAGACCAAGCACTTACCACTTGAGCCACTGGTGGCTGTGTTTCTAAGTGTTGCTTTTGGGCGTATATATCTTTCTTCTGCATGCCCCTGTCAGCATACTCATTTGCATGGTGAAACATGTTCACTGAAGAAAATGAGGATAGAACATCTGGCCCCCCAGCTCCACCAAATACCAGCTAACTGCAGTGGCCTAGAGATTAAGTGCTTGCGTTACAGCACTGGGGGCGTGGGTTCGAGTCCTGCTTTCGGCACTTAAACGGAATAGTGGGGTAATCTCCTTGTACAGTTGCTCTGGAACATAGCAGAGAAGTGGGACAGTGGAAGTGAGGACTGTGGAAGTGAGGGAGTGCAGGCTAAAGGAGGAGGTAGAGCAGGCTAAAGGGAGAGGTAGGGGCAGATGCAGGGGTCCCTGTGGAGAGGAGGTGGGGCTGGCTGAGTCAGGGTAGGTCTAGAAGGGCATGGCGTAGGTTCCCTGGTGAAGGAAGGGAGGGAGGAAGAAAGCATAGAGTTAGCCAGGCAGTGCAGGGTATAAAGGAGGAGACAGGTTAGGCTAAAGGGTAGTGCCGGATGAGAAAAAAATGTCGGTGCATTCCATCCTCCACTGGGCACCCTTTTTCTCCCCTCCTCAATGGCCCCTTTCCCCACATTAGGACCCTCCTTTACACCCCCCCCCCCCTCCACTATTCAGGGCCGTATTCTCCCCCTCACACCGTACCCAGGGCCCACATCCCCCTGCTTTGCTCATCCCACCCCCCCTCTACTCACCCAGCCCCCTCCTCTTTTCCACAGGGAACCCTTCACCCAGCCTTACCTCCCCTTTTTGCCTGAGCCACCTCCTCCTTTATTTTTACCCTGCACTTCCTCTCCCCTGTCCCCACCTCCACAGTCCTGCATCTGTGCTTTCTTCCACCCTCCCTTTACCAGGGAACTCATTACATAACCACTGAATCTTTTAGGAGTGTGGGTCTCCACAACTGATTACCCAACTATTCCGTTTCTGTGCCGAAAGCAGGACTCAAACCCAGGCCCCCAGCGCTGTAACGCAAGCACTTAACCTCTAGGCCACTGGTGTTAGCTGGTGTTTGGTGGAGCGGGGGGCCAGATGTTCTATCCTCCTTGGCTCCAGTGAACATGTTTCACAACTGAAATGGGTATGCTCACAGGGGCATACGCCCAAAAGCTACTCTCAGAAGCACAGCCACCAGTGGCTCAAGTGGTAAGTGCTTGGTCTTGGAATGCTGGAGACCTGAGTTCTAATCCAATGTCTGCAATCTCCTGGGCATGATCTTTTTATTTAAAAAATAATGTTTTAATTGAAAATGGGTATGCATTGCCCTGTGCGATCAGCCAACAGCTAATGCCCCTTCATTACCTGCATTCCTACTAACAGTTGTGCCTTTGTTTTCTGCACACTGGCCTAGGTAACACCCATACAAAAGGTTGTCTCTCTGGCCCCAATTGACTGGAAAAAAACAAGGGGAAAAGGTGTAATCTACGGGTCATGGTTGATACAATAATTGAACTGGGACTCAAACAGGACACCTTCTCGAGGTGCTGTGAGGTGACCACCGGCCCCTGCATAGCAAGCAAACCTGTATCAGCATCTCACCAGCAACTGAATGTGTCGCCTGCAGGTTACACATAGGAGGCTGCAGTAGGTGCATTAACCCATTGGGCTGTCGACCCTCCTTCCCCTGAGAGCAGGAATCTGAATTTCCATGTTGCCTTCCTTTGGCACATTAGGTCTATCTTTCAAGCCAATTAAGAGGATGTTTTGCTTCACGGAGAGATGATAATCATTGTGAGGTGTCAGCCATAATATAATAGCTAAGCAGGTCAGTTAAATCTTTGACTTTGTCATTGGGTTGTACTGATATGCATAGGGCAGTCTCCTGTCCTCTGCTACTCTATGTTTTCATATTGCTGCTTGTTTAATGATTCCTAAATGTAAACACTCTGCTCTCAAAAGTGAAAGATTTGAAAGACTCTTGATGCAACGAGCCTTTCCCACTCTTTGCCCTGGGGGTGAGAGGGCTGCTTTCTGCCTTTAACACCCTCAATTTTGGAGTGGCTGGCTCCACTATTGAGAATGAGGGCCGAATCCTGGTCGGAAACGGGCAGAGGTCTGCGCCCTGCGTCCTCCACGCGTCCCTAACGCTCCCAAACGCGACCACAGCCCTTGCGGGCACAGCCCTATGTCCAGTGCAGCCTCTATGGTGCAGCCACCCAGGTAGCTTAGGGTTAGGATATGTGCTCTTCAACATAAGCCTGGCCAACCAGGCCCCGGAGAGTGTCACAGCATGCCCTGTAATCCCCTAGTGATGGTGGCCCTGTTGACGATGATCTTGCTGGAATACTGATGCCTTTTTTCCTCCCAGAAGCCCCAGGAGCCTAGTGAAATGAAGGGGCGTGCACCTCTCACTGGCCCCTGTTTACCCTCTGGCTAACTGAAATTAGTTCTGGCCTCTCCAGGCAAATGTATCCATTCAGGGGAGAGCTAGGAATCGGAAGGCTCTTTCTGCAGGCACGGTGGGGAAGAGTCAGAGAGTTACATGCCTGAGGCATCTTTCCTCCTCCTATGCTCAATGTGTTCCCTAACTTCCAACTCTCTGCCAGGCCAGGCCCTGTTTCTTTTACTGCCAACCCCCCTGACCCCTCGTCTTCCACCTACTTCCCGCTCCATTATGCCTTCTCCCTTTTTGCTCTCTTCTATAGCCCTTTGAAAAGGAATACAGGCCTAGCTAAGCCTCATGAAGGAAATCTACCAACAAAAGATGCATTCCTCGCTTATGGGAGGTGCTGTGAGACGAGTAAGAAGAGCTGAAGGGGTGATTGGGTTGTTGAGTCGGGAAGCACCAGAGGCGTAGCCAGGATTGTCTAGCAAATGGGGCCTGATGCTAATGTAGTTGGGCCCACTGCACTGACAACAATATCTGTAAATTCCCATGCAGCGCTGCCGAGTGGGCATTTACAGATTTTGGGTGGGCCTTGCCCCTCAGGCCCTACCCTGCCTACGCCTCTGCTCTCTCCCCCAGGGCAAAGAGTGGGAAAGGCTAGCTACAGCAAGAGTCTTTAAAATCTTTCACTTTTGAGAGCAGAGTGTTTACATTTAAAAATCTTGAACAAGCAGCAATACCAAAGTTTACAGTAGTAGAGGACAGAAGACTGCCCTGCGCATATCAGTACACCCCAATGACAAAGGTAAAGATTTAACTGACCTGCTTAGCTATTAGAGGCTGACACCTCAAAATGAGTATCATCTCTCCGTGAAGCAACACATCCTCTGAATTGGGGTGAAAGAAAGATCTAATGTGCCAAAGGAAGGCAACATGGAAATTCAGTTTTCTGCCCTCAGAGGAAGGAGGGTCGACAGCCCAATGGGTTAATGCACCTCCTGCAGCCTCCTATGCGTAGCCAGTAGGCGACACATTCATTTGCTGGTGAGATGCTGATACAGGTTTGCTTGCTATGCAGGGGTCGGGGGTCACCTCACAGCGCCTCGAGAAGGTGTCCCGTTTGAGTCCTTGTGCAAATATCTTATCAACCATGACCCGTAGGTTACACTTTTTCCCCTCGTTTTTTCCAGTCAGATGGGGGCCAGAGAGACACGCTTTTCGATGGGTGTTACCAAGGCCAGAGTGCAGAAAACAAAGGCACAATTGTTAGTAGGAATGCAGGTATTGAAGGGGCAATAGCTGTTGGCTGATCGCACAGGTCAATTCATACCCATTTTGAAAAGAAAACATTTTTTTTTTTAAATAAAAAATACATGCCCAGCAGATTCCAGACATTGGATTAGAACTTAGGTCTCCAGCATCCCAAGACCAAGCACTTACCACTTGAGCCACTGGTGGCTGTGTTTCTAAGTGTTGCTTTTGGGCGTATATATCTTTCTTCTGCATGCCCCTGTCAGCATACTCATTTGCATGGTGAAACATGTTCACTGAAGAAAATGAGGATAGAACATCTGGCCCCCCAGCTCCACCAAATACCAGCTAACTGCAGTGGCCTAGAGATTAAGTGCTTGCGTTACAGCACTGGGGGCGTGGGTTCGAGTCCTGCTTTCGGCACTTAAACGGAATAGTGGGGTAATCTCCTTGTACAGTTGCTCTGGAACATAGCAGAGAAGTGGGACAGTGGAAGTGAGGACTGTGGAAGTGAGGGAGTGCAGGCTAAAGGAGGAGGTAGAGCAGGCTAAAGGGAGAGGTAGGGGCAGATGCAGGGGTCCCTGTGGAGAGGAGGTGGGGCTGGCTGAGTCAGGGTAGGTCTAGAAGGGCATGGCGTAGGTTCCCTGGTGAAGGAAGGGAGGGAGGAAGAAAGCATAGAGTTAGCCAGGCAGTGCAGGGTATAAAGGAGGAGACAGGTTAGGCTAAAGGGTAGTGCCGGATGAGAAAAAAATGTCGGTGCATTCCATCCTCCACTGGGCACCCTTTTTCTCCCCTCCTCAATGGCCCCTTTCCCCACATTAGGACCCTCCTTTAAACCCCCCCCCCTCCACTATTCAGGGCCGTATTCTCCCCCTCACACCGTACCCAGGGCCCACATCCCCCTGCTTTGCTCATCCCACCCCCCCCTCTACTCACCCAGCCCCCTCCTCTTTTCCACAGGGAACCCTTCACCCAGCCTTACCTCCCCTTTTTGCCTGAGCCACCTCCTCCTTTATTTTTACCCTGCACTTCCTCTCCCCTGTCCCCACCTCCACAGTCCTGCATCTGTGCTTTCTTCCACCCTCCCTTTACCAGGGAACTCATTACATAACCACTGAATCTTTTAGGAGTGTGGGTCTCCACAACTGATTACCCAACTATTCCGTTTCTGTGCCGAAAGCAGGACTCAAACCCAGGCCCCCAGCGCTGTAACGCAAGCACTTAACCTCTAGGCCACCGGAGTTAGCTGGTGTTTGGTGGAGCGGGGGGCCAGATGTTCTATCCTCCTTGGCTCCAGTGAACATGTTTCACAACTGAAATGGGTATGCTCACAGGGGCATACGCCCAAAAGCTACTCTCAGAAGCACAGCCACCAGTGGCTCAAGTGGTAAGTGCTTGGTCTTGGAATGCTGGAGACCTGAGTTCTAATCCAATGTCTGCAATCTCCTGGGCATGATCTTTTTATTTAAAAAATAATGTTTTAATTGAAAATGGGTATGCATTGCCCTGTGCGATCAGCCAACAGCTAATGCCCCTTCATTACCTGCATTCCTACTAACAGTTGTGCCTTTGTTTTCTGCACACTGGCCTAGGTAACACCCATACAAAAGGTTGTCTCTCTGGCCCCAATTGACTGGAAAAAAACAAGGGGAAAAGGTGTAATCTACGGGTCATGGTTGATACAATATTTGAACTGGGACTCAAACAGGACACCTTCTCGAGGTGCTGTGAGGTGACCACCGGCCCCTGCATAGCAAGCAAACCTGTATCAGCATCTCACCAGCAACTGAATGTGTCGCCTGCAGGTTACACATAGGAGGCTGCAGTAGGTGCATTAACCCATTGGGCTGTCGACCCTCCTTCCCCTGAGAGCAGGAGTCTGAATTTCCATGTTGCCTTCCTTTGGCACATTAGGTCTATCTTTCAAGCCAATTAAGAGGATGTTTTGCTTCACGGAGAGATGATAATCATTGTGAGGTGTCAGCCATAATATAATAGCTAAGCAGGTCAGTTAAATCTTTGACTTTGTCATTGGGCTGTACTGATATGCATAGGGCAGTCTCCTGTCCTCTGCTACTCTATGTTTTCATATTGCTGCTTGTTTAATGATTCCTAAATGTAAACACTCTGCTCTCAAAAGTGAAAGATTTGAAAGACTCTTGATGCAACGAGCCTTTCCCACTCTTTGCCCTGGGGGTGAGAGGGCTGCTTTCTGCCTTTAACACCCTCAATTTTGGAGTGGCTGGCTCCACTATTGAGAATGAGGGCCGAATCCTGGTCGGAAACGGGCAGAGGTCTGCGCCCTGCGTCCTCCACGCGTCCCTAACGCTCCCAAACGCGACCACAGCCCTTGCGGGCACAGCCCTATGTCCAGTGCAGCCTCTATGGTGCAGCCACCCAGGTAGCTTAGGGTTAGGATATGTGCTCTTCAACATAAGCCTGGCCAACCAGGCCCCGGAGAGTGTCACAGCATGCCCTGTAATCCCCTAGTGATGGTGGCCCTGTTGACGATGATCTTGCTGGAATACTGATGCCTTTTTTCCTCCCAGAAGCCCCAGGAGCCTAGTGAAATGAAGGGGCGTGCACCTCTCACTGGCCCCTGTTTACCCTCTGGCTAACTGAAATTAGTTCTGGCCTCTCCAGGCAAATGTATCCATTCAGGGGAGAGCTAGGAATCGGAAGGCTCTTTCTGCAGGCACGGTGGGGAAGAGTCAGAGAGTTACATGCCTGAGGCATCTTTCCTCCTCCTATGCTCAATGTGTTCCCTAACTTCCAACTCTCTGCCAGGCCAGGCCCTGTTTCTTTTACTGCCAACCCCCCTGACCCCTCGTCTTCCACCTACTTCCCGCTCCATTATGCCTTCTCCCTTTTTGCTCTCTTCTATAGCCCTTTGAAAAGGAATACAGGCCTAGCTAAGCCTCATGAAGGAAATCTACCAACAAAAGATGCATTCCTCGCTTATGGGAGGTGCTGTGAGACGAGTAAGAAGAGCTGAAGGGGTGATTGGGTTGTTGAGTCGGGAAGCACCAGAGGCGTAGCCAGGATTGTCTAGCAAATGGGGCCTGATGCTAATGTAGTTGGGCCCACTGCACTGACAACAATATCTGTAAATTCCCATGCAGCGCTGCCGAGTGGGCATTTACAGATTTTGGGTGGGCCTTGCCCCTCAGGCCCTACCCTGCCTACGCCTCTGCTCTCTCCCCCAGGGCAAAGAGTGGGAAAGGCTAGCTACAGCAAGAGTCTTTAAAATCTTTCACTTTTGAGAGCAGAGTGTTTACATTTAAAAATCTTGAACAAGCAGCAATACCAAAGTTTACAGTAGTAGAGGACAGAAGACTGCCCTGCGCATATCAGTACACCCCAATGACAAAGGTAAAGATTTAACTGACCTGCTTAGCTATTAGAGGCTGACACCTCAAAATGAGTATCATCTCTCCGTGAAGCAACACATCCTCTGAATTGGGGTGAAAGAAAGATCTAATGTGCCAAAGGAAGGCAACATGGAAATTCAGTTTTCTGCCCTCAGAGGAAGGAGGGTCGACAGCCCAATGGGTTAATGCACCTCCTGCAGCCTCCTATGCGTAGCCAGTAGGCGACACATTCATTTGCTGGTGAGATGCTGATACAGGTTTGCTTGCTATGCAGGGGTCGGGGGTCACCTCACAGCGCCTCGAGAAGGTGTCCCGTTTGAGTCCTTGTGCAAATATCTTATCAACCATGACCCGTAGGTTACACTTTTTCCCCTCGTTTTTTCCAGTCAGATGGGGGCCAGAGAGACACGCTTTTCGATGGGTGTTACCAAGGCCAGAGTGCAGAAAACAAAGGCACAATTGTTAGTAGGAATGCAGGTATTGAAGGGGCATTAGCTGTTGGCTGATCGCACAGGTCAATTCATACCCATTTTGAAAAGAAAACATTTTTTTTTAAAATAAAAAATACATGCCCAGCAGATTCCAGACATTGGATTAGAACTCAGGTCTCCAGCATCCCAAGACCAAGCACTTACCACTTGAGCCACTGGTGGCTGTGTTTCTAAGTGTTGCTTTTGGGCGTATATATCTTTCTTCTGCATGCTCCTGTCAGCATACTCATTTGCATGGTGAAACATGTTCACTGAAGAAAATGAGGATAGAACATCTGGCCCCCCAGCTCCACCAAATACCAGCTAACTGCAGTGGCCTAGAGATTAAGTGCTTGCGTTACAGCACTGGGGGCGTGGGTTCGAGTCCTGCTTTCGGCACTTAAACGGAATAGTGGGGTAATCTCCTTGTACAGTTGCTGTGGAACATAGCAGAGAAGTGGGACAGTGGAAGTGAGGACTGTGGAAGTGAGGGAGTGCAGGCTAAAGGAGGAGGTAGAGCAGGCTAAAGGGAGAGGTAGGGGCAGATGCAGGGGTCCCTGTGGAGAGGAGGTGGGGCTGGCTGAGTCAGGGTAGGTCTAGAAGGGCATGGCGTAGGTTCCCTGGTGAAGGAAGGGAGGGAGGAAGAAAGCATAGAGTTAGCCAGGCAGTGCAGGGTATAAAGGAGGAGACAGGTTAGGCTAAAGGGTAGTGCCGGATGAGAAAAAAATGTCGGTGCATTCCATCCTCCACTGGGCACCCTTTTTCTCCCCTCCTCAATGGCCCCTTTCCCCACATTAGGACCCTCCTTTACACCCCCCCCCTCCACTATTTAGGGCCGTATTCTCCCCCTCACACCGTACCCAGGGCCCACATCCCCCTGCTTTGCTCATCCCACCCCCCCTCTACTCACCCAGCCCCCTCCTCTTTTCCACAGGGAACCCTTCACCCAGCCTTACCTCCCCTTTTTGCCTGAGCCACCTCCTCCTTTATTTTTACCCTGCACTTCCTCTCCCCTGTCCCCACCTCCACAGTCCTGCATCTGTGCTTTCTTCCACCCTCCCTTTACCAGGGAACTCATTACATAACCACTGAATCTTTTAGGAGTGTGGGTCTCCACAACTGATTACCCAACTATTCCGTTTCTGTGCCGAAAGCAGGACTCAAACCCAGGCCCCCAGCGCTGTAACGCAAGCACTTAACCTCTAGGCCACCGGAGTTAGCTGGTGTTTGGTGGAGCGGGGGGCCAGATGTTCTATCCTCCTTGGCTCCAGTGAACATGTTTCACAACTGAAATGGGTATGCTCACAGGGGCATACGCCCAAAAGCTACTCTCAGAAGCACAGCCACCAGTGGCTCAAGTGGTAAGTGCTTGGTCTTGGAATGCTGGAGACCTGAGTTCTAATCCAATGTCTGCAATCTCCTGGGCATGATCTTTTTATTTAAAAAATAATGTTTTAATTGAAAATGGGTATGCATTGCCCTGTGCGATCAGCCAACAGCTAATGCCCCTTCATTACCTGCATTCCTACTAACAGTTGTGCCTTTGTTTTCTGCACACTGGCCTAGGTAACACCCATACAAAAGGTTGTCTCTCTGGCCCCAATTGACTGGAAAAAAACAAGGGGAAAAGGTGTAATCTACGGGTCATGGTTGATACAATATTTGAACTGGGACTCAAACAGGACACCTTCTCGAGGTGCTGTGAGGTGACCACCGGCCCCTGCATAGCAAGCAAACCTGTATCAGCATCTCACCAGCAACTGAATGTGTCGCCTGCAGGTTACACATAGGAGGCTGCAGTAGGTGCATTAACCCATTGGGCTGTCGACCCTCCTTCCCCTGAGAGCAGGAGTCTGAATTTCCATGTTGCCTTCCTTTGGCACATTAGGTCTATCTTTCAAGCCAATTAAGAGGATGTTTTGCTTCACGGAGAGATGATAATCATTGTGAGGTGTCAGCCATAATATAATAGCTAAGCAGGTCAGTTAAATCTTTGACTTTGTCATTGGGCTGTACTGATATGCATAGGGCAGTCTCCTGTCCTCTGCTACTCTATGTTTTCATATTGCTGCTTGTTTAATGATTCCTAAATGTAAACACTCTGCTCTCAAAAGTGAAAGATTTGAAAGACTCTTGATGCAACGAGCCTTTCCCACTCTTTGCCCTGGGGGTGAGAGGGCTGCTTTCTGCCTTTAACACCCTCAATTTTGGAGTGGCTGGCTCCACTATTGAGAATGAGGGCCGAATCCTGGTCGGAAACGGGCAGAGGTCTGCGCCCTGCGTCCTCCACGCGTCCCTAACGCTCCCAAACGCGACCACAGCCCTTGCGGGCACAGCCCTATGTCCAGTGCAGCCTCTATGGTGCAGCCACCCAGGTAGCTTAGGGTTAGGATATGTGCTCTTCAACATAAGCCTGGCCAACCAGGCCCCGGAGAGTGTCACAGCATGCCCTGTAATCCCCTAGTGATGGTGGCCCTGTTGACGATGATCTTGCTGGAATACTGATGCCTTTTTTCCTCCCAGAAGCCCCAGGAGCCTAGTGAAATGAAGGGGCGTGCACCTCTCACTGGCCCCTGTTTACCCTCTGGCTAACTGAAATTAGTTCTGGCCTCTCCAGGCAAATGTATCCATTCAGGGGAGAGCTAGGAATCGGAAGGCTCTTTCTGCAGGCACGGTGGGGAAGAGTCAGAGAGTTACATGCCTGAGGCATCTTTCCTCCTCCTATGCTCAATGTGTTCCCTAACTTCCAACTCTCTGCCAGGCCAGGCCCTGTTTCTTTTACTGCCAACCCCCCTGACCCCTCGTCTTCCACCTACTTCCCGCTCCATTATGCCTTCTCCCTTTTTGCTCTCTTCTATAGCCCTTTGAAAAGGAATACAGGCCTAGCTAAGCCTCATGAAGGAAATCTACCAACAAAAGATGCATTCCTCGCTTATGGGAGGTGCTGTGAGACGAGTAAGAAGAGCTGAAGGGGTGATTGGGTTGTTGAGTCGGGAAGCACCAGAGGCGTAGCCAGGATTGTCTAGCAAATGGGGCCTGATGCTAATGTAGTTGGGCCCACTGCACTGACAACAATATCTGTAAATTCCCATGCAGCGCTGCCGAGTGGGCATTTACAGATTTTGGGTGGGCCTTGCCCCTCAGGCCCTACCCTGCCTACGCCTCTGCTCTCTCCCCCAGGGCAAAGAGTGGGAAAGGCTAGCTACAGCAAGAGTCTTTAAAATCTTTCACTTTTGAGAGCAGAGTGTTTACATTTAAAAATCTTGAACAAGCAGCAATACCAAAGTTTACAGTAGTAGAGGACAGAAGACTGCCCTGCGCATATCAGTACACCCCAATGACAAAGGTAAAGATTTAACTGACCTGCTTAGCTATTTGAGGCTGACACCTCAAAATGAGTATCATCTCTCCGTGAAGCAACACATCCTCTGAATTGGGGTGAAAGAAAGATCTAATGTGCCAAAGGAAGGCAACATGGAAATTCAGTTTTCTGCCCTCAGAGGAAGGAGGGTCGACAGCCCAATGGGTTAATGCACCTCCTGCAGCCTCCTATGCGTAGCCAGTAGGCGACACATTCATTTGCTGGTGAGATGCTGATACAGGTTTGCTTGCTATGCAGGGGTCGGGGGTCACCTCACAGCGCCTCGAGAAGGTGTCCCGTTTGAGTCCTTGTGCAAATATCTTATCAACCATGACCCGTAGGTTACACTTTTTCCCCTCGTTTTTTCCAGTCAGATGGGGGCCAGAGAGACACGCTTTTCGATGGGTGTTACCAAGGCCAGAGTGCAGAAAACAAAGGCACAATTGTTAGTAGGAATGCAGGTATTGAAGGGGCATTAGCTGTTGGCTGATCGCACAGGGCAATTCATACCCATTTTGAAAAGAAAACATTTTTTTTTTTAAAATAAAAAACACATGCCCAGCAGATTCCAGACATTGGATTAGAACTCAGGTCTCCAGCATCCCAAGACCAAGCACTTACCACTTGAGCCACTGGTGGCTGTGCTTCTAAGTGTTGCTTTTGGGCGTATATATCTTTCTTCTGCATGCCCCTGTCAGCATACTCATTTGCATGGTGAAACATGTTCACTGAAGAAAATGAGGATAGAACATCTGGCCCCCCAGCTCCACCAAATACCAGCTAACTGCAGTGGCCTAGAGGTTAAGTGCTTGCGTTACAGCACTGGGGGCGTGGGTTCGAGTCCTGCTTTCGGCACTTAAACGGAATAGTGGGGTAATCTCCTTGTACAGTTGCTGTGGAACATAGCAGAGAAGTGGGACAGTGGAAGTGAGGACTGTGGAAGTGAGGGAGTGCAGGCTAAAGGAGGAGGTAGAGCAGGCTAAAGGGAGAGGTAGGGGCAGATGCAGGGGTCCCTGTGGAGAGGAGGTGGGGCTGGCTGAGTCAGGGTAGGTCTAGAAGGGCATGGCGTAGGTTCCCTGGTGAAGGAAGGAAGGGAGGAAGAAAGCATAGAGTTAGCCAGGCAGTGCAGGGTATAAAGGAGGAGACAGGTTAGGCTAAAGGGTAGTGCCGGATGAGAAAAAAATGTCGGTCCATTCCATCCTCCACTGGGCACCCTTTTTCTCCCCTCCTCAATGGCCCCTTTCCCCACATTAGGACCCTCCTTTACACCCCCCCCTCCCCCTCCACTATTCAGGGCCGTATTCTCCCCCTCACACCGTACCCAGGGCCCACACCCCCCTGCTTTGCTCATCCCACCCCCCCTCTACTCACCCAGCCCCCTCCTCTTTTCCACAGGGAACCCTTCACCCAGCCTTACCTCCCCTTTTTGCCTGAGCCACCTCCTCCTTTATTTTTACCCTGCACTTCCTCTCCCCTGTCCCCACCTCCACAGTCCTGCATCTGTGCTTTCTTCCACCCTCCCTTTACCAGGGAACTCATTACATAACCACTGAATCTTTTAGGAGTGTGGGTCTCCACAACTGATTACCCAACTATTCCGTTTCTGTGCCGAAAGCAGGACTCAAACCCAGGCCCCCAGCGCTGTAACGCAAGCACTTAACCTCTAGGCCACTGGTGTTAGCTGGTGTTTGGTGGAGCGGGGGGCCAGATGTTCTATCCTCCTTGGCTCCAGTGAACATGTTTCACAACTGAAATGGGTATGCTCACAGGGGCATACGCCCAAAAGCTACTCTCAGAAGCACAGCCACCAGTGGCTCAAGTGGTAAGTGCTTGGTCTTGGAATGCTGGAGACCTGAGTTCTAATCCAATGTCTGCAATCTCCTGGGCATGATCTTTTTATTTAAAAAATAATGTTTTAATTGAAAATGGGTATGCATTGCCCTGTGCGATCAGCCAACAGCTAATGCCCCTTCATTACCTGCATTCCTACTAACAGTTGTGCCTTTGTTTTCTGCACACTGGCCTAGGTAACACCCATACAAAAGGTTGTCTCTCTGGCCCCAATTGACTGGAAAAAAACAAGGGGAAAAGGTGTAATCTACGGGTCATGGTTGATACAATAATTGAACTGGGACTCAAACAGGACACCTTCTCGAGGTGCTGTGAGGTGACCACCGGCCCCTGCATAGCAAGCAAACCTGTATCAGCATCTCACCAGCAACTGAATGTGTCGCCTGCAGGTTACACATAGGAGGCTGCAGTAGGTGCATTAACCCATTGGGCTGTCGACCCTCCTTCCCCTGAGAGCAGGAATCTGAATTTCCATGTTGCCTTCCTTTGGCACATTAGGTCTATCTTTCAAGCCAATTAAGAGGATGTTTTGCTTCACGGAGAGATGATAATCATTGTGAGGTGTCAGCCATAATATAATAGCTAAGCAGGTCAGTTAAATCTTTGACTTTGTCATTGGGTTGTACTGATATGCATAGGGCAGTCTCCTGTCCTCTGCTACTCTATGTTTTCATATTGCTGCTTGTTTAATGATTCCTAAATGTAAACACTCTGCTCTCAAAAGTGAAAGATTTGAAAGACTCTTGATGCAACGAGCCTTTCCCACTCTTTGCCCTGGGGGTGAGAGGGCTGCTTTCTGCCTTTAACACCCTCAATTTTGGAGTGGCTGGCTCCACTATTGAGAATGAGGGCCGAATCCTGGTCGGAAACGGGCAGAGGTCTGCGCCCTGCGTCCTCCACGCGTCCCTAACGCTCCCAAACGCGACCACAGCCCTTGCGGGCACAGCCCTATGTCCAGTGCAGCCTCTATGGTGCAGCCACCCAGGTAGCTTAGGGTTAGGATATGTGCTCTTCAACATAAGCCTGGCCAACCAGGCCCCGGAGAGTGTCACAGCATGCCCTGTAATCCCCTAGTGATGGTGGCCCTGTTGACGATGATCTTGCTGGAATACTGATGCCTTTTTTCCTCCCAGAAGCCCCAGGAGCCTAGTGAAATGAAGGGGCGTGCACCTCTCACTGGCCCCTGTTTACCCTCTGGCTAACTGAAATTAGTTCTGGCCTCTCCAGGCAAATGTATCCATTCAGGGGAGAGCTAGGAATCGGAAGGCTCTTTCTGCAGGCACGGTGGGGAAGAGTCAGAGAGTTACATGCCTGAGGCATCTTTCCTCCTCCTATGCTCAATGTGTTCCCTAACTTCCAACTCTCTGCCAGGCCAGGCCCTGTTTCTTTTACTGCCAACCCCCCTGACCCCTCGTCTTCCACCTACTTCCCGCTCCATTATGCCTTCTCCCTTTTTGCTCTCTTCTATAGCCCTTTGAAAAGGAATACAGGCCTAGCTAAGCCTCATGAAGGAAATCTACCAACAAAAGATGCATTCCTCGCTTATGGGAGGTGCTGTGAGACGAGTAAGAAGAGCTGAAGGGGTGATTGGGTTGTTGAGTCGGGAAGCACCAGAGGCGTAGCCAGGATTGTCTAGCAAATGGGGCCTGATGCTAATGTAGTTGGGCCCACTGCACTGACAACAATATCTGTAAATTCCCATGCAGCGCTGCCGAGTGGGCATTTACAGATTTTGGGTGGGCCTTGCCCCTCAGGCCCTACCCTGCCTACGCCTCTGCTCTCTCCCCCAGGGCAAAGAGTGGGAAAGGCTAGCTACAGCAAGAGTCTTTAAAATCTTTCACTTTTGAGAGCAGAGTGTTTACATTTAAAAATCTTGAACAAGCAGCAATACCAAAGTTTACAGTAGTAGAGGACAGAAGACTGCCCTGCGCATATCAGTACACCCCAATGACAAAGGTAAAGATTTAACTGACCTGCTTAGCTATTAGAGGCTGACACCTCAAAATGAGTATCATCTCTCCGTGAAGCAACACATCCTCTGAATTGGGGTGAAAGAAAGATCTAATGTGCCAAAGGAAGGCAACATGGAAATTCAGTTTTCTGCCCTCAGAGGAAGGAGGGTCGACAGCCCAATGGGTTAATGCACCTCCTGCAGCCTCCTATGCGTAGCCAGTAGGCGACACATTCATTTGCTGGTGAGATGCTGATACAGGTTTGCTTGCTATGCAGGGGTCGGGGGTCACCTCACAGCGCCTCGAGAAGGTGTCCCGTTTGAGTCCTTGTGCAAATATCTTATCAACCATGACCCGTAGGTTACACTTTTTCCCCTCGTTTTTTCCAGTCAGATGGGGGCCAGAGAGACACGCTTTTCGATGGGTGTTACCAAGGCCAGAGTGCAGAAAACAAAGGCACAATTGTTAGTAGGAATGCAGGTATTGAAGGGGCAATAGCTGTTGGCTGATCGCACAGGTCAATTCATACCCATTTTGAAAAGAAAACATTTTTTTTTTTAAATAAAAAATACATGCCCAGCAGATTCCAGACATTGGATTAGAACTTAGGTCTCCAGCATCCCAAGACCAAGCACTTACCACTTGAGCCACTGGTGGCTGTGTTTCTAAGTGTTGCTTTTGGGCGTATATATCTTTCTTCTGCATGCCCCTGTCAGCATACTCATTTGCATGGTGAAACATGTTCACTGAAGAAAATGAGGATAGAACATCTGGCCCCCCAGCTCCACCAAATACCAGCTAACTGCAGTGGCCTAGAGATTAAGTGCTTGCGTTACAGCACTGGGGGCGTGGGTTCGAGTCCTGCTTTCGGCACTTAAACGGAATAGTGGGGTAATCTCCTTGTACAGTTGCTCTGGAACATAGCAGAGAAGTGGGACAGTGGAAGTGAGGACTGTGGAAGTGAGGGAGTGCAGGCTAAAGGAGGAGGTAGAGCAGGCTAAAGGGAGAGGTAGGGGCAGATGCAGGGGTCCCTGTGGAGAGGAGGTGGGGCTGGCTGAGTCAGGGTAGGTCTAGAAGGGCATGGCGTAGGTTCCCTGGTGAAGGAAGGGAGGGAGGAAGAAAGCATAGAGTTAGCCAGGCAGTGCAGGGTATAAAGGAGGAGACAGGTTAGGCTAAAGGGTAGTGCCGGATGAGAAAAAAATGTCGGTGCATTCCATCCTCCACTGGGCACCCTTTTTCTCCCCTCCTCAATGGCCCCTTTCCCCACATTAGGACCCTCCTTTAAACCCCCCCCCCTCCACTATTCAGGGCCGTATTCTCCCCCTCACACCGTACCCAGGGCCCACATCCCCCTGCTTTGCTCATCCCACCCCCCCCTCTACTCACCCAGCCCCCTCCTCTTTTCCACAGGGAACCCTTCACCCAGCCTTACCTCCCCTTTTTGCCTGAGCCACCTCCTCCTTTATTTTTACCCTGCACTTCCTCTCCCCTGTCCCCACCTCCACAGTCCTGCATCTGTGCTTTCTTCCACCCTCCCTTTACCAGGGAACTCATTACATAACCACTGAATCTTTTAGGAGTGTGGGTCTCCACAACTGATTACCCAACTATTCCGTTTCTGTGCCGAAAGCAGGACTCAAACCCAGGCCCCCAGCGCTGTAACGCAAGCACTTAACCTCTAGGCCACCGGAGTTAGCTGGTGTTTGGTGGAGCGGGGGGCCAGATGTTCTATCCTCCTTGGCTCCAGTGAACATGTTTCACAACTGAAATGGGTATGCTCACAGGGGCATACGCCCAAAAGCTACTCTCAGAAGCACAGCCACCAGTGGCTCAAGTGGTAAGTGCTTGGTCTTGGAATGCTGGAGACCTGAGTTCTAATCCAATGTCTGCAATCTCCTGGGCATGATCTTTTTATTTAAAAAATAATGTTTTAATTGAAAATGGGTATGCATTGCCCTGTGCGATCAGCCAACAGCTAATGCCCCTTCATTACCTGCATTCCTACTAACAGTTGTGCCTTTGTTTTCTGCACACTGGCCTAGGTAACACCCATACAAAAGGTTGTCTCTCTGGCCCCAATTGACTGGAAAAAAACAAGGGGAAAAGGTGTAATCTACGGGTCATGGTTGATACAATATTTGAACTGGGACTCAAACAGGACACCTTCTCGAGGTGCTGTGAGGTGACCACCGGCCCCTGCATAGCAAGCAAACCTGTATCAGCATCTCACCAGCAACTGAATGTGTCGCCTGCAGGTTACACATAGGAGGCTGCAGTAGGTGCATTAACCCATTGGGCTGTCGACCCTCCTTCCCCTGAGAGCAGGAGTCTGAATTTCCATGTTGCCTTCCTTTGGCACATTAGGTCTATCTTTCAAGCCAATTAAGAGGATGTTTTGCTTCACGGAGAGATGATAATCATTGTGAGGTGTCAGCCATAATATAATAGCTAAGCAGGTCAGTTAAATCTTTGACTTTGTCATTGGGCTGTACTGATATGCATAGGGCAGTCTCCTGTCCTCTGCTACTCTATGTTTTCATATTGCTGCTTGTTTAATGATTCCTAAATGTAAACACTCTGCTCTCAAAAGTGAAAGATTTGAAAGACTCTTGATGCAACGAGCCTTTCCCACTCTTTGCCCTGGGGGTGAGAGGGCTGCTTTCTGCCTTTAACACCCTCAATTTTGGAGTGGCTGGCTCCACTATTGAGAATGAGGGCCGAATCCTGGTCGGAAACGGGCAGAGGTCTGCGCCCTGCGTCCTCCACGCGTCCCTAACGCTCCCAAACGCGACCACAGCCCTTGCGGGCACAGCCCTATGTCCAGTGCAGCCTCTATGGTGCAGCCACCCAGGTAGCTTAGGGTTAGGATATGTGCTCTTCAACATAAGCCTGGCCAACCAGGCCCCGGAGAGTGTCACAGCATGCCCTGTAATCCCCTAGTGATGGTGGCCCTGTTGACGATGATCTTGCTGGAATACTGATGCCTTTTTTCCTCCCAGAAGCCCCAGGAGCCTAGTGAAATGAAGGGGCGTGCACCTCTCACTGGCCCCTGTTTACCCTCTGGCTAACTGAAATTAGTTCTGGCCTCTCCAGGCAAATGTATCCATTCAGGGGAGAGCTAGGAATCGGAAGGCTCTTTCTGCAGGCACGGTGGGGAAGAGTCAGAGAGTTACATGCCTGAGGCATCTTTCCTCCTCCTATGCTCAATGTGTTCCCTAACTTCCAACTCTCTGCCAGGCCAGGCCCTGTTTCTTTTACTGCCAACCCCCCTGACCCCTCGTCTTCCACCTACTTCCCGCTCCATTATGCCTTCTCCCTTTTTGCTCTCTTCTATAGCCCTTTGAAAAGGAATACAGGCCTAGCTAAGCCTCATGAAGGAAATCTACCAACAAAAGATGCATTCCTCGCTTATGGGAGGTGCTGTGAGACGAGTAAGAAGAGCTGAAGGGGTGATTGGGTTGTTGAGTCGGGAAGCACCAGAGGCGTAGCCAGGATTGTCTAGCAAATGGGGCCTGATGCTAATGTAGTTGGGCCCACTGCACTGACAACAATATCTGTAAATTCCCATGCAGCGCTGCCGAGTGGGCATTTACAGATTTTGGGTGGGCCTTGCCCCTCAGGCCCTACCCTGCCTACGCCTCTGCTCTCTCCCCCAGGGCAAAGAGTGGGAAAGGCTAGCTACAGCAAGAGTCTTTAAAATCTTTCACTTTTGAGAGCAGAGTGTTTACATTTAAAAATCTTGAACAAGCAGCAATACCAAAGTTTACAGTAGTAGAGGACAGAAGACTGCCCTGCGCATATCAGTACACCCCAATGACAAAGGTAAAGATTTAACTGACCTGCTTAGCTATTAGAGGCTGACACCTCAAAATGAGTATCATCTCTCCGTGAAGCAACACATCCTCTGAATTGGGGTGAAAGAAAGATCTAATGTGCCAAAGGAAGGCAACATGGAAATTCAGTTTTCTGCCCTCAGAGGAAGGAGGGTCGACAGCCCAATGGGTTAATGCACCTCCTGCAGCCTCCTATGCGTAGCCAGTAGGCGACACATTCATTTGCTGGTGAGATGCTGATACAGGTTTGCTTGCTATGCAGGGGTCGGGGGTCACCTCACAGCGCCTCGAGAAGGTGTCCCGTTTGAGTCCTTGTGCAAATATCTTATCAACCATGACCCGTAGGTTACACTTTTTCCCCTCGTTTTTTCCAGTCAGATGGGGGCCAGAGAGACACGCTTTTCGATGGGTGTTACCAAGGCCAGAGTGCAGAAAACAAAGGCACAATTGTTAGTAGGAATGCAGGTATTGAAGGGGCATTAGCTGTTGGCTGATCGCACAGGTCAATTCATACCCATTTTGAAAAGAAAACATTTTTTTTTTAAATAAAAAATACATGCCCAGCAGATTCCAGACATTGGATTAGAACTCAGGTCTCCAGCATCCCAAGACCAAGCACTTACCACTTGAGCCACTGGTGGCTGTGTTTCTAAGTGTTGCTTTTGGGCGTATATATCTTTCTTCTGCATGCTCCTGTCAGCATACTCATTTGCATGGTGAAACATGTTCACTGAAGAAAATGAGGATAGAACATCTGGCCCCCCAGCTCCACCAAATACCAGCTAACTGCAGTGGCCTAGAGATTAAGTGCTTGCGTTACAGCACTGGGGGCGTGGGTTCGAGTCCTGCTTTCGGCACTTAAACGGAATAGTGGGGTAATCTCCTTGTACAGTTGCTGTGGAACATAGCAGAGAAGTGGGACAGTGGAAGTGAGGACTGTGGAAGTGAGGGAGTGCAGGCTAAAGGAGGAGGTAGAGCAGGCTAAAGGGAGAGGTAGGGGCAGATGCAGGGGTCCCTGTGGAGAGGAGGTGGGGCTGGCTGAGTCAGGGTAGGTCTAGAAGGGCATGGCGTAGGTTCCCTGGTGAAGGAAGGGAGGGAGGAAGAAAGCATAGAGTTAGCCAGGCAGTGCAGGGTATAAAGGAGGAGACAGGTTAGGCTAAAGGGTAGTGCCGGATGAGAAAAAAATGTCGGTGCATTCCATCCTCCACTGGGCACCCTTTTTCTCCCCTCCTCAATGGCCCCTTTCCCCACATTAGGACCCTCCTTTACACCCCCCCCTCCACTATTTAGGGCCGTATTCTCCCCCTCACACCGTACCCAGGGCCCACATCCCCCTGCTTTGCTCATCCCACCCCCCCTCTACTCACCCAGCCCCCTCCTCTTTTCCACAGGGAACCCTTCACCCAGCCTTACCTCCCCTTTTTGCCTGAGCCACCTCCTCCTTTATTTTTACCCTGCACTTCCTCTCCCCTGTCCCCACCTCCACAGTCCTGCATCTGTGCTTTCTTCCACCCTCCCTTTACCAGGGAACTCATTACATAACCACTGAATCTTTTAGGAGTGTGGGTCTCCACAACTGATTACCCAACTATTCCGTTTCTGTGCCGAAAGCAGGACTCAAACCCAGGCCCCCAGCGCTGTAACGCAAGCACTTAACCTCTAGGCCACTGGAGTTAGCTGGTGTTTGGTGGAGCGGGGGGCCAGATGTTCTATCCTCCTTGGCTCCAGTGAACATGTTTCACAACTGAAATGGGTATGCTCACAGGGGCATACGCCCAAAAGCTACTCTCAGAAGCACAGCCACCAGTGGCTCAAGTGGTAAGTGCTTGGTCTTGGAATGCTGGAGACCTGAGTTCTAATCCAATGTCTGCAATCTCCTGGGCATGATCTTTTTATTTAAAAAATAATGTTTTAATTGAAAATGGGTATGCATTGCCCTGTGCGATCAGCCAACAGCTAATGCCCCTTCATTACCTGCATTCCTACTAACAGTTGTGCCTTTGTTTTCTGCACACTGGCCTAGGTAACACCCATACAAAAGGTTGTCTCTCTGGCCCCAATTGACTGGAAAAAAACAAGGGGAAAAGGTGTAATCTACGGGTCATGGTTGATACAATATTTGAACTGGGACTCAAACAGGACACCTTCTCGAGGTGCTGTGAGGTGACCACCGGCCCCTGCATAGCAAGCAAACCTGTATCAGCATCTCACCAGCAACTGAATGTGTCGCCTGCAGGTTACACATAGGAGGCTGCAGTAGGTGCATTAACCCATTGGGCTGTCGACCCTCCTTCCCCTGAGAGCAGGAGTCTGAATTTCCATGTTGCCTTCCTTTGGCACATTAGGTCTATCTTTCAAGCCAATTAAGAGGATGTTTTGCTTCACGGAGAGATGATAATCATTGTGAGGTGTCAGCCATAATATAATAGCTAAGCAGGTCAGTTAAATCTTTGACTTTGTCATTGGGCTGTACTGATATGCATAGGGCAGTCTCCTGTCCTCTGCTACTCTATGTTTTCATATTGCTGCTTGTTTAATGATTCCTAAATGTAAACACTCTGCTCTCAAAAGTGAAAGATTTGAAAGACTCTTGATGCAACGAGCCTTTCCCACTCTTTGCCCTGGGGGTGAGAGGGCTGCTTTCTGCCTTTAACACCCTCAATTTTGGAGTGGCTGGCTCCACTATTGAGAATGAGGGCCGAATCCTGGTCGGAAACGGGCAGAGGTCTGCGCCCTGCGTCCTCCACGCGTCCCTAACGCTCCCAAACGCGACCACAGCCCTTGCGGGCACAGCCCTATGTCCAGTGCAGCCTCTATGGTGCAGCCACCCAGGTAGCTTAGGGTTAGGATATGTGCTCTTCAACATAAGCCTGGCCAACCAGGCCCCGGAGAGTGTCACAGCATGCCCTGTAATCCCCTAGTGATGGTGGCCCTGTTGACGATGATCTTGCTGGAATACTGATGCCTTTTTTCCTCCCAGAAGCCCCAGGAGCCTAGTGAAATGAAGGGGCGTGCACCTCTCACTGGCCCCTGTTTACCCTCTGGCTAACTGAAATTAGTTCTGGCCTCTCCAGGCAAATGTATCCATTCAGGGGAGAGCTAGGAATCGGAAGGCTCTTTCTGCAGGCACGGTGGGGAAGAGTCAGAGAGTTACATGCCTGAGGCATCTTTCCTCCTCCTATGCTCAATGTGTTCCCTAACTTCCAACTCTCTGCCAGGCCAGGCCCTGTTTCTTTTACTGCCAACCCCCCTGACCCCTCGTCTTCCACCTACTTCCCGCTCCATTATGCCTTCTCCCTTTTTGCTCTCTTCTATAGCCCTTTGAAAAGGAATACAGGCCTAGCTAAGCCTCATGAAGGAAATCTACCAACAAAAGATGCATTCCTCGCTTATGGGAGGTGCTGTGAGACGAGTAAGAAGAGCTGAAGGGGTGATTGGGTTGTTGAGTCGGGAAGCACCAGAGGCGTAGCCAGGATTGTCTAGCAAATGGGGCCTGATGCTAATGTAGTTGGGCCCACTGCACTGACAACAATATCTGTAAATTCCCATGCAGCGCTGCCGAGTGGGCATTTACAGATTTTGGGTGGGCCTTGCCCCTCAGGCCCTACCCTGCCTACGCCTCTGCTCTCTCCCCCAGGGCAAAGAGTGGGAAAGGCTAGCTACAGCAAGAGTCTTTAAAATCTTTCACTTTTGAGAGCAGAGTGTTTACATTTAAAAATCTTGAACAAGCAGCAATACCAAAGTTTACAGTAGTAGAGGACAGAAGACTGCCCTGCGCATATCAGTACACCCCAATGACAAAGGTAAAGATTTAACTGACCTGCTTAGCTATTAGAGGCTGACACCTCAAAATGAGTATCATCTCTCCGTGAAGCAACACATCCTCTGAATTGGGGTGAAAGAAAGATCTAATGTGCCAAAGGAAGGCAACATGGAAATTCAGTTTTCTGCCCTCAGAGGAAGGAGGGTCGACAGCCCAATGGGTTAATGCACCTCCTGCAGCCTCCTATGCGTAGCCAGTAGGCGACACATTCATTTGCTGGTGAGATGCTGATACAGGTTTGCTTGCTATGCAGGGGTCGGGGGTCACCTCACAGCGCCTCGAGAAGGTGTCCCGTTTGAGTCCTTGTGCAAATATCTTATCAACCATGACCCGTAGGTTACACTTTTTCCCCTCGTTTTTTCCAGTCAGATGGGGGCCAGAGAGACACGCTTTTCGATGGGTGTTACCAAGGCCAGAGTGCAGAAAACAAAGGCACAATTGTTAGTAGGAATGCAGGTATTGAAGGGGCAATAGCTGTTGGCTGATCGCACAGGTCAATTCATACCCATTTTGAAAAGAAAACATTTTTTTTTTTAAATAAAAAATACATGCCCAGCAGATTCCAGACATTGGATTAGAACTCAGGTCTCCAGCATCCCAAGACCAAGCACTTACCACTTGAGCCACTGGTGGCTGTGTTTCTAAGTGTTGCTTTTGGGCGTATATATCTTTCTTCTGCATGCCCCTGTCAGCATACTCATTTGCATGGTGAAACATGTTCACTGAAGAAAATGAGGATAGAACATCTGGCCCCCCAGCTCCACCAAATACCAGCTAACTGCAGTGGCCTAGAGATTAAGTGCTTGCGTTACAGCACTGGGGGCGTGGGTTCGAGTCCTGCTTTCGGCACTTAAACGGAATAGTGGGGTAATCTCCTTGTACAGTTGCTCTGGAACATAGCAGAGAAGTGGGACAGTGGAAGTGAGGACTGTGGAAGTGAGGGAGTGCAGGCTAAAGGAGGAGGTAGAGCAGGCTAAAGGGAGAGGTAGGGGCAGATGCAGGGGTCCCTGTGGAGAGGAGGTGGGGCTGGCTGAGTCAGGGTAGGTCTAGAAGGGCATGGCGTAGGTTCCCTGGTGAAGGAAGGGAGGGAGGAAGAAAGCATAGAGTTAGCCAGGCAGTGCAGGGTATAAAGGAGGAGACAGGTTAGGCTAAAGGGTAGTGCCGGATGAGAAAAAAATGTCGGTGCATTCCATCCTCCACTGGGCACCCTTTTTCTCCCCTCCTCAATGGCCCCTTTCCCCACATTAGGACCCTCCTTTACACCCCCCCCCCCCTCCACTATTCAGGGCCGTATTCTCCCCCTCACACCGTACCCAGGGCCCACATCCCCCTGCTTTGCTCATCCCACCCCCCCTCTACTCACCCAGCCCCCTCCTCTTTTCCACAGGGAACCCTTCACCCAGCCTTACCTCCCCTTTTTGCCTGAGCCACCTCCTCCTTTATTTTTACCCTGCACTTCCTCTCCCCTGTCCCCACCTCCACAGTCCTGCATCTGTGCTTTCTTCCACCCTCCCTTTACCAGGGAACTCATTACATAACCACTGAATCTTTTAGGAGTGTGGGTCTCCACAACTGATTACCCAACTATTCCGTTTCTGTGCCGAAAGCAGGACTCAAACCCAGGCCCCCAGCACTGTAACGCAAGCACTTAACCTCTAGGCCACTGGAGTTAGCTGGTGTTTGGTGGAGCGGGGGGCCAGATGTTCTATCCTCCTTGGCTCCAGTGAACATGTTTCACAACTGAAATGGGTATGCTCACAGGGGCATACGCCCAAAAGCTACTCTCAGAAGCACAGCCATCAGTGGCTCAAGTGGTAAGTGCTTGGTCTTGGAATGCTGGAGACCTGAGTTCTAATCCAATGTCTGCAATCTCCTGGGCATGATCTTTTTATTTAAAAAATAATGTTTTAATTGAAAATGGGTATGCATTGCCCTGTGCGATCAGCCAACAGCTAATGCCCCTTCATTACCTGCATTCCTACTAACAGTTGTGCCTTTGTTTTCTGCACACTGGCCTAGGTAACACCCATACAAAAGGTTGTCTCTCTGGCCCCAATTGACTGGAAAAAAACAAGGGGAAAAGGTGTAATCTACGGGTCATGGTTGATACAATATTTGAACTGGGACTCAAACAGGACACCTTCTCGAGGTGCTGTGAGGTGACCACCGGCCCCTGCATAGCAAGCAAACCTGTATCAGCATCTCACCAGCAACTGAATGTGTCGCCTGCAGGTTACACATAGGAGGCTGCAGTAGGTGCATTAACCCATTGGGCTGTCGACCCTCCTTCCCCTGAGAGCAGGAGTCTGAATTTCCATGTTGCCTTCCTTTGGCACATTAGGTCTATCTTTCAAGCCAATTAAGAGGATGTTTTGCTTCACGGAGAGATGATAATCATTGTGAGGTGTCAGCCATAATATAATAGCTAAGCAGGTCAGTTAAATCTTTGACTTTGTCATTGGGCTGTACTGATATGCATAGGGCAGTCTCCTGTCCTCTGCTACTCTATGTTTTCATATTGCTGCTTGTTTAATGATTCCTAAATGTAAACACTCTGCTCTCAAAAGTGAAAGATTTGAAAGACTCTTGATGCAACGAGCCTTTCCCACTCTTTGCCCTGGGGGTGAGAGGGCTGCTTTCTGCCTTTAACACCCTCAATTTTGGAGTGGCTGGCTCCACTATTGAGAATGAGGGCCGAATCCTGGTCGGAAACGGGCAGAGGTCTGCGCCCTGCGTCCTCCACGCGTCCCTAACGCTCCCAAACGCGACCACAGCCCTTGCGGGCACAGCCCTATGTCCAGTGCAGCCTCTATGGTGCAGCCACCCAGGTAGCTTAGGGTTAGGATATGTGCTCTTCAACATAAGCCTGGCCAACCAGGCCCCGGAGAGTGTCACAGCATGCCCTGTAATCCCCTAGTGATGGTGGCCCTGTTGACGATGATCTTGCTGGAATACTGATGCCTTTTTTCCTCCCAGAAGCCCCAGGAGCCTAGTGAAATGAAGGGGCGTGCACCTCTCACTGGCCCCTGTTTACCCTCTGGCTAACTGAAATTAGTTCTGGCCTCTCCAGGCAAATGTATCCATTCAGGGGAGAGCTAGGAATCGGAAGGCTCTTTCTGCAGGCACGGTGGGGAAGAGTCAGAGAGTTACATGCCTGAGGCATCTTTCCTCCTCCTATGCTCAATGTGTTCCCTAACTTCCAACTCTCTGCCAGGCCAGGCCCTGTTTCTTTTACTGCCAACCCCCCTGACCCCTCGTCTTCCACCTACTTCCCGCTCCATTATGCCTTCTCCCTTTTTGCTCTCTTCTATAGCCCTTTGAAAAGGAATACAGGCCTAGCTAAGCCTCATGAAGGAAATCTACCAACAAAAGATGCATTCCTCGCTTATGGGAGGTGCTGTGAGACGAGTAAGAAGAGCTGAAGGGGTGATTGGGTTGTTGAGTCGGGAAGCACCAGAGGCGTAGCCAGGATTGTCTAGCAAATGGGGCCTGATGCTAATGTAGTTGGGCCCACTGCACTGACAACAATATCTGTAAATTCCCATGCAGCGCTGCCGAGTGGGCATTTACAGATTTTGGGTGGGCCTTGCCCCTCAGGCCCTACCCTGCCTACGCCTCTGCTCTCTCCCCCAGGGCAAAGAGTGGGAAAGGCTAGCTACAGCAAGAGTCTTTAAAATCTTTCACTTTTGAGAGCAGAGTGTTTACATTTAAAAATCTTGAACAAGCAGCAATACCAAAGTTTACAGTAGTAGAGGACAGAAGACTGCCCTGCGCATATCAGTACACCCCAATGACAAAGGTAAAGATTTAACTGACCTGCTTAGCTATTAGAGGCTGACACCTCAAAATGAGTATCATCTCTCCGTGAAGCAACACATCCTCTGAATTGGGGTGAAAGAAAGATCTAATGTGCCAAAGGAAGGCAACATGGAAATTCAGTTTTCTGCCCTCAGAGGAAGGAGGGTCGACAGCCCAATGGGTTAATGCACCTCCTGCAGCCTCCTATGCGTAGCCAGTAGGCGACACATTCATTTGCTGGTGAGATGCTGATACAGGTTTGCTTGCTATGCAGGGGTCGGGGGTCACCTCACAGCGCCTCGAGAAGGTGTCCCGTTTGAGTCCTTGTGCAAATATCTTATCAACCATGACCCGTAGGTTACACTTTTTCCCCTCGTTTTTTCCAGTCAGATGGGGGCCAGAGAGACACGCTTTTCGATGGGTGTTACCAAGGCCAGAGTGCAGAAAACAAAGGCACAATTGTTAGTAGGAATGCAGGTATTGAAGGGGCATTAGCTGTTGGCTGATCGCACAGGTCAATTCATACCCATTTTGAAAAGAAAACATTTTTTTTTAAAATAAAAAATACATGCCCAGCAGATTCCAGACATTGGATTAGAACTCAGGTCTCCAGCATCCCAAGACCAAGCACTTACCACTTGAGCCACTGGTGGCTGTGTTTCTAAGTGTTGCTTTTGGGCGTATATATCTTTCTTCTGCATGCTCCTGTCAGCATACTCATTTGCATGGTGAAACATGTTCACTGAAGAAAATGAGGATAGAACATCTGGCCCCCCAGCTCCACCAAATACCAGCTAACTGCAGTGGCCTAGAGATTAAGTGCTTGCGTTACAGCACTGGGGGCGTGGGTTCGAGTCCTGCTTTCGGCACTTAAACGGAATAGTGGGGTAATCTCCTTGTACAGTTGCTGTGGAACATAGCAGAGAAGTGGGACAGTGGAAGTGAGGACTGTGGAAGTGAGGGAGTGCAGGCTAAAGGAGGAGGTAGAGCAGGCTAAAGGGAGAGGTAGGGGCAGATGCAGGGGTCCCTGTGGAGAGGAGGTGGGGCTGGCTGAGTCAGGGTAGGTCTAGAAGGGCATGGCGTAGGTTCCCTGGTGAAGGGAGGGAGGAAGAAAGCATAGAGTTAGCCAGGCAGTGCAGGGTATAAAGGAGGAGACAGGTTAGGCTAAAGGGTAGTGCCGGATGAGAAAAAAATGTCGGTGCATTCCATCCTCCACTGGGCACCCTTTTTCTCCCCTCCTCAATGGCCCCTTTCCCCACATTAGGACCCTCCTTTACACCCCCCCCCTCCACTATTCAGGGCCGTATTCTCCCCCTCACACCGTACCCAGGGCCCACATCCCCCTGCTTTGCTCATCCCACCCCCCCCTCTACTCACTCAGCCCCCTCCTCTTTTCCACAGGGAACCCTTCACCCAGCCTTACCTCCCCTTTTTGCCTGAGCCACCTCCTCCTTTATTTTTACCCTGCACTTCCTCTCCCCTGTCCCCACCTCCACAGTCCTGCATCTGTGCTTTCTTCCACCCTCTCTTTACCAGGGAACTCATTACATAACCACTGAATCTTTTAGGAGTGTGGGTCTCCACAACTGATTACCCAACTATTCCGTTTCTGTGCCGAAAGCAGGACTCAAACCCAGGCCCCCAGCGCTGTAACGCAAGCACTTAACCTCTAGGCCACTGGAGTTAGCTGGTGTTTGGTGGAGCGGGGGGCCAGATGTTCTATCCTCCTTGGCTCCAGTGAACATGTTTCACAACTGAAATGGGTATGCTCACAGGGGCATACGCCCAAAAGCTACTCTCAGAAGCACAGCCACCAGTGGCTCAAGTGGTAAGTGCTTGGTCTTGGAATGCTGGAGACCTGAGTTCTAATCCAATGTCTGCAATCTCCTGGGCATGATCTTTTTATTTAAAAAATAATGTTTTAATTGAAAATGGGTATGCATTGCCCTGTGCGATCAGCCAACAGCTAATGCCCCTTCATTACCTGCATTCCTACTAACAGTTGTGCCTTTGTTTTCTGCACACTGGCCTAGGTAACACCCATACAAAAGGTTGTCTCTCTGGCCCCAATTGACTGGAAAAAAACAAGGGGAAAAGGTGTAATCTACGGGTCATGGTTGATACAATATTTGAACTGGGACTCAAACAGGACACCTTCTCGAGGTGCTGTGAGGTGACCACCGGCCCCTGCATAGCAAGCAAACCTGTATCAGCATCTCACCAGCAACTGAATGTGTCGCCTGCAGGTTACACATAGGAGGCTGCAGTAGGTGCATTAACCCATTGGGCTGTCGACCCTCCTTCCCCTGAGAGCAGGAGTCTGAATTTCCATGTTGCCTTCCTTTGGCACATTAGGTCTATCTTTCAAGCCAATTAAGAGGATGTTTTGCTTCACGGAGAGATGATAATCATTGTGAGGTGTCAGCCATAATATAATAGCTAAGCAGGTCAGTTAAATCTTTGACTTTGTCATTGGGCTGTACTGATATGCATAGGGCAGTCTCCTGTCCTCTGCTACTCTATGTTTTCATATTGCTGCTTGTTTAATGATTCCTAAATGTAAACACTCTGCTCTCAAAAGTGAAAGATTTGAAAGACTCTTGATGCAACGAGCCTTTCCCACTCTTTGCCCTGGGGGTGAGAGGGCTGCTTTCTGCCTTTAACACCCTCAATTTTGGAGTGGCTGGCTCCACTATTGAGAATGAGGGCCGAATCCTGGTCGGAAACGGGCAGAGGTCTGCGCCCTGCGTCCTCCACGCGTCCCTAACGCTCCCAAACGCGACCACAGCCCTTGCGGGCACAGCCCTATGTCCAGTGCAGCCTCTATGGTGCAGCCACCCAGGTAGCTTAGGGTTAGGATATGTGCTCTTCAACATAAGCCTGGCCAACCAGGCCCCGGAGAGTGTCACAGCATGCCCTGTAATCCCCTAGTGATGGTGGCCCTGTTGACGATGATCTTGCTGGAATACTGATGCCTTTTTTCCTCCCAGAAGCCCCAGGAGCCTAGTGAAATGAAGGGGCGTGCACCTCTCACTGGCCCCTGTTTACCCTCTGGCTAACTGAAATTAGTTCTGGCCTCTCCAGGCAAATGTATCCATTCAGGGGAGAGCTAGGAATCGGAAGGCTCTTTCTGCAGGCACGGTGGGGAAGAGTCAGAGAGTTACATGCCTGAGGCATCTTTCCTCCTCCTATGCTCAATGTGTTCCCTAACTTCCAACTCTCTGCCAGGCCAGGCCCTGTTTCTTTTACTGCCAACCCCCCTGACCCCTCGTCTTCCACCTACTTCCCGCTCCATTATGCCTTCTCCCTTTTTGCTCTCTTCTATAGCCCTTTGAAAAGGAATACAGGCCTAGCTAAGCCTCATGAAGGAAATCTACCAACAAAAGATGCATTCCTCGCTTATGGGAGGTGCTGTGAGACGAGTAAGAAGAGCTGAAGGGGTGATTGGGTTGTTGAGTCGGGAAGCACCAGAGGCGTAGCCAGGATTGTCTAGCAAATGGGGCCTGATGCTAATGTAGTTGGGCCCACTGCACTGACAACAATATCTGTAAATTCCCATGCAGCGCTGCCGAGTGGGCATTTACAGATTTTGGGTGGGCCTTGCCCCTCAGGCCCTACCCTGCCTACGCCTCTGCTCTCTCCCCCAGGGCAAAGAGTGGGAAAGGCTAGCTACAGCAAGAGTCTTTAAAATCTTTCACTTTTGAGAGCAGAGTGTTTACATTTAAAAATCTTGAACAAGCAGCAATACCAAAGTTTACAGTAGTAGAGGACAGAAGACTGCCCTGCGCATATCAGTACACCCCAATGACAAAGGTAAATATTTAACTGACCTGCTTAGCTATTAGAGGCTGACACCTCAAAATGAGTATCATCTCTCCGTGAAGCAACACATCCTCTGAATTGGGGTGAAAGAAAGATCTAATGTGCCAAAGGAAGGCAACATGGAAATTCAGTTTTCTGCCCTCAGAGGAAGGAGGGTCGACAGCCCAATGGGTTAATGCACCTCCTGCAGCCTCCTATGCGTAGCCAGTAGGCGACACATTCATTTGCTGGTGAGATGCTGATACAGGTTTGCTTGCTATGCAGGGGTCGGGGGTCACCTCACAGCGCCTCGAGAAGGTGTCCCGTTTGAGTCCTTGTGCAAATATCTTATCAACCATGACCCGTAGGTTACACTTTTTCCCCTCGTTTTTTCCAGTCAGATGGGGGCCAGAGAGACACGCTTTTCGATGGGTGTTACCAAGGCCAGAGTGCAGAAAACAAAGGCACAATTGTTAGTAGGAATGCAGGTATTGAAGGGGCAATAGCTGTTGGCTGATCGCACAGGTCAATTCATACCCATTTTGAAAAGAAAACATTTTTTTTTTTAAATAAAAAATACATGCCCAGCAGATTCCAGACATTGGATTAGAACTCAGGTCTCCAGCATCCCAAGACCAAGCACTTACCACTTGAGCCACTGGTGGCTGTGTTTCTAAGTGTTGCTTTTGGGCGTATATATCTTTCTTCTGCATGCCCCTGTCAGCATACTCATTTGCATGGTGAAACATGTTCACTGAAGAAAATGAGGATAGAACATCTGGCCCCCCAGCTCCACCAAATACCAGCTAACTGCAGTGGCCTAGAGATTAAGTGCTTGCGTTACAGCACTGGGGGCGTGGGTTCGAGTCCTGCTTTCGGCACTTAAACGGAATAGTGGGGTAATCTCCTTGTACAGTTGCTCTGGAACATAGCAGAGAAGTGGGACAGTGGAAGTGAGGACTGTGGAAGTGAGGGAGTGCAGGCTAAAGGAGGAGGTAGAGCAGGCTAAAGGGAGAGGTAGGGGCAGATGCAGGGGTCCCTGTGGAGAGGAGGTGGGGCTGGCTGAGTCTGGGTAGGTCTAGAAGGGCATGGCGTAGGTTCCCTGGTGAAGGAAGGGAGGGAGGAAGAAAGCATAGAGTTAGCCAGGCAGTGCAGGGTATAAAGGAGGAGACAGGTTAGGCTAAAGGGTAGTGCCGGATGAGAAAAAAATGTCGGTGCATTCCATCCTCCACTGGGCACCCTTTTTCTCCCCTCCTCAATGGCCCCTTTCCCCACATTAGGACCCTCCTTTACACCCCCCCCCCCCTCCACTATTCAGGGCCGTATTCTCCCCCTCACACCGTACCCAGGGCCCACATCCCCCTGCTTTGCTCATCCCACCCCCCCTCTACTCACCCAGCCCCCTCCTCTTTTCCACAGGGAACCCTTCACCCAGCCTTACCTCCCCTTTTTGCCTGAGCCACCTCCTCCTTTATTTTTACCCTGCACTTCCTCTCCCCTGTCCCCACCTCCACAGTCCTGCATCTGTGCTTTCTTCCACCCTCCCTTTACCAGGGAACTCATTACATAACCACTGAATCTTTTAGGAGTGTGGGTCTCCACAACTGATTACCCAACTATTCCGTTTCTGTGCCGAAAGCAGGACTCAAACCCAGGCCCCCAGCGCTGTAACGCAAGCACTTAACCTCTAGGCCACTGGAGTTAGCTGGTGTTTGGTGGAGCGGGGGGCCAGATGTTCTATCCTCCTTGGCTCCAGTGAACATGTTTCACAACTGAAATGGGTATGCTCACAGGGGCATACGCCCAAAAGCTACTCTCAGAAGCACAGCCACCAGTGGCTCAAGTGGTAAGTGCTTGGTCTTGGAATGCTGGAGACCTGAGTTCTAATCCAATGTCTGCAATCTCCTGGGCATGATCTTTTTATTTAAAAAATAATGTTTTAATTGAAAATGGGTATGCATTGCCCTGTGCGATCAGCCAACAGCTAATGCCCCTTCATTACCTGCATTCCTACTAACAGTTGTGCCTTTGTTTTCTGCACACTGGCCTAGGTAACACCCATACAAAAGGTTGTCTCTCTGGCCCCAATTGACTGGAAAAAAACAAGGGGAAAAGGTGTAATCTACGGGTCATGGTTGATACAATATTTGAACTGGGACTCAAACAGGACACCTTCTCGAGGTGCTGTGAGGTGACCACCGGCCCCTGCATAGCAAGCAAACCTGTATCAGCATCTCACCAGCAACTGAATGTGTCGCCTGCAGGTTACACATAGGAGGCTGCAGTAGGTGCATTAACCCATTGGGCTGTCGACCCTCCTTCCCCTGAGAGCAGGAGTCTGAATTTCCATGTTGCCTTCCTTTGGCACATTAGGTCTATCTTTCAAGCCAATTAAGAGGATGTTTTGCTTCACGGAGAGATGATAATCATTGTGAGGTGTCAGCCATAATATAATAGCTAAGCAGGTCAGTTAAATCTTTGACTTTGTCATTGGGCTGTACTGATATGCATAGGGCAGTCTCCTGTCCTCTGCTACTCTATGTTTTCATATTGCTGCTTGTTTAATGATTCCTAAATGTAAACACTCTGCTCTCAAAAGTGAAAGATTTGAAAGACTCTTGATGCAACGAGCCTTTCCCACTCTTTGCCCTGGGGGTGAGAGGGCTGCTTTCTGCCTTTAACACCCTCAATTTTGGAGTGGCTGGCTCCACTATTGAGAATGAGGGCCGAATCCTGGTCGGAAACGGGCAGAGGTCTGCGCCCTGCGTCCTCCACGCGTCCCTAACGCTCCCAAACGCGACCACAGCCCTTGCGGGCACAGCCCTATGTCCAGTGCAGCCTCTATGGTGCAGCCACCCAGGTAGCTTAGGGTTAGGATATGTGCTCTTCAACATAAGCCTGGCCAACCAGGCCCCGGAGAGTGTCACAGCATGCCCTGTAATCCCCTAGTGATGGTGGCCCTGTTGACGATGATCTTGCTGGAATACTGATGCCTTTTTTCCTCCCAGAAGCCCCAGGAGCCTAGTGAAATGAAGGGGCGTGCACCTCTCACTGGCCCCTGTTTACCCTCTGGCTAACTGAAATTAGTTCTGGCCTCTCCAGGCAAATGTATCCATTCAGGGGAGAGCTAGGAATCGGAAGGCTCTTTCTGCAGGCACGGTGGGGAAGAGTCAGAGAGTTACATGCCTGAGGCATCTTTCCTCCTCCTATGCTCAATGTGTTCCCTAACTTCCAACTCTCTGCCAGGCCAGGCCCTGTTTCTTTTACTGCCAACCCCCCTGACCCCTCGTCTTCCACCTACTTCCCGCTCCATTATGCCTTCTCCCTTTTTGCTCTCTTCTATAGCCCTTTGAAAAGGAATACAGGCCTAGCTAAGCCTCATGAAGGAAATCTACCAACAAAAGATGCATTCCTCGCTTATGGGAGGTGCTGTGAGACGAGTAAGAAGAGCTGAAGGGGTGATTGGGTTGTTGAGTCGGGAAGCACCAGAGGCGTAGCCAGGATTGTCTAGCAAATGGGGCCTGATGCTAATGTAGTTGGGCCCACTGCACTGACAACAATATCTGTAAATTCCCATGCAGCGCTGCCGAGTGGGCATTTACAGATTTTGGGTGGGCCTTGCCCCTCAGGCCCTACCCTGCCTACGCCTCTGCTCTCTCCCCCAGGGCAAAGAGTGGGAAAGGCTAGCTACAGCAAGAGTCTTTAAAATCTTTCACTTTTGAGAGCAGAGTGTTTACATTTAAAAATCTTGAACAAGCAGCAATACCAAAGTTTACAGTAGTAGAGGACAGAAGACTGCCCTGCGCATATCAGTACACCCCAATGACAAAGGTAAAGATTTAACTGACCTGCTTAGCTATTAGAGGCTGACACCTCAAAATGAGTATCATCTCTCCGTGAAGCAACACATCCTCTGAATTGGGGTGAAAGAAAGATCTAATGTGCCAAAGGAAGGCAACATGGAAATTCAGTTTTCTGCCCTCAGAGGAAGGAGGGTCGACAGCCCAATGGGTTAATGCACCTCCTGCAGCCTCCTATGCGTAGCCAGTAGGCGACACATTCATTTGCTGGTGAGATGCTGATACAGGTTTGCTTGCTATGCAGGGGTCGGGGGTCACCTCACAGCGCCTCGAGAAGGTGTCCCGTTTGAGTCCTTGTGCAAATATCTTATCAACCATGACCCGTAGGTTACACTTTTTCCCCTCGTTTTTTCCAGTCAGATGGGGGCCAGAGAGACACGCTTTTCGATGGATGTTACCAAGGCCAGAGTGCAGAAAACAAAGGCACAATTGTTAGTAGGAATGCAGGTATTGAAGGGGCAATAGCTGTTGGCTGATCGCACAGGTCAATTCATACCCATTTTGAAAAGAAAACATTTTTTTTTTTAAATAAAAAATACATGCCCAGCAGATTCCAGACATTGGATTAGAACTCAGGTCTCCAGCATCCCAAGACCAAGCACTTACCACTTGAGCCACTGGTGGCTGTGTTTCTAAGTGTTGCTTTTGGGCGTATATATCTTTCTTCTGCATGCCCCTGTCAGCATACTCATTTGCATGGTGAAACATGTTCACTGAAGAAAATGAGGATAGAACATCTGGCCCCCCAGCTCCACCAAATACCAGCTAACTGCAGTGGCCTAGAGATTAAGTGCTTGCGTTACAGCACTGGGGGCGTGGGTTCGAGTCCTGCTTTCGGCACTTAAACGGAATAGTGGGGTAATCTCCTTGTACAGTTGCTCTGGAACATAGCAGAGAAGTGGGACAGTGGAAGTGAGGACTGTGGAAGTGAGGGAGTGCAGGCTAAAGGAGGAGGTAGAGCAGGCTAAAGGGAGAGGTAGGGGCAGATGCAGGGGTCCCTGTGGAGAGGAGGTGGGGCTGGCTGAGTCAGGGTAGGTCTAGAAGGGCATGGCGTAGGTTCCCTGGTGAAGGAAGGGAGGGAGGAAGAAAGCATAGAGTTAGCCAGGCAGTGCAGGGTATAAAGGAGGAGACAGGTTAGGCTAAAGGGTAGTGCCGGATGAGAAAAAAATGTCGGTGCATTCCATCCTCCACTGGGCACCCTTTTTCTCCCCTCCTCAATGGCCCCTTTCCCCACATTAGGACCCTCCTTTACACCCCCCCCCTCCACTATTCAGGGCCGTATTCTCCCCCTCACACCGTACCCAGGGCCCACATCCCCCTGCTTTGCTCATCCCACCCCCCCTCTACTCACCCAGCCCCCTCCTCTTTTCCACAGGGAACCCTTCACCCAGCCTTACCTCCCCTTTTTGCCTGAGCCACCTCCTCCTTTATTTTTACCCTGCACTTCCTCTCCCCTGTCCCCACCTCCACAGTCCTGCATCTGTGCTTTCTTCCACCCTCCCTTTACCAGGGAACTCATTACATAACCACTGAATCTTTTAGGAGTGTGGGTCTCCACAACTGATTACCCAACTATTCCGTTTCTGTGCCGAAAGCAGGACTCAAACCCAGGCCCCCAGCGCTGTAACGCAAGCACTTAACCTCTAGGCCACTGGAGTTAGCTGGTGTTTGGTGGAGCGGGGGGCCAGATGTTCTATCCTCCTTGGCTCCAGTGAACATGTTTCACAACTGAAATGGGAATGCTCACAGGGGCATACGCCCAAAAGCTACTCTCAGAAGCACAGCCACCAGTGGCTCAAGTGGTAAGTGCTTGGTCTTGGAATGCTGGAGACCTGAGTTCTAATCCAATGTCTGCAATCTCCTGGGCATGATCTTTTTATTTAAAAAATAATGTTTTAATTGAAAATGGGTATGCATTGCCCTGTGCGATCAGCCAACAGCTAATGCCCCTTCATTACCTGCATTCCTACTAACAGTTGTGCCTTTGTTTTCTGCACACTGGCCTAGGTAACACCCATACAAAAGGTTGTCTCTCTGGCCCCAATTGACTGGAAAAAAACAAGGGGAAAAGGTGTAATCTACGGGTCATGGTTGATACAATATTTGAACTGGGACTCAAACAGGACACCTTCTCGAGGTGCTGTGAGGTGACCACCGGCCCCTGCATAGCAAGCAAACCTGTATCAGCATCTCACCAGCAACTGAATGTGTCGCCTGCAGGTTACACATAGGAGGCTGCAGTAGGTGCATTAACCCATTGGGCTGTCGACCCTCCTTCCCCTGAGAGCAGGAGTCTGAATTTCCATGTTGCCTTCCTTTGGCACATTAGGTCTATCTTTCAAGCCAATTAAGAGGATGTTTTGCTTCACGGAGAGATGATAATCATTGTGAGGTGTCAGCCATAATATAATAGCTAAGCAGGTCAGTTAAATCTTTGACTTTGTCATTGGGCTGTACTGATATGCATAGGGCAGTCTCCTGTCCTCTGCTACTCTATGTTTTCATATTGCTGCTTGTTTAATGATTCCTAAATGTAAACACTCTGCTCTCAAAAGTGAAAGATTTGAAAGACTCTTGATGCAACGAGCCTTTCCCACTCTTTGCCCTGGGGGTGAGAGGGCTGCTTTCTGCCTTTAACACCCTCAATTTTGGAGTGGCTGGCTCCACTATTGAGAATGAGGGCCGAATCCTGGTCGGAAACGGGCAGAGGTCTGCGCCCTGCGTCCTCCACGCGTCCCTAACGCTCCCAAACGCGACCACAGCCCTTGCGGGCACAGCCCTATGTCCAGTGCAGCCTCTATGGTGCAGCCACCCAGGTAGCTTAGGGTTAGGATATGTGCTCTTCAACATAAGCCTGGCCAACCAGGCCCCGGAGAGTGTCACAGCATGCCCTGTAATCCCCTAGTGATGGTGGCCCTGTTGACGATGATCTTGCTGGAATACTGATGCCTTTTTTCCTCCCAGAAGCCCCAGGAGCCTAGTGAAATGAAGGGGCGTGCACCTCTCACTGGCCCCTGTTTACCCTCTGGCTAACTGAAATTAGTTCTGGCCTCTCCAGGCAAATGTATCCATTCAGGGGAGAGCTAGGAATCGGAAGGCTCTTTCTGCAGGCACGGTGGGGAAGAGTCAGAGAGTTACATGCCTGAGGCATCTTTCCTCCTCCTATGCTCAATGTGTTCCCTAACTTCCAACTCTCTGCCAGGCCAGGCCCTGTTTCTTTTACTGCCAACCCCCCTGACCCCTCGTCTTCCACCTACTTCCCGCTCCATTATGCCTTCTCCCTTTTTGCTCTCTTCTATAGCCCTTTGAAAAGGAATACAGGCCTAGCTAAGCCTCATGAAGGAAATCTACCAACAAAAGATGCATTCCTCGCTTATGGGAGGTGCTGTGAGACGAGTAAGAAGAGCTGAAGGGGTGATTGGGTTGTTGAGTCGGGAAGCACCAGAGGCGTAGCCAGGATTGTCTAGCAAATGGGGCCTGATGCTAATGTAGTTGGGCCCACTGCACTGACAACAATATCTGTAAATTCCCATGCAGCGCTGCCGAGTGGGCATTTACAGATTTTGGGTGGGCCTTGCCCCTCAGGCCCTACCCTGCCTACGCCTCTGCTCTCTCCCCCAGGGCAAAGAGTGGGAAAGGCTAGCTACAGCAAGAGTCTTTAAAATCTTTCACTTTTGAGAGCAGAGTGTTTACATTTAAAAATCTTGAACAAGCAGCAATACCAAAGTTTACAGTAGTAGAGGACAGAAGACTGCCCTGCGCATATCAGTACACCCCAATGACAAAGGTAAAGATTTAACTGACCTGCTTAGCTATTAGAGGCTGACACCTCAAAATGAGTATCATCTCTCCGTGAAGCAACACATCCTCTGAATTGGGGTGAAAGAAAGATCTAATGTGCCAAAGGAAGGCAACATGGAAATTCAGTTTTCTGCCCTCAGAGGAAGGAGGGTCGACAGCCCAATGGGTTAATGCACCTCCTGCAGCCTCCTATGCGTAGCCAGTAGGCGACACATTCATTTGCTGGTGAGATGCTGATACAGGTTTGCTTGCTATGCAGGGGTCGGGGGTCACCTCACAGCGCCTCGAGAAGGTGTCCCGTTTGAGTCCTTGTGCAAATATCTTATCAACCATGACCCGTAGGTTACACTTTTTCCCCTCGTTTTTTCCAGTCAGATGGGGGCCAGAGAGACACGCTTTTCGATGGATGTTACCAAGGCCAGAGTGCAGAAAACAAAGGCACAATTGTTAGTAGGAATGCAGGTATTGAAGGGGCAATAGCTGTTGGCTGATCGCACAGGTCAATTCATACCCATTTTGAAAAGAAAACATTTTTTTTTTTAAATAAAAAATACATGCCCAGCAGATTCCAGACATTGGATTAGAACTCAGGTCTCCAGCATCCCAAGACCAAGCACTTACCACTTGAGCCACTGGTGGCTGTGTTTCTAAGTGTTGCTTTTGGGCGTATATATCTTTCTTCTGCATGCCCCTGTCAGCATACTCATTTGCATGGTGAAACATGTTCACTGAAGAAAATGAGGATAGAACATCTGGCCCCCCAGCTCCACCAAATACCAGCTAACTGCAGTGGCCTAGAGATTAAGTGCTTGCGTTACAGCACTGGGGGCGTGGGTTCGAGTCCTGCTTTCGGCACTTAAACGGAATAGTGGGGTAATCTCCTTGTACAGTTGCTCTGGAACATAGCAGAGAAGTGGGACAGTGGAAGTGAGGACTGTGGAAGTGAGGGAGTGCAGGCTAAAGGAGGAGGTAGAGCAGGCTAAAGGGAGAGGTAGGGGCAGATGCAGGGGTCCCTGTGGAGAGGAGGTGGGGCTGGCTGAGTCAGGGTAGGTCTAGAAGGGCATGGCGTAGGTTCCCTGGTGAAGGAAGGGAGGGAGGAAGAAAGCATAGAGTTAGCCAGGCAGTGCAGGGTATAAAGGAGGAGACAGGTTAGGCTAAAGGGTAGTGCCGGATGAGAAAAAAATGTCGGTGCATTCCATCCTCCACTGGGCACCCTTTTTCTCCCCTCCTCAATGGCCCCTTTCCCCACATTAGGACCCTCCTTTACACCCCCCCCCTCCACTATTCAGGGCCGTATTCTCCCCCTCACACCGTACCCAGGGCCCACATCCCCCTGCTTTGCTCATCCCACCCCCCCTCTACTCACCCAGCCCCCTCCTCTTTTCCACAGGGAACCCTTCACCCAGCCTTACCTCCCCTTTTTGCCTGAGCCACCTCCTCCTTTATTTTTACCCTGCACTTCCTCTCCCCTGTCCCCACCTCCACAGTCCTGCATCTGTGCTTTCTTCCACCCTCCCTTTACCAGGGAACTCATTACATAACCACTGAATCTTTTAGGAGTGTGGGTCTCCACAACTGATTACCCAACTATTCCGTTTCTGTGCCGAAAGCAGGACTCAAACCCAGGCCCCCAGCGCTGTAACGCAAGCACTTAACCTCTAGGCCACTGGAGTTAGCTGGTGTTTGGTGGAGCGGGGGGCCAGATGTTCTATCCTCCTTGGCTCCAGTGAACATGTTTCACAACTGAAATGGGAATGCTCACAGGGGCATACGCCCAAAAGCTACTCTCAGAAGCACAGCCACCAGTGGCTCAAGTGGTAAGTGCTTGGTCTTGGAATGCTGGAGACCTGAGTTCTAATCCAATGTCTGCAATCTCCTGGGCATGATCTTTTTATTTAAAAAATAATGTTTTAATTGAAAATGGGTATGCATTGCCCTGTGCGATCAGCCAACAGCTAATGCCCCTTCATTACCTGCATTCCTACTAACAGTTGTGCCTTTGTTTTCTGCACACTGGCCTAGGTAACACCCATACAAAAGGTTGTCTCTCTGGCCCCAATTGACTGGAAAAAAACAAGGGGAAAAGGTGTAATCTACGGGTCATGGTTGATACAATATTTGAACTGGGACTCAAACAGGACACCTTCTCGAGGTGCTGTGAGGTGACCACCGGCCCCTGCATAGCAAGCAAACCTGTATCAGCATCTCACCAGCAACTGAATGTGTCGCCTGCAGGTTACACATAGGAGGCTGCAGTAGGTGCATTAACCCATTGGGCTGTCGACCCTCCTTCCCCTGAGAGCAGGAGTCTGAATTTCCATGTTGCCTTCCTTTGGCACATTAGGTCTATCTTTCAAGCCAATTAAGAGGATGTTTTGCTTCACGGAGAGATGATAATCATTGTGAGGTGTCAGCCATAATATAATAGCTAAGCAGGTCAGTTAAATCTTTGACTTTGTCATTGGGCTGTACTGATATGCATAGGGCAGTCTCCTGTCCTCTGCTACTCTATGTTTTCATATTGCTGCTTGTTTAATGATTCCTAAATGTAAACACTCTGCTCTCAAAAGTGAAAGATTTGAAAGACTCTTGATGCAACGAGCCTTTCCCACTCTTTGCCCTGGGGGTGAGAGGGCTGCTTTCTGCCTTTAACACCCTCAATTTTGGAGTGGCTGGCTCCACTATTGAGAATGAGGGCCGAATCCTGGTCGGAAACGGGCAGAGGTCTGCGCCCTGCGTCCTCCACGCGTCCCTAACGCTCCCAAACGCGACCACAGCCCTTGCGGGCACAGCCCTTTGTCCAGTGCAGCCTCTATGGTGCAGCCACCCAGGTAGCTTAGGGTTAGGATATGTGCTCTTCAACATAAGCCTGGCCAACCAGGCCCCGGAGAGTGTCACAGCATGCCCTGTAATCCCCTAGTGATGGTGGCCCTGTTGACGATGATCTTGCTGGAATACTGATGCCTTTTTTCCTCCCAGAAGCCCCAGGAGCCTAGTGAAATGAAGGGGCGTGCACCTCTCACTGGCCCCTGTTTACCCTCTGGCTAACTGAAATTAGTTCTGGCCTCTCCAGGCAAATGTATCCATTCAGGGGAGAGCTAGGAATCGGAAGGCTCTTTCTGCAGGCACGGTGGGGAAGAGTCAGAGAGTTACATGCCTGAGGCATCTTTCCTCCTCCTATGCTCAATGTGTTCCCTAACTTCCAACTCTCTGCCAGGCCAGGCCCTGTTTCTTTTACTGCCAACCCCCCTGACCCCTCGTCTTCCACCTACTTCCCGCTCCATTATGCCTTCTCCCTTTTTGCTCTCTTCTATAGCCCTTTGAAAAGGAATACAGGCCTAGCTAAGCCTCATGAAGGAAATCTACCAACAAAAGATGCATTCCTCGCTTATGGGAGGTGCTGTGAGACGAGTAAGAAGAGCTGAAGGGGTGATTGGGTTGTTGAGTCGGGAAGCACCAGAGGCGTAGCCAGGATTGTCTAGCAAATGGGGCCTGATGCTAATGTAGTTGGGCCCACTGCACTGACAACAATATCTGTAAATTCCCATGCAGCGCTGCCGAGTGGGCATTTACAGATTTTGGGTGGGCCTTGCCCCTCAGGCCCTACCCTGCCTACGCCTCTGCTCTCTCCCCCAGGGCAAAGAGTGGGAAAGGCTAGCTACAGCAAGAGTCTTTAAAATCTTTCACTTTTGAGAGCAGAGTGTTTACATTTAAAAATCTTGAACAAGCAGCAATACCAAAGTTTACAGTAGTAGAGGACAGAAGACTGCCCTGCGCATATCAGTACACCCCAATGACAAAGGTAAAGATTTAACTGACCTGCTTAGCTATTAGAGGCTGACACCTCAAAATGAGTATCATCTCTCCGTGAAGCAACACATCCTCTGAATTGGGGTGAAAGAAAGATCTAATGTGCCAAAGGAAGGCAACATGGAAATTCAGTTTTCTGCCCTCAGAGGAAGGAGGGTCGACAGCCCAATGGGTTAATGCACCTCCTGCAGCCTCCTATGCGTAGCCAGTAGGCGACACATTCATTTGCTGGTGAGATGCTGATACAGGTTTGCTTGCTATGCAGGGGTCGGGGGTCACCTCACAGCGCCTCGAGAAGGTGTCCCGTTTGAGTCCTTGTGCAAATATCTTATCAACCATGACCCGTAGGTTACACTTTTTCCCCTCGTTTTTTCCAGTCAGATGGGGGCCAGAGAGACACGCTTTTCGATGGGTGTTACCAAGGCCAGAGTGCAGAAAACAAAGGCACAATTGTTAGTAGGAATGCAGGTATTGAAGGGGCAATAGCTGTTGGCTGATCGCACAGGTCAATTCATACCCATTTTGAAAAGAAAACATTTTTTTTTTTAAATAAAAAATACATGCCCAGCAGATTCCAGACATTGGATTAGAACTCAGGTCTCCAGCATCCCAAGACCAAGCACTTACCACTTGAGCCACTGGTGGCTGTGTTTCTAAGTGTTGCTTTTGGGCGTATATATCTTTCTTCTGCATGCCCCTGTCAGCATACTCATTTGCATGGTGAAACATGTTCACTGAAGAAAATGAGGATAGAACATCTGGCCCCCCAGCTCCACCAAATACCAGCTAACTGCAGTGGCCTAGAGATTAAGTGCTTGCGTTACAGCACTGGGGGCGTGGGTTCGAGTCCTGCTTTCGGCACTTAAACGGAATAGTGGGGTAATCTCCTTGTACAGTTGCTCTGGAACATAGCAGAGAAGTGGGACAGTGGAAGTGAGGACTGTGGAAGTGAGGGAGTGCAGGCTAAAGGAGGAGGTAGAGCAGGCTAAAGGGAGAGGTAGGGGCAGATGCAGGGGTCCCTGTGGAGAGGAGGTGGGGCTGGCTGAGTCAGGGTAGGTCTAGAAGGGCATGGCGTAGGTTCCCTGGTGAAGGAAGGGAGGGAGGAAGAAAGCATAGAGTTAGCCAGGCAGTGCAGGGTATAAAGGAGGAGACAGGTTAGGCTAAAGGGTAGTGCCGGATGAGAAAAAAATGTCGGTGCATTCCATCCTCCACTGGGCACCCTTTTTCTCCCCTCCTCAATGGCCCCTTTCCCCACATTAGGACCCTCCTTTACACCCCCCCCCTCCACTATTCAGGGCCGTATTCTCCCCCTCACACCGTACCCAGGGCCCACATCCCCCTGCTTTGCTCATCCCACCCCCCCTCTACTCACCCAGCCCCCTCCTCTTTTCCACAGGGAACCCTTCACCCAGCCTTACCTCCCCTTTTTGCCTGAGCCACCTCCTCCTTTATTTTTACCCTGCACTTCCTCTCCCCTGTCCCCACCTCCACAGTCCTGCATCTGTGCTTTCTTCCACCCTCCCTTTACCAGGGAACTCATTACATAACCACTGAATCTTTTAGGAGTGTGGGTCTCCACAACTGATTACCCAACTATTCCGTTTCTGTGCCGAAAGCAGGACTCAAACCCAGGCCCCCAGCGCTGTAACGCAAGCACTTAACCTCTAGGCCACTGGAGTTAGCTGGTGTTTGGTGGAGCGGGGGGCCAGATGTTCTATCCTCCTTGGCTCCAGTGAACATGTTTCACAACTGAAATGGGTATGCTCACAGGGGCATACGCCCAAAAGCTACTCTCAGAAGCACAGCCACCAGTGGCTCAAGTGGTAAGTGCTTGGTCTTGGAATGCTGGAGACCTGAGTTCTAATCCAATGTCTGCAATCTCCTGGGCATGATCTTTTTATTTAAAAAATAATGTTTTAATTGAAAATGGGTATGCATTGCCCTGTGCGATCAGCCAACAGCTAATGCCCCTTCATTACCTGCATTCCTACTAACAGTTGTGCCTTTGTTTTCTGCACACTGGCCTAGGTAACACCCATACAAAAGGTTGTCTCTCTGGCCCCAATTGACTGGAAAAAAACAAGGGGAAAAGGTGTAATCTACGGGTCATGGTTGATACAATATTTGAACTGGGACTCAAACAGGACACCTTCTCGAGGTGCTGTGAGGTGACCACCGGCCCCTGCATAGCAAGCAAACCTGTATCAGCATCTCACCAGCAACTGAATGTGTCGCCTGCAGGTTACACATAGGAGGCTGCAGTAGGTGCATTAACCCATTGGGCTGTCGACCCTCCTTCCCCTGAGAGCAGGAGTCTGAATTTCCATGTTGCCTTCCTTTGGCACATTAGGTCTATCTTTCAAGCCAATTAAGAGGATGTTTTGCTTCACGGAGAGATGATAATCATTGTGAGGTGTCAGCCATAATATAATAGCTAAGCAGGTCAGTTAAATCTTTGACTTTGTCATTGGGCTGTACTGATATGCATAGGGCAGTCTCCTGTCCTCTGCTACTCTATGTTTTCATATTGCTGCTTGTTTAATGATTCCTAAATGTAAACACTCTGCTCTCAAAAGTGAAAGATTTGAAAGACTCTTGATGCAACGAGCCTTTCCCACTCTTTGCCCTGGGGGTGAGAGGGCTGCTTTCTGCCTTTAACACCCTCAATTTTGGAGTGGCTGGCTCCACTATTGAGAATGAGGGCCGAATCCTGGTCGGAAACGGGCAGAGGTCTGCGCCCTGCGTCCTCCACGCGTCCCTAACGCTCCCAAACGCGACCACAGCCCTTGCGGGCACAGCCCTTTGTCCAGTGCAGCCTCTATGGTGCAGCCACCCAGGTAGCTTAGGGTTAGGATATGTGCTCTTCAACATAAGCCTGGCCAACCAGGCCCCGGAGAGTGTCACAGCATGCCCTGTAATCCCCTAGTGATGGTGGCCCTGTTGACGATGATCTTGCTGGAATACTGATGCCTTTTTTCCTCCCAGAAGCCCCAGGAGCCTAGTGAAATGAAGGGGCGTGCACCTCTCACTGGCCCCTGTTTACCCTCTGGCTAACTGAAATTAGTTCTGGCCTCTCCAGGCAAATGTATCCATTCAGGGGAGAGCTAGGAATCGGAAGGCTCTTTCTGCAGGCACGGTGGGGAAGAGTCAGAGAGTTACATGCCTGAGGCATCTTTCCTCCTCCTATGCTCAATGTGTTCCCTAACTTCCAACTCTCTGCCAGGCCAGGCCCTGTTTCTTTTACTGCCAACCCCCCTGACCCCTCGTCTTCCACCTACTTCCCGCTCCATTATGCCTTCTCCCTTTTTGCTCTCTTCTATAGCCCTTTGAAAAGGAATACAGGCCTAGCTAAGCCTCATGAAGGAAATCTACCAACAAAAGATGCATTCCTCGCTTATGGGAGGTGCTGTGAGACGAGTAAGAAGAGCTGAAGGGGTGATTGGGTTGTTGAGTCGGGAAGCACCAGAGGCGTAGCCAGGATTGTCTAGCAAATGGGGCCTGATGCTAATGTAGTTGGGCCCACTGCACTGACAACAATATCTGTAAATTCCCATGCAGCGCTGCCGAGTGGGCATTTACAGATTTTGGGTGGGCCTTGCCCCTCAGGCCCTACCCTGCCTACGCCTCTGCTCTCTCCCCCAGGGCAAAGAGTGGGAAAGGCTAGCTACAGCAAGAGTCTTTAAAATCTTTCACTTTTGAGAGCAGAGTGTTTACATTTAAAAATCTTGAACAAGCAGCAATACCAAAGTTTACAGTAGTAGAGGACAGAAGACTGCCCTGCGCATATCAGTACACCCCAATGACAAAGGTAAAGATTTAACTGACCTGCTTAGCTATTAGAGGCTGACACCTCAAAATGAGTATCATCTCTCCGTGAAGCAACACATCCTCTGAATTGGGGTGAAAGAAAGATCTAATGTGCCAAAGGAAGGCAACATGGAAATTCAGTTTTCTGCCCTCAGAGGAAGGAGGGTCGACAGCCCAATGGGTTAATGCACCTCCTGCAGCCTCCTATGCGTAGCCAGTAGGCGACACATTCATTTGCTGGTGAGATGCTGATACAGGTTTGCTTGCTATGCAGGGGTCGGGGGTCACCTCACAGCGCCTCGAGAAGGTGTCCCGTTTGAGTCCTTGTGCAAATATCTTATCAACCATGACCCGTAGGTTACACTTTTTCCCCTCGTTTTTTCCAGTCAGATGGGGGCCAGAGAGACACGCTTTTCGATGGGTGTTACCAAGGCCAGAGTGCAGAAAACAAAGGCACAATTGTTAGTAGGAATGCAGGTATTGAAGGGGCAATAGCTGTTGGCTGATCGCACAGGTCAATTCATACCCATTTTGAAAAGAAAACATTTTTTTTTTTAAATAAAAAATACATGCCCAGCAGATTCCAGACATTGGATTAGAACTCAGGTCTCCAGCATCCCAAGACCAAGCACTTACCACTTGAGCCACTGGTGGCTGTGTTTCTAAGTGTTGCTTTTGGGCGTATATATCTTTCTTCTGCATGCCCCTGTCAGCATACTCATTTGCATGGTGAAACATGTTCACTGAAGAAAATGAGGATAGAACATCTGGCCCCCCAGCTCCACCAAATACCAGCTAACTGCAGTGGCCTAGAGATTAAGTGCTTGCGTTACAGCACTGGGGGCGTGGGTTCGAGTCCTGCTTTCGGCACTTAAACGGAATAGTGGGGTAATCTCCTTGTACAGTTGCTCTGGAACATAGCAGAGAAGTGGGACAGTGGAAGTGAGGACTGTGGAAGTGAGGGAGTGCAGGCTAAAGGAGGAGGTAGAGCAGGCTAAAGGGAGAGGTAGGGGCAGATGCAGGGGTCCCTGTGGAGAGGAGGTGGGGCTGGCTGAGTCAGGGTAGGTCTAGAAGGGCATGGCGTAGGTTCCCTGGTGAAGGAAGGGAGGGAGGAAGAAAGCATAGAGTTAGCCAGGCAGTGCAGGGTATAAAGGAGGAGACAGGTTAGGCTAAAGGGTAGTGCCGGATGAGAAAAAAATGTCGGTGCATTCCATCCTCCACTGGGCACCCTTTTTCTCCCCTCCTCAATGGCCCCTTTCCCCACATTAGGACCCTCCTTTACACCCCCCCCCTCCACTATTCAGGGCCGTATTCTCCCCCTCACACCGTACCCAGGGCCCACATCCCCCTGCTTTGCTCATCCCACCCGCCCTCTACTCACCCAGCCCCCTCCTCTTTTCCACAGGGAACCCTTCACCCAGCCTTACCTCCCCTTTTTGCCTGAGCCACCTCCTCCTTTATTTTTACCCTGCACTTCCTCTCCCCTGTCCCCACCTCCACAGTCCTGCATCTGTGCTTTCTTCCACCCTCCCTTTACCAGGGAACTCATTACATAACCACTGAATCTTTTAGGAGTGTGGGTCTCCACAACTGATTACCCAACTATTCCGTTTCTGTGCCGAAAGCAGGACTCAAACCCAGGCCCCCAGCGCTGTAACGCAAGCACTTAACCTCTAGGCCACTGGAGTTAGCTGGTGTTTGGTGGAGCGGGGGGCCAGATGTTCTATCCTCCTTGGCTCCAGTGAACATGTTTCACAACTGAAATGGGTATGCTCACAGGGGCATACGCCCAAAAGCTACTCTCAGAAGCACAGCCACCAGTGGCTCAAGTGGTAAGTGCTTGGTCTTGGAATGCTGGAGACCTGAGTTCTAATCCAATGTCTGCAATCTCCTGGGCATGATCTTTTTATTTAAAAAATAATGTTTTAATTGAAAATGGGTATGCATTGCCCTGTGCGATCAGCCAACAGCTAATGCCCCTTCATTACCTGCATTCCTACTAACAGTTGTGCCTTTGTTTTCTGCACACTGGCCTAGGTAACACCCATACAAAAGGTTGTCTCTCTGGCCCCAATTGACTGGAAAAAAACAAGGGGAAAAGGTGTAATCTACGGGTCATGGTTGATACAATATTTGAACTGGGACTCAAACAGGACACCTTCTCGAGGTGCTGTGAGGTGACCACCGGCCCCTGCATAGCAAGCAAACCTGTATCAGCATCTCACCAGCAACTGAATGTGTCGCCTGCAGGTTACACATAGGAGGCTGCAGTAGGTGCATTAACCCATTGGGCTGTCGACCCTCCTTCCCCTGAGAGCAGGAGTCTGAATTTCCATGTTGCCTTCCTTTGGCACATTAGGTCTATCTTTCAAGCCAATTAAGAGGATGTTTTGCTTCACGGAGAGATGATAATCATTGTGAGGTGTCAGCCATAATATAATAGCTAAGCAGGTCAGTTAAATCTTTGACTTTGTCATTGGGCTGTACTGATATGCATAGGGCAGTCTCCTGTCCTCTGCTACTCTATGTTTTCATATTGCTGCTTGTTTAATGATTCCTAAATGTAAACACTCTGCTCTCAAAAGTGAAAGATTTGAAAGACTCTTGATGCAACGAGCCTTTCCCACTCTTTGCCCTGGGGGTGAGAGGGCTGCTTTCTGCCTTTAACACCCTCAATTTTGGAGTGGCTGGCTCCACTATTGAGAATGAGGGCCGAATCCTGGTCGGAAACGGGCAGAGGTCTGCGCCCTGCGTCCTCCACGCGTCCCTAACGCTCCCAAACGCTCCCAAACGCGACCACAGCCCTTGCGGGCACAGCCCTATGTCCAGTGCAGCCTCTATGGTGCAGCCACCCAGGTAGCTTAGGGTTAGGATATGTGCTCTTCAACATAAGCCTGGCCAACCAGGCCCCGGAGAGTGTCACAGCATGCCCTGTAATCCCCTAGTGATGGTGGCCCTGTTGACGATGATCTTGCTGGAATACTGATGCCTTTTTTCCTCCCAGAAGCCCCAGGAGCCTAGTGAAATGAAGGGGCGTGCACCTCTCACTGGCCCCTGTTTACCCTCTGGCTAACTGAAATTAGTTCTGGCCTCTCCAGGCAAATGTATCCATTCAGGGGAGAGCTAGGAATCGGAAGGCTCTTTCTGCAGGCACGGTGGGGAAGAGTCAGAGAGTTACATGCCTGAGGCATCTTTCCTCCTCCTATGCTCAATGTGTTCCCTAACTTCCAACTCTCTGCCAGGCCAGGCCCTGTTTCTTTTACTGCCAACCCCCCTGACCCCTCGTCTTCCACCTACTTCCCGCTCCATTATGCCTTCTCCCTTTTTGCTCTCTTCTATAGCCCTTTGAAAAGGAATACAGGCCTAGCTAAGCCTCATGAAGGAAATCTACCAACAAAAGATGCATTCCTCGCTTATGGGAGGTGCTGTGAGACGAGTAAGAAGAGCTGAAGGGGTGATTGGGTTGTTGAGTCGGGAAGCACCAGAGGCGTAGCCAGGATTGTCTAGCAAATGGGGCCTGATGCTAATGTAGTTGGGCCCACTGCACTGACAACAATATCTGTAAATTCCCATGCAGCGCTGCCGAGTGGGCATTTACAGATTTTGGGTGGGCCTTGCCCCTCAGGCCCTACCCTGCCTACGCCTCTGCTCTCTCCCCCAGGGCAAAGAGTGGGAAAGGCTAGCTACAGCAAGAGTCTTTAAAATCTTTCACTTTTGAGAGCAGAGTGTTTACATTTAAAAATCTTGAACAAGCAGCAATACCAAAGTTTACAGTAGTAGAGGACAGAAGACTGCCCTGCGCATATCAGTACACCCCAATGACAAAGGTAAAGATTTAACTGACCTGCTTAGCTATTAGAGGCTGACACCTCAAAATGAGTATCATCTCTCCGTGAAGCAACACATCCTCTGAATTGGGGTGAAAGAAAGATCTAATGTGCCAAAGGAAGGCAACATGGAAATTCAGTTTTCTGCCCTCAGAGGAAGGAGGGTCGACAGCCCAATGGGTTAATGCACCTCCTGCAGCCTCCTATGCGTAGCCAGTAGGCGACACATTCATTTGCTGGTGAGATGCTGATACAGGTTTGCTTGCTATGCAGGGGTCGGGGGTCACCTCACAGCGCCTCGAGAAGGTGTCCCGTTTGAGTCCTTGTGCAAATATCTTATCAACCATGACCCGTAGGTTACACTTTTTCCCCTCGTTTTTTCCAGTCAGATGGGGGCCAGAGAGACACGCTTTTCGATGGGTGTTACCAAGGCCAGAGTGCAGAAAACAAAGGCACAATTGTTAGTAGGAATGCAGGTATTGAAGGGGCAATAGCTGTTGGCTGATCGCACAGGTCAATTCATACCCATTTTGAAAAGAAAACATTTTTTTTTTTAAATAAAAAATACATGCCCAGCAGATTCCAGACATTGGATTAGAACTCAGGTCTCCAGCATCCCAAGACCAAGCACTTACCACTTGAGCCACTGGTGGCTGTGTTTCTAAGTGTTGCTTTTGGGCGTATATATCTTTCTTCTGCATGCCCCTGTCAGCATACTCATTTGCATGGTGAAACATGTTCACTGAAGAAAATGAGGATAGAACATCTGGCCCCCCAGCTCCACCAAATACCAGCTAACTGCAGTGGCCTAGAGATTAAGTGCTTGCGTTACAGCACTGGGGGCGTGGGTTCGAGTCCTGCTTTCGGCACTTAAACGGAATAGTGGGGTAATCTCCTTGTACAGTTGCTGTGGAACATAGCAGAGAAGTGGGACAGTGGAAGTGAGGACTGTGGAAGTGAGGGAGTGCAGGCTAAAGGAGGAGGTAGAGCAGGCTAAAGGGAGAGGTAGGGGCAGATGCAGGGGTCCCTGTGGAGAGGAGGTGGGGCTGGCTGAGTCAGGGTAGGTCTAGAAGGGCATGGCGTAGGTTCCCTGGTGAAGGAAGGGAGGGAGGAAGAAAGCATAGAGTTAGCCAGGCAGTGCAGGGTATAAAGGAGGAGACAGGTTAGGCTAAAGGGTAGTGCCGGATGAGAAAAAAATGTCGGTGCATTCCATCCTCCACTGGGCACCCTTTTTCTCCCCTCCTCAATGGCCCCTTTCCCCACATTAGGACCCTCCTTTACACCCCCCCCCTCCACTATTCAGGGCCGTATTCTCCCCCTCACACCGTACCCAGGGCCCACATCCCCCTGCTTTGCTCATCCCACCCCCCCTCTACTCACCCAGCCCCCTCCTCTTTTCCACAGGGAACCCTTCACCCAGCCTTACCTCCCCTTTTTGCCTGAGCCACCTCCTCCTTTATTTTTACCCTGCACTTCCTCTCCCCTGTCCCCACCTCCACAGTCCTGCATCTGTGCTTTCTTCCACCCTCCCTTTACCAGGGAACTCATTACATAACCACTGAATCTTTTAGGAGTGTGGGTCTCCACAACTGATTACCCAACTATTCCGTTTCTGTGCCGAAAGCAGGACTCAAACCCAGGCCCCCAGCGCTGTAACGCAAGCACTTAACCTCTAGGCCACTGGAGTTAGCTGGTGTTTGGTGGAGCGGGGGGCCAGATGTTCTATCCTCCTTGGCTCCAGTGAACATGTTTCACAACTGAAATGGGTATGCTCACAGGGGCATACGCCCAAAAGCTACTCTCAGAAGCACAGCCACCAGTGGCTCAAGTGGTAAGTGCTTGGTCTTGGAATGCTGGAGACCTGAGTTCTAATCCAATGTCTGCAATCTCCTGGGCATGATCTTTTTATTTAAAAAATAATGTTTTAATTGAAAATGGGTATGCATTGCCCTGTGCGATCAGCCAACAGCTAATGCCCCTTCATTACCTGCATTCCTACTAACAGTTGTGCCTTTGTTTTCTGCACACTGGCCTAGGTAACACCCATACAAAAGGTTGTCTCTCTGGCCCCAATTGACTGGAAAAAAACAAGGGGAAAAGGTGTAATCTACGGGTCATGGTTGATACAATATTTGAACTGGGACTCAAACAGGACACCTTCTCGAGGTGCTGTGAGGTGACCACCGGCCCCTGCATAGCAAGCAAACCTGTATCAGCATCTCACCAGCAACTGAATGTGTCGCCTGCAGGTTACACATAGGAGGCTGCAGTAGGTGCATTAACCCATTGGGCTGTCGACCCTCCTTCCCCTGAGAGCAGGAGTCTGAATTTCCATGTTGCCTTCCTTTGGCACATTAGGTCTATCTTTCAAGCCAATTAAGAGGATGTTTTGCTTCACGGAGAGATGATAATCATTGTGAGGTGTCAGCCATAATATAATAGCTAAGCAGGTCAGTTAAATCTTTGACTTTGTCATTGGGCTGTACTGATATGCATAGGGCAGTCTCCTGTCCTCTGCTACTCTATGTTTTCATATTGCTGCTTGTTTAATGATTCCTAAATGTAAACACTCTGCTCTCAAAAGTGAAAGATTTGAAAGACTCTTGATGCAACGAGCCTTTCCCACTCTTTGCCCTGGGGGTGAGAGGGCTGCTTTCTGCCTTTAACACCCTCAATTTTGGAGTGGCTGGCTCCACTATTGAGAATGAGGGCCGAATCCTGGTCGGAAACGGGCAGAGGTCTGCGCCCTGCGTCCTCCACGCGTCCCTAACGCTCCCAAACGCTCCCAAACGCGACCACAGCCCTTGCGGGCACAGCCCTATGTCCAGTGCAGCCTCTATGGTGCAGCCACCCAGGTAGCTTAGGGTTAGGATATGTGCTCTTCAACATAAGCCTGGCCAACCAGGCCCCGGAGAGTGTCACAGCATGCCCTGTAATCCCCTAGTGATGGTGGCCCTGTTGACGATGATCTTGCTGGAATACTGATGCCTTTTTTCCTCCCAGAAGCCCCAGGAGCCTAGTGAAATGAAGGGGCGTGCACCTCTCACTGGCCCCTGTTTACCCTCTGGCTAACTGAAATTAGTTCTGGCCTCTCCAGGCAAATGTATCCATTCAGGGGAGAGCTAGGAATCGGAAGGCTCTTTCTGCAGGCACGGTGGGGAAGAGTCAGAGAGTTACATGCCTGAGGCATCTTTCCTCCTCCTATGCTTAATGTGTTCCCTAACTTCCAACTCTCTGCCAGGCCAGGCCCTGTTTCTTTTACTGCCAACCCCCCTGACCCCTCGTCTTCCACCTACTTCCCGCTCCATTATGCCTTCTCCCTTTTTGCTCTCTTCTATAGCCCTTTGAAAAGGAATACAGGCCTAGCTAAGCCTCATGAAGGAAATCTACCAACAAAAGATGCATTCCTCGCTTATGGGAGGTGCTGTGAGACGAGTAAGAAGAGCTGAAGGGGTGATTGGGTTGTTGAGTCGGGAAGCACCAGAGGCGTAGCCAGGATTGTCTAGCAAATGGGGCCTGATGCTAATGTAGTTGGGCCCACTGCACTGACAACAATATCTGTAAATTCCCATGCAGCGCTGCCGAGTGGGCATTTACAGATTTTGGGTGGGCCTTGCCCCTCAGGCCCTACCCTGCCTACGCCTCTGCTCTCTCCCCCAGGGCAAAGAGTGGGAAAGGCTAGCTACAGCAAGAGTCTTTAAAATCTTTCACTTTTGAGAGCAGAGTGTTTACATTTAAAAATCTTGAACAAGCAGCAATACCAAAGTTTACAGTAGTAGAGGACAGAAGACTGCCCTGCGCATATCAGTACACCCCAATGACAAAGGTAAAGATTTAACTGACCTGCTTAGCTATTAGAGGCTGACACCTCAAAATGAGTATCATCTCTCCGTGAAGCAACACATCCTCTGAATTGGGGTGAAAGAAAGATCTAATGTGCCAAAGGAAGGCAACATGGAAATTCAGTTTTCTGCCCTCAGAGGAAGGAGGGTCGACAGCCCAATGGGTTAATGCACCTCCTGCAGCCTCCTATGCGTAGCCAGTAGGCGACACATTCATTTGCTGGTGAGATGCTGATACAGGTTTGCTTGCTATGCAGGGGTCGGGGGTCACCTCACAGCGCCTCGAGAAGGTGTCCCGTTTGAGTCCTTGTGCAAATATCTTATCAACCATGACCCGTAGGTTACACTTTTTCCCCTCGTTTTTTCCAGTCAGATGGGGGCCAGAGAGACACGCTTTTCGATGGGTGTTACCAAGGCCAGAGTGCAGAAAACAAAGGCACAATTGTTAGTAGGAATGCAGGTATTGAAGGGGCAATAGCTGTTGGCTGATCGCACAGGTCAATTCATACCCATTTTGAAAAGAAAACATTTTTTTTTTTTAAATAAAAAATACATGCCCAGCAGATTCCAGACATTGGATTAGAACTCAGGTCTCCAGCATCCCAAGACCAAGCACTTACCACTTGAGCCACTGGTGGCTGTGTTTCTAAGTGTTGCTTTTGGGCGTATATATCTTTCTTCTGCATGCCCCTGTCAGCATACTCATTTGCATGGTGAAACATGTTCACTGAAGAAAATGAGGATAGAACATCTGGCCCCCCAGCTCCACCAAATACCAGCTAACTGCAGTGGCCTAGAGATTAAGTGCTTGCGTTACAGCACTGGGGGCGTGGGTTCGAGTCCTGCTTTCGGCACTTAAACGGAATAGTGGGGTAATCTCCTTGTACAGTTGCTGTGGAACATAGCAGAGAAGTGGGACAGTGGAAGTGAGGACTGTGGAAGTGAGGGAGTGCAGGCTAAAGGAGGAGGTAGAGCAGGCTAAAGGGAGAGGTAGGGGCAGGTGCAGGGGTCCCTGTGGAGAGGAGGTGGGGCTGGCTGAGTCAGGGTAGGTCTAGAAGGGCATGGCGTAGGTTCCCTGGTGAAGGAAGGGAGGGAGGAAGAAAGCATAGAGTTAGCCAGGCAGTGCAGGGTATAAAGGAGGAGACAGGTTAGGCTAAAGGGTAGTGCCGGATGAGAAAAAAATGTCGGTGCATTCCATCCTCCACTGGGCACCCTTTTTCTCCCCTCCTCAATGGCCCCTTTCCCCACATTAGGACCCTCCTTTACACCCCCCCCCCTCCACTATTCAGGGCCGTATTCTCCCCCTCACACCGTACCCAGGGCCCACATCCCCCTGCTTTGCTCATCCCACCCCCCCTCTACTCACCCAGCCCCCTCCTCTTTTCCACAGGGAACCCTTCACCCAGCCTTACCTCCCCTTTTTGCCTGAGCCACCTCCTCCTTTATTTTTACCCTGCACTTCCTCTCCCCTGTCCCCACCTCCACAGTCCTGCATCTGTGCTTTCTTCCACCCTCCCTTTACCAGGGAACTCATTACATAACCACTGAATCTTTTAGGAGTGTGGGTCTCCACAACTGATTACCCAACTATTCCGTTTCTGTGCCGAAAGCAGGACTCAAACCCAGGCCCCCAGCGCTGTAACGCAAGCACTTAACCTCTAGGCCACTGGAGTTAGCTGGTGTTTGGTGGAGCGGGGGGCCAGATGTTCTATCCTCCTTGGCTCCAGTGAACATGTTTCACAACTGAAATGGGTATGCTCACAGGGGCATACGCCCAAAAGCTACTCTCAGAAGCACAGCCACCAGTGGCTCAAGTGGTAAGTGCTTGGTCTTGGAATGCTGGAGACCTGAGTTCTAATCCAATGTCTGCAATCTCCTGGGCATGATCTTTTTATTTAAAAAATAATGTTTTAATTGAAAATGGGTATGCATTGCCCTGTGCGATCAGCCAACAGCTAATGCCCCTTCATTACCTGCATTCCTACTAACAGTTTTGCCTTTGTTTTCTGCACACTGGCCTAGGTAACACCCATACAAAAGGTTGTCTCTCTGGCCCCAATTGACTGGAAAAAAACAAGGGGAAAAGGTGTAATCTACGGGTCATGGTTGATACAATATTTGAACTGGGACTCAAACAGGACACCTTCTCGAGGTGCTGTGAGGTGACCACCGGCCCCTGCATAGCAAGCAAACCTGTATCAGCATCTCACCAGCAACTGAATGTGTCGCCTGCAGGTTACACATAGGAGGCTGCAGTAGGTGCATTAACCCATTGGGCTGTCGACCCTCCTTCCCCTGAGAGCAGGAGTCTGAATTTCCATGTTGCCTTCCTTTGGCACATTAGGTCTATCTTTCAAGCCAATTAAGAGGATGTTTTGCTTCACGGAGAGATGATAATCATTGTGAGGTGTCAGCCATAATATAATAGCTAAGCAGGTCAGTTAAATCTTTGACTTTGTCATTGGGCTGTACTGATATGCATAGGGCAGTCTCCTGTCCTCTGCTACTCTATGTTTTCATATTGCTGCTTGTTTAATGATTCCTAAATGTAAACACTCTGCTCTCAAAAGTGAAAGATTTGAAAGACTCTTGATGCAACGAGCCTTTCCCACTCTTTGCCCTGGGGGTGAGAGGGCTGCTTTCTGCCTTTAACACCCTCAATTTTGGAGTGGCTGGCTCCACTATTGAGAATGAGGGCCGAATCCTGGTCGGAAACGGGCAGAGGTCTGCGCCCTGCGTCCTCCACGCGTCCCTAACGCTCCCAAACGCGACCACAGCCCTTGCGGGCACAGCCCTATGTCCAGTGCAGCCTCTATGGTGCAGCCACCCAGGTAGCTTAGGGTTAGGATATGTGCTCTTCAACATAAGCCTGGCCAACCAGGCCCCGGAGAGTGTCACAGCATGCCCTGTAATCCCCTAGTGATGGTGGCCCTGTTGACGATGATCTTGCTGGAATACTGATGCCTTTTTTCCTCCCAGAAGCCCCAGGAGCCTAGTGAAATGAAGGGGCGTGCACCTCTCACTGGCCCCTGTTTACCCTCTGGCTAACTGAAATTAGTTCTGGCCTCTCCAGGCAAATGTATCCATTCAGGGGAGAGCTAGGAATCGGAAGGCTCTTTCTGCAGGCACGGTGGGGAAGAGTCAGAGAGTTACATGCCTGAGGCATCTTTCCTCCTCCTATGCTCAATGTGTTCCCTAACTTCCAACTCTCTGCCAGGCCAGGGCCTGTTTCTTTTACTGCCAACCCCCCTGACCCCTCGTCTTCCACCTACTTCCCGCTCCATTATGCCTTCTCCCTTTTTGCTCTCTTCTATAGCCCTTTGAAAAGGAATACAGGCCTAGCTAAGCCTCATGAAGGAAATCTACCAACAAAAGATGCATTCCTCGCTTATGGGAGGTGCTGTGAGACGAGTAAGAAGAGCTGAAGGGGTGATTGGGTTGTTGAGTCGGGAAGCACCAGAGGCGTAGCCAGGATTGTCTAGCAAATGGGGCCTGATGCTAATGTAGTTGGGCCCACTGCACTGACAACAATATCTGTAAATTCCCATGCAGCGCTGCCGAGTGGGCATTTACAGATTTTGGGTGGGCCTTGCCCCTCAGGCCCTACCCTGCCTACGCCTCTGCTCTCTCCCCCAGGGCAAAGAGTGGGAAAGGCTAGCTACAGCAAGAGTCTTTAAAATCTTTCACTTTTGAGAGCAGAGTGTTTACATTTAAAAATCTTGAACAAGCAGCAATACCAAAGTTTACAGTAGTAGAGGACAGAAGACTGCCCTGCGCATATCAGTACACCCCAATGACAAAGGTAAAGATTTAACTGACCTGCTTAGCTATTAGAGGCTGACACCTCAAAATGAGTATCATCTCTCCGTGAAGCAACACATCCTCTGAATTGGGGTGAAAGAAAGATCTAATGTGCCAAAGGAAGGCAACATGGAAATTCAGTTTTCTGCCCTCAGAGGAAGGAGGGTCGACAGCCCAATGGGTTAATGCACCTCCTGCAGCCTCCTATGCGTAGCCAGTAGGCGACACATTCATTTGCTGGTGAGATGCTGATACAGGTTTGCTTGCTATGCAGGGGTCGGGGGTCACCTCACAGCGCCTCGAGAAGGTGTCCCGTTTGAGTCCTTGTGCAAATATCTTATCAACCATGACCCGTAGGTTACACTTTTTCCCCTCGTTTTTTCCAGTCAGATGGGGGCCAGAGAGACACGCTTTTCGATGGGTGTTACCAAGGCCAGAGTGCAGAAAACAAAGGCACAATTGTTAGTAGGAATGCAGGTATTGAAGGGGCATTAGCTGTTGGCTGATCGCACAGGTCAATTCATACCCATTTTGAAAAGAAAACATTTTTTTTTAAAATAAAAAATACATGCCCAGCAGATTCCAGACATTGGATTAGAACTCAGGTCTCCAGCATCCCAAGACCAAGCACTTACCACTTGAGCCACTGGTGGCTGTGTTTCTAAGTGTTGCTTTTGGGCGTATATATCTTTCTTCTGCATGCTCCTGTCAGCATACTCATTTGCATGGTGAAACATGTTCACTGAAGAAAATGAGGATAGAACATCTGGCCCCCCAGCTCCACCAAATACCAGCTAACTGCAGTGGCCTAGAGATTAAGTGCTTGCGTTACAGCACTGGGGGCGTGGGTTCGAGTCCTGCTTTCGGCACTTAAACGGAATAGTGGGGTAATCTCCTTGTACAGTTGCTGTGGAACATAGCAGAGAAGTGGGACAGTGGAAGTGAGGACTGTGGAAGTGAGGGAGTGCAGGCTAAAGGAGGAGGTAGAGCAGGCTAAAGGGAGAGGTAGGGGCAGATGCAGGGGTCCCTGTGGAGAGGAGGTGGGGCTGGCTGAGTCAGGGTAGGTCTAGAAGGGCATGGCGTAGGTTCCCTGGTGAAGGAAGGGAGGGAGGAAGAAAGCATAGAGTTAGCCAGGCAGTGCAGGGTATAAAGGAGGAGACAGGTTAGGCTAAAGGGTAGTGCCGGATGAGAAAAAAATGTCGGTGCATTCCATCCTCCACTGGGCACCCTTTTTCTCCCCTCCTCAATGGCCCCTTTCCCCACATTAGGACCCTCCTTTACACCCCCCCCCTCCACTATTTAGGGCCGTATTCTCCCCCTCACACCGTACCCAGGGCCCACATCCCCCTGCTTTGCTCATCCCACCCCCCCTCCTCCTCTTTTCCACAGGGAACCCTTCACCCAGCCTTACCTCCCCTTTTTGCCTGAGCCACCTCCTCCTTTATTTTTACCCTGCACTTCCTCTCCCCTGTCCCCACCTCCACAGTCCTGCATCTGTGCTTTCTTCCACCCTCCCTTTACCAGGGAACTCATTACATAACCACTGAATCTTTTAGGAGTGTGGGTCTCCACAACTGATTACCCAACTATTCCGTTTCTGTGCCGAAAGCAGGACTCAAACCCAGGCCCCCAGCGCTGTAACGCAAGCACTTAACCTCTAGGCCACCGGAGTTAGCTGGTGTTTGGTGGAGCGGGGGGCCAGATGTTCTATCCTCCTTGGCTCCAGTGAACATGTTTCACAACTGAAATGGGTATGCTCACAGGGGCATACGCCCAAAAGCTACTCTCAGAAGCACAGCCACCAGTGGCTCAAGTGGTAAGTGCTTGGTCTTGGAATGCTGGAGACCTGAGTTCTAATCCAATGTCTGCAATCTCCTGGGCATGATCTTTTTATTTAAAAAATAATGTTTTAATTGAAAATGGGTATGCATTGCCCTGTGCGATCAGCCAACAGCTAATGCCCCTTCATTACCTGCATTCCTACTAACAGTTGTGCCTTTGTTTTCTGCACACTGGCCTAGGTAACACCCATACAAAAGGTTGTCTCTCTGGCCCCAATTGACTGGAAAAAAACAAGGGGAAAAGGTGTAATCTACGGGTCATGGTTGATACAATATTTGAACTGGGACTCAAACAGGACACCTTCTCGAGGTGCTGTGAGGTGACCACCGGCCCCTGCATAGCAAGCAAACCTGTATCAGCATCTCACCAGCAACTGAATGTGTCGCCTGCAGGTTACACATAGGAGGCTGCAGTAGGTGCATTAACCCATTGGGCTGTCGACCCTCCTTCCCCTGAGAGCAGGAGTCTGAATTTCCATGTTGCCTTCCTTTGGCACATTAGGTCTATCTTTCAAGCCAATTAAGAGGATGTTTTGCTTCACGGAGAGATGATAATCATTGTGAGGTGTCAGCCATAATATAATAGCTAAGCAGGTCAGTTAAATCTTTGACTTTGTCAATGGGCTGTACTGATATGCATAGGGCAGTCTCCTGTCCTCTGCTACTCTATGTTTTCATATTGCTGCTTGTTTAATGATTCCTAAATGTAAACACTCTGCTCTCAAAAGTGAAAGATTTGAAAGACTCTTGATGCAACGAGCCTTTCCCACTCTTTGCCCTGGGGGTGAGAGGGCTGCTTTCTGCCTTTAACACCCTCAATTTTGGAGTGGCTGGCTCCACTATTGAGAATGAGGGCCGAATCCTGGTCGGAAACGGGCAGAGGTCTGCGCCCTGCGTCCTCCACGCGTCCCTAACGCTCCCAAACGCGACCACAGCCCTTGCGGGCACAGCCCTATGTCCAGTGCAGCCTCTATGGTGCAGCCACCCAGGTAGCTTAGGGTTAGGATATGTGCTCTTCAACATAAGCCTGGCCAACCAGGCCCCGGAGAGTGTCACAGCATGCCCTGTAATCCCCTAGTGATGGTGGCCCTGTTGACGATGATCTTGCTGGAATACTGATGCCTTTTTTCCTCCCAGAAGCCCCAGGAGCCTAGTGAAATGAAGGGGCGTGCACCTCTCACTGGCCCCTGTTTACCCTCTGGCTAACTGAAATTAGTTCTGGCCTCTCCAGGCAAATGTATCCATTCAGGGGAGAGCTAGGAATCGGAAGGCTCTTTCTGCAGGCACGGTGGGGAAGAGTCAGAGAGTTACATGCCTGAGGCATCTTTCCTCCTCCTATGCTCAATGTGTTCCCTAACTTCCAACTCTCTGCCAGGCCAGGCCCTGTTTCTTTTACTGCCAACCCCCCTGACCCCTCGTCTTCCACCTACTTCCCGCTCCATTATGCCTTCTCCCTTTTTGCTCTCTTCTATAGCCCTTTGAAAAGGAATACAGGCCTAGCTAAGCCTCATGAAGGAAATCTACCAACAAAAGATGCATTCCTCGCTTATGGGAGGTGCTGTGAGACGAGTAAGAAGAGCTGAAGGGGTGATTGGGTTGTTGAGTCGGGAAGCACCAGAGGCGTAGCCAGGATTGTCTAGCAAATGGGGCCTGATGCTAATGTAGTTGGGCCCACTGCACTGACAACAATATCTGTAAATTCCCATGCAGCGCTGCCGAGTGGGCATTTACAGATTTTGGGTGGGCCTTGCCCCTCAGGCCCTACCCTGCCTACGCCTCTGCTCTCTCCCCCAGGGCAAAGAGTGGGAAAGGCTAGCTACAGCAAGAGTCTTTAAAATCTTTCACTTTTGAGAGCAGAGTGTTTACATTTAAAAATCTTGAACAAGCAGCAATACCAAAGTTTACAGTAGTAGAGGACAGAAGACTGCCCTGCGCATATCAGTACACCCCAATGACAAAGGTAAAGATTTAACTGACCTGCTTAGCTATTAGAGGCTGACACCTCAAAATGAGTATCATCTCTCCGTGAAGCAACACATCCTCTGAATTGGGGTGAAAGAAAGATCTAATGTGCCAAAGGAAGGCAACATGGAAATTCAGTTTTCTGCCCTCAGAGGAAGGAGGGTCGACAGCCCAATGGGTTAATGCACCTCCTGCAGCCTCCTATGCGTAGCCAGTAGGCGACACATTCATTTGCTGGTGAGATGCTGATACAGGTTTGCTTGCTATGCAGGGGTCGGGGGTCACCTCACAGCGCCTCGAGAAGGTGTCCCGTTTGAGTCCTTGTGCAAATATCTTATCAACCATGACCCGTAGGTTACACTTTTTCCCCTCGTTTTTTCCAGTCAGATGGGGGCCAGAGAGACACGCTTTTCGATGGGTGTTACCAAGGCCAGAGTGCAGAAAACAAAGGCACAATTGTTAGTAGGAATGCAGGTATTGAAGGGGCATTAGCTGTTGGCTGATCGCACAGGTCAATTCATACCCATTTTGAAAAGAAAACATTTTTTTTTTTAAATAAAAAATACATGCCCAGCAGATTCCAGACATTGGATTAGAACTCAGGTCTCCAGCATCCCAAGACCAAGCACTTACCACTTGAGCCACTGGTGGCTGTGTTTCTAAGTGTTGCTTTTGGGCGTATATATCTTTCTTCTGCATGCCCCTGTCAGCATACTCATTTGCATGGTGAAACATGTTCACTGAAGAAAATGAGGATAGAACATCTGGCCCCCCAGCTCCACCAAATACCAGCTAACTGCAGTGGCCTAGAGATTAAGTGCTTGCGTTACAGCACTGGGGGCGTGGGTTCGAGTCCTGCTTTCGGCACTTAAACGGAATAGTGGGGTAATCTCCTTGTACAGTTGCTGTGGAACATAGCAGAGAAGTGGGACAGTGGAAGTGAGGACTGTGGAAGTGAGGGAGTGCAGGCTAAAGGAGGAGGTAGAGCAGGCTAAAGGGAGAGGTAGGGGCAGATGCAGGGGTCCCTGTGGAGAGGAGGTGGGGCTGGCTGAGTCAGGGTAGGTCTAGAAGGGCATGGCGTAGGTTCCCTGGTGAAGGAAGGGAGGGAGGAAGAAAGCATAGAGTTAGCCAGGCAGTGCAGGGTATAAAGGAGGAGACAGGTTAGGCTAAAGGGTAGTGCCGGATGAGAAAAAAATGTCGGTGCATTCCATCCTCCACTGGGCACCCTTTTTCTCCCCTCCTCAATGGCCCCTTTCCCCACATTAGGACCCTCCTTTACACCCCCCCCTCCACTATTTAGGGCCGTATTCTCCCCCTCACACCGTACCCAGGGCCCACATCCCCCTGCTTTGCTCATCCCACCCCCCCTCTACTCACCCAGCCCCCTCCTCTTTTCCACAGGGAACCCTTCACCCAGCCTTACCTCCCCTTTTTGCCTGAGCCACCTCCTCCTTTATTTTTACCCTGCACTTCCTCTCCCCTGTCCCCACCTCCACAGTCCTGCATCTGTGCTTTCTTCCACCCTCCCTTTACCAGGGAACTCATTACATAACCACTGAATCTTTTAGGAGTGTGGGTCTCCACAACTGATTACCCAACTATTCCGTTTCTGTGCCGAAAGCAGGACTCAAACCCAGGCCCCCAGCGCTGTAACGCAAGCACTTAACCTCTAGGCCACTGGAGTTAGCTGGTGTTTGGTGGAGCGGGGGGCCAGATGTTCTATCCTCCTTGGCTCCAGTGAACATGTTTCACAACTGAAATGGGTATGCTCACAGGGGCATACGCCCAAAAGCTACTCTCAGAAGCACAGCCACCAGTGGCTCAAGTGGTAAGTGCTTGGTCTTGGAATGCTGGAGACCTGAGTTCTAATCCAATGTCTGCAATCTCCTGGGCATGATCTTTTTATTTAAAAAATAATGTTTTAATTGAAAATGGGTATGCATTGCCCTGTGCGATCAGCCAACAGCTAATGCCCCTTCATTACCTGCATTCCTACTAACAGTTTTGCCTTTGTTTTCTGCACACTGGCCTAGGTAACACCCATACAAAAGGTTGTCTCTCTGGCCCCAATTGACTGGAAAAAAACAAGGGGAAAAGGTGTAATCTACGGGTCATGGTTGATACAATATTTGAACTGGGACTCAAACAGGACACCTTCTCGAGGTGCTGTGAGGTGACCACCGGCCCCTGCATAGCAAGCAAACCTGTATCAGCATCTCACCAGCAACTGAATGTGTCGCCTGCAGGTTACACATAGGAGGCTGCAGTAGGTGCATTAACCCATTGGGCTGTCGACCCTCCTTCCCCTGAGAGCAGGAGTCTGAATTTCCATGTTGCCTTCCTTTGGCACATTAGGTCTATCTTTCAAGCCAATTAAGAGGATGTTTTGCTTCACGGAGAGATGATAATCATTGTGAGGTGTCAGCCATAATATAATAGCTAAGCAGGTCAGTTAAATCTTTGACTTTGTCATTGGGCTGTACTGATATGCATAGGGCAGTCTCCTGTCCTCTGCTACTCTATGTTTTCATATTGCTGCTTGTTTAATGATTCCTAAATGTAAACACTCTGCTCTCAAAAGTGAAAGATTTGAAAGACTCTTGATGCAACGAGCCTTTCCCACTCTTTGCCCTGGGGGTGAGAGGGCTGCTTTCTGCCTTTAACACCCTCAATTTTGGAGTGGCTGGCTCCACTATTGAGAATGAGGGCCGAATCCTGGTCGGAAACGGGCAGAGGTCTGCGCCCTGCGTCCTCCACGCGTCCCAAACGCTCCCAAACGCGACCACAGCCCTTGCGGGCACAGCCCTATGTCCAGTGCAGCCTCTATGGTGCAGCCACCCAGGTAGCTTAGGGTTAGGATATGTGCTCTTCAACATAAGCCTGGCCAACCAGGCCCCGGAGAGTGTCACAGCATGCCCTGTAATCCCCTAGTGATGGTGGCCCTGTTGACGATGATCTTGCTGGAATACTGATGCCTTTTTTCCTCCCAGAAGCCCCAGGAGCCTAGTGAAATGAAGGGGCGTGCACCTCTCACTGGCCCCTGTTTACCCTCTGGCTAACTGAAATTAGTTCTGGCCTCTCCAGGCAAATGTATCCATTCAGGGGAGAGCTAGGAATCGGAAGGCTCTTTCTGCAGGCACGGTGGGGAAGAGTCAGAGAGTTACATGCCTGAGGCATCTTTCCTCCTCCTATGCTTAATGTGTTCCCTAACTTCCAACTCTCTGCCAGGCCAGGCCCTGTTTCTTTTACTGCCAACCCCCCTGACCCCTCGTCTTCCACCTACTTCCCGCTCCATTATGCCTTCTCCCTTTTTGCTCTCTTCTATAGCCCTTTGAAAAGGAATACAGGCCTAGCTAAGCCTCATGAAGGAAATCTACCAACAAAAGATGCATTCCTCGCTTATGGGAGGTGCTGTGAGACGAGTAAGAAGAGCTGAAGGGGTGATTGGGTTGTTGAGTCGGGAAGCACCAGAGGCGTAGCCAGGATTGTCTAGCAAATGGGGCCTGATGCTAATGTAGTTGGGCCCACTGCACTGACAACAATATCTGTAAATTCCCATGCAGCGCTGCCGAGTGGGCATTTACAGATTTTGGGTGGGCCTTGCCCCTCAGGCCCTACCCTGCCTACGCCTCTGCTCTCTCCCCCAGGGCAAAGAGTGGGAAAGGCTAGCTACAGCAAGAGTCTTTAAAATCTTTCACTTTTGAGAGCAGAGTGTTTACATTTAAAAATCTTGAACAAGCAGCAATACCAAAGTTTACAGTAGTAGAGGACAGAAGACTGCCCTGCGCATATCAGTACACCCCAATGACAAAGGTAAAGATTTAACTGACCTGCTTAGCTATTAGAGGCTGACACCTCAAAATGAGTATCATCTCTCCGTGAAGCAACACATCCTCTGAATTGGGGTGAAAGAAAGATCTAATGTGCCAAAGGAAGGCAACATGGAAATTCAGTTTTCTGCCCTCAGAGGAAGGAGGGTCGACAGCCCAATGGGTTAATGCACCTCCTGCAGCCTCCTATGCGTAGCCAGTAGGCGACACATTCATTTGCTGGTGAGATGCTGATACAGGTTTGCTTGCTATGCAGGGGTCGGGGGTCACCTCACAGCGCCTCGAGAAGGTGTCCCGTTTGAGTCCTTGTGCAAATATCTTATCAACCATGACCCGTAGGTTACACTTTTTCCCCTCGTTTTTTCCAGTCAGATGGGGGCCAGAGAGACACGCTTTTCGATGGGTGTTACCAAGGCCAGAGTGCAGAAAACAAAGGCACAATTGTTAGTAGGAATGCAGGTATTGAAGGGGCAATAGCTGTTGGCTGATCGCACAGGTCAATTCATACCCATTTTGAAAAGAAAACATTTTTTTTTTTTAAATAAAAAATACATGCCCAGCAGATTCCAGACATTGGATTAGAACTCAGGTCTCCAGCATCCCAAGACCAAGCACTTACCACTTGAGCCACTGGTGGCTGTGTTTCTAAGTGTTGCTTTTGGGCGTATATATCTTTCTTCTGCATGCCCCTGTCAGCATACTCATTTGCATGGTGAAACATGTTCACTGAAGAAAATGAGGATAGAACATCTGGCCCCCCAGCTCCACCAAATACCAGCTAACTGCAGTGGCCTAGAGATTAAGTGCTTGCGTTACAGCACTGGGGGCGTGGGTTCGAGTCCTGCTTTCGGCACTTAAACGGAATAGTGGGGTAATCTCCTTGTACAGTTGCTGTGGAACATAGCAGAGAAGTGGGACAGTGGAAGTGAGGACTGTGGAAGTGAGGGAGTGCAGGCTAAAGGAGGAGGTAGAGCAGGCTAAAGGGAGAGGTAGGGGCAGGTGCAGGGGTCCCTGTGGAGAGGAGGTGGGGCTGGCTGAGTCAGGGTAGGTCTAGAAGGGCATGGCGTAGGTTCCCTGGTGAAGGAAGGGAGGGAGGAAGAAAGCATAGAGTTAGCCAGGCAGTGCAGGGTATAAAGGAGGAGACAGGTTAGGCTAAAGGGTAGTGCCGGATGAGAAAAAAATGTCGGTGCATTCCATCCTCCACTGGGCACCCTTTTTCTCCCCTCCTCAATGGCCCCTTTCCCCACATTAGGACCCTCCTTTACACCCCCCCCTCCACTATTTAGGGCCGTATTCTCCCCCTCACACCGTACCCAGGGCCCACATCCCCCTGCTTTGCTCATCCCACCCCCCCTCTACTCACCCAGCCCCCTCCTCTTTTCCACAGGGAACCCTTCACCCAGCCTTACCTCCCCTTTTTGCCTGAGCCACCTCCTCCTTTATTTTTACCCTGCACTTCCTCTCCCCTGTCCCCACCTCCACAGTCCTGCATCTGTGCTTTCTTCCACCCTCCCTTTACCAGGGAACTCATTACATAACCACTGAATCTTTTAGGAGTGTGGGTCTCCACAACTGATTACCCAACTATTCCGTTTCTGTGCCGAAAGCAGGACTCAAACCCAGGCCCCCAGCGCTGTAACGCAAGCACTTAACCTCTAGGCCACTGGAGTTAGCTGGTGTTTGGTGGAGCGGGGGGCCAGATGTTCTATCCTCCTTGGCTCCAGTGAACATGTTTCACAACTGAAATGGGTATGCTCACAGGGGCATACGCCCAAAAGCTACTCTCAGAAGCACAGCCACCAGTGGCTCAAGTGGTAAGTGCTTGGTCTTGGAATGCTGGAGACCTGAGTTCTAATCCAATGTCTGCAATCTCCTGGGCATGATCTTTTTATTTAAAAAATAATGTTTTAATTGAAAATGGGTATGCATTGCCCTGTGCGATCAGCCAACAGCTAATGCCCCTTCATTACCTGCATTCCTACTAACAGTTTTGCCTTTGTTTTCTGCACACTGGCCTAGGTAACACCCATACAAAAGGTTGTCTCTCTGGCCCCAATTGACTGGAAAAAAACAAGGGGAAAAGGTGTAATCTACGGGTCATGGTTGATACAATATTTGAACTGGGACTCAAACAGGACACCTTCTCGAGGTGCTGTGAGGTGACCACCGGCCCCTGCATAGCAAGCAAACCTGTATCAGCATCTCACCAGCAACTGAATGTGTCGCCTGCAGGTTACACATAGGAGGCTGCAGTAGGTGCATTAACCCATTGGGCTGTCGACCCTCCTTCCCCTGAGAGCAGGAGTCTGAATTTCCATGTTGCCTTCCTTTGGCACATTAGGTCTATCTTTCAAGCCAATTAAGAGGATGTTTTGCTTCACGGAGAGATGATAATCATTGTGAGGTGTCAGCCATAATATAATAGCTAAGCAGGTCAGTTAAATCTTTGACTTTGTCATTGGGCTGTACTGATATGCATAGGGCAGTCTCCTGTCCTCTGCTACTCTATGTTTTCATATTGCTGCTTGTTTAATGATTCCTAAATGTAAACACTCTGCTCTCAAAAGTGAAAGATTTGAAAGACTCTTGATGCAACGAGCCTTTCCCACTCTTTGCCCTGGGGGTGAGAGGGCTGCTTTCTGCCTTTAACACCCTCAATTTTGGAGTGGCTGGCTCCACTATTGAGAATGAGGGCCGAATCCTGGTCGGAAACGGGCAGAGGTCTGCGCCCTGCGTCCTCCACGCGTCCCAAACGCTCCCAAACGCGACCACAGCCCTTGCGGGCACAGCCCTATGTCCAGTGCAGCCTCTATGGTGCAGCCACCCAGGTAGCTTAGGGTTAGGATATGTGCTCTTCAACATAAGCCTGGCCAACCAGGCCCCGGAGAGTGTCACAGCATGCCCTGTAATCCCCTAGTGATGGTGGCCCTGTTGACGATGATCTTGCTGGAATACTGATGCCTTTTTTCCTCCCAGAAGCCCCAGGAGCCTAGTGAAATGAAGGGGCGTGCACCTCTCACTGGCCCCTGTTTACCCTCTGGCTAACTGAAATTAGTTCTGGCCTCTCCAGGCAAATGTATCCATTCAGGGGAGAGCTAGGAATCGGAAGGCTCTTTCTGCAGGCACGGTGGGGAAGAGTCAGAGAGTTACATGCCTGAGGCATCTTTCCTCCTCCTATGCTTAATGTGTTCCCTAACTTCCAACTCTCTGCCAGGCCAGGCCCTGTTTCTTTTACTGCCAACCCCCCTGACCCCTCGTCTTCCACCTACTTCCCGCTCCATTATGCCTTCTCCCTTTTTGCTCTCTTCTATAGCCCTTTGAAAAGGAATACAGGCCTAGCTAAGCCTCATGAAGGAAATCTACCAACAAAAGATGCATTCCTCGCTTATGGGAGGTGCTGTGAGACGAGTAAGAAGAGCTGAAGGGGTGATTGGGTTGTTGAGTCGGGAAGCACCAGAGGCGTAGCCAGGATTGTCTAGCAAATGGGGCCTGATGCTAATGTAGTTGGGCCCACTGCACTGACAACAATATCTGTAAATTCCCATGCAGCGCTGCCGAGTGGGCATTTACAGATTTTGGGTGGGCCTTGCCCCTCAGGCCCTACCCTGCCTACGCCTCTGCTCTCTCCCCCAGGGCAAAGAGTGGGAAAGGCTAGCTACAGCAAGAGTCTTTAAAATCTTTCACTTTTGAGAGCAGAGTGTTTACATTTAAAAATCTTGAACAAGCAGCAATACCAAAGTTTACAGTAGTAGAGGACAGAAGACTGCCCTGCGCATATCAGTACACCCCAATGACAAAGGTAAAGATTTAACTGACCTGCTTAGCTATTAGAGGCTGACACCTCAAAATGAGTATCATCTCTCCGTGAAGCAACACATCCTCTGAATTGGGGTGAAAGAAAGATCTAATGTGCCAAAGGAAGGCAACATGGAAATTCAGTTTTCTGCCCTCAGAGGAAGGAGGGTCGACAGCCCAATGGGTTAATGCACCTCCTGCAGCCTCCTATGCGTAGCCAGTAGGCGACACATTCATTTGCTGGTGAGATGCTGATACAGGTTTGCTTGCTATGCAGGGGTCGGGGGTCACCTCACAGCGCCTCGAGAAGGTGTCCCGTTTGAGTCCTTGTGCAAATATCTTATCAACCATGACCCGTAGGTTACACTTTTTCCCCTCGTTTTTTCCAGTCAGATGGGGGCCAGAGAGACACGCTTTTCGATGGGTGTTACCAAGGCCAGAGTGCAGAAAACAAAGGCACAATTGTTAGTAGGAATGCAGGTATTGAAGGGGCAATAGCTGTTGGCTGATCGCACAGGTCAATTCATACCCATTTTGAAAAGAAAACATTTTTTTTTTTTAAATAAAAAATACATGCCCAGCAGATTCCAGACATTGGATTAGAACTCAGGTCTCCAGCATCCCAAGACCAAGCACTTACCACTTGAGCCACTGGTGGCTGTGTTTCTAAGTGTTGCTTTTGGGCGTATATATCTTTCTTCTGCATGCCCCTGTCAGCATACTCATTTGCATGGTGAAACATGTTCACTGAAGAAAATGAGGATAGAACATCTGGCCCCCCAGCTCCACCAAATACCAGCTAACTGCAGTGGCCTAGAGATTAAGTGCTTGCGTTACAGCACTGGGGGCGTGGGTTCGAGTCCTGCTTTCGGCACTTAAACGGAATAGTGGGGTAATCTCCTTGTACAGTTGCTGTGGAACATAGCAGAGAAGTGGGACAGTGGAAGTGAGGACTGTGGAAGTGAGGGAGTGCAGGCTAAAGGAGGAGGTAGAGCAGGCTAAAGGGAGAGGTAGGGGCAGGTGCAGGGGTCCCTGTGGAGAGGAGGTGGGGCTGGCTGAGTCAGGGTAGGTCTAGAAGGGCATGGCGTAGGTTCCCTGGTGAAGGAAGGGAGGGAGGAAGAAAGCATAGAGTTAGCCAGGCAGTGCAGGGTATAAAGGAGGAGACAGGTTAGGCTAAAGGGTAGTGCCGGATGAGAAAAAAATGTCGGTGCATTCCATCCTCCACTGGGCACCCTTTTTCTCCCCTCCTCAATGGCCCCTTTCCCCACATTAGGACCCTCCTTTACACCCCCCCCCCTCCACTATTCAGGGCCGTATTCTCCCCCTCACACCGTACCCAGGGCCCACATCCCCCTGCTTTGCTCATCCCACCCCCCCTCTACTCACCCAGCCCCCTCCTCTTTTCCACAGGGAACCCTTCACCCAGCCTTACCTCCCCTTTTTGCCTGAGCCACCTCCTCCTTTATTTTTACCCTGCACTTCCTCTCCCCTGTCCCCACCTCCACAGTCCTGCATCTGTGCTTTCTTCCACCCTCCCTTTACCAGGGAACTCATTACATAACCACTGAATCTTTTAGGAGTGTGGGTCTCCACAACTGATTACCCAACTATTCCGTTTCTGTGCCGAAAGCAGGACTCAAACCCAGGCCCCCAGCGCTGTAACGCAAGCACTTAACCTCTAGGCCACTGGAGTTAGCTGGTGTTTGGTGGAGCGGGGGGCCAGATGTTCTATCCTCCTTGGCTCCAGTGAACATGTTTCACAACTGAAATGGGTATGCTCACAGGGGCATACGCCCAAAAGCTACTCTCAGAAGCACAGCCACCAGTGGCTCAAGTGGTAAGTGCTTGGTCTTGGAATGCTGGAGACCTGAGTTCTAATCCAATGTCTGCAATCTCCTGGGCATGATCTTTTTATTTAAAAAATAATGTTTTAATTGAAAATGGGTATGCATTGCCCTGTGCGATCAGCCAACAGCTAATGCCCCTTCATTACCTGCATTCCTACTAACAGTTTTGCCTTTGTTTTCTGCACACTGGCCTAGGTAACACCCATACAAAAGGTTGTCTCTCTGGCCCCAATTGACTGGAAAAAAACAAGGGGAAAAGGTGTAATCTACGGGTCATGGTTGATACAATATTTGAACTGGGACTCAAACAGGACACCTTCTCGAGGTGCTGTGAGGTGACCACCGGCCCCTGCATAGCAAGCAAACCTGTATCAGCATCTCACCAGCAACTGAATGTGTCGCCTGCAGGTTACACATAGGAGGCTGCAGTAGGTGCATTAACCCATTGGGCTGTCGACCCTCCTTCCCCTGAGAGCAGGAGTCTGAATTTCCATGTTGCCTTCCTTTGGCACATTAGGTCTATCTTTCAAGCCAATTAAGAGGATGTTTTGCTTCACGGAGAGATGATAATCATTGTGAGGTGTCAGCCATAATATAATAGCTAAGCAGGTCAGTTAAATCTTTGACTTTGTCATTGGGCTGTACTGATATGCATAGGGCAGTCTCCTGTCCTCTGCTACTCTATGTTTTCATATTGCTGCTTGTTTAATGATTCCTAAATGTAAACACTCTGCTCTCAAAAGTGAAAGATTTGAAAGACTCTTGATGCAACGAGCCTTTCCCACTCTTTGCCCTGGGGGTGAGAGGGCTGCTTTCTGCCTTTAACACCCTCAATTTTGGAGTGGCTGGCTCCACTATTGAGAATGAGGGCCGAATCCTGGTCGGAAACGGGCAGAGGTCTGCGCCCTGCGTCCTCCACGCGTCCCTAACGCTCCCAAACGCGACCACAGCCCTTGCGGGCACAGCCCTATGTCCAGTGCAGCCTCTATGGTGCAGCCACCCAGGTAGCTTAGGGTTAGGATATGTGCTCTTCAACATAAGCCTGGCCAACCAGGCCCCGGAGAGTGTCACAGCATGCCCTGTAATCCCCTAGTGATGGTGGCCCTGTTGACGATGATCTTGCTGGAATACTGATGCCTTTTTTCCTCCCAGAAGCCCCAGGAGCCTAGTGAAATGAAGGGGCGTGCACCTCTCACTGGCCCCTGTTTACCCTCTGGCTAACTGAAATTAGTTCTGGCCTCTCCAGGCAAATGTATCCATTCAGGGGAGAGCTAGGAATCGGAAGGCTCTTTCTGCAGGCACGGTGGGGAAGAGTCAGAGAGTTACATGCCTGAGGCATCTTTCCTCCTCCTATGCTCAATGTGTTCCCTAACTTCCAACTCTCTGCCAGGCCAGGGCCTGTTTCTTTTACTGCCAACCCCCCTGACCCCTCGTCTTCCACCTACTTCCCGCTCCATTATGCCTTCTCCCTTTTTGCTCTCTTCTATAGCCCTTTGAAAAGGAATACAGGCCTAGCTAAGCCTCATGAAGGAAATCTACCAACAAAAGATGCATTCCTCGCTTATGGGAGGTGCTGTGAGACGAGTAAGAAGAGCTGAAGGGGTGATTGGGTTGTTGAGTCGGGAAGCACCAGAGGCGTAGCCAGGATTGTCTAGCAAATGGGGCCTGATGCTAATGTAGTTGGGCCCACTGCACTGACAACAATATCTGTAAATTCCCATGCAGCGCTGCCGAGTGGGCATTTACAGATTTTGGGTGGGCCTTGCCCCTCAGGCCCTACCCTGCCTACGCCTCTGCTCTCTCCCCCAGGGCAAAGAGTGGGAAAGGCTAGCTACAGCAAGAGTCTTTAAAATCTTTCACTTTTGAGAGCAGAGTGTTTACATTTAAAAATCTTGAACAAGCAGCAATACCAAAGTTTACAGTAGTAGAGGACAGAAGACTGCCCTGCGCATATCAGTACACCCCAATGACAAAGGTAAAGATTTAACTGACCTGCTTAGCTATTAGAGGCTGACACCTCAAAATGAGTATCATCTCTCCGTGAAGCAACACATCCTCTGAATTGGGGTGAAAGAAAGATCTAATGTGCCAAAGGAAGGCAACATGGAAATTCAGTTTTCTGCCCTCAGAGGAAGGAGGGTCGACAGCCCAATGGGTTAATGCACCTCCTGCAGCCTCCTATGCGTAGCCAGTAGGCGACACATTCATTTGCTGGTGAGATGCTGATACAGGTTTGCTTGCTATGCAGGGGTCGGGGGTCACCTCACAGCGCCTCGAGAAGGTGTCCCGTTTGAGTCCTTGTGCAAATATCTTATCAACCATGACCCGTAGGTTACACTTTTTCCCCTCGTTTTTTCCAGTCAGATGGGGGCCAGAGAGACACGCTTTTCGATGGGTGTTACCAAGGCCAGAGTGCAGAAAACAAAGGCACAATTGTTAGTAGGAATGCAGGTATTGAAGGGGCATTAGCTGTTGGCTGATCGCACAGGTCAATTCATACCCATTTTGAAAAGAAAACATTTTTTTTTAAAATAAAAAATACATGCCCAGCAGATTCCAGACATTGGATTAGAACTCAGGTCTCCAGCATCCCAAGACCAAGCACTTACCACTTGAGCCACTGGTGGCTGTGTTTCTAAGTGTTGCTTTTGGGCGTATATATCTTTCTTCTGCATGCTCCTGTCAGCATACTCATTTGCATGGTGAAACATGTTCACTGAAGAAAATGAGGATAGAACATCTGGCCCCCCAGCTCCACCAAATACCAGCTAACTGCAGTGGCCTAGAGATTAAGTGCTTGCGTTACAGCACTGGGGGCGTGGGTTCGAGTCCTGCTTTCGGCACTTAAACGGAATAGTGGGGTAATCTCCTTGTACAGTTGCTGTGGAACATAGCAGAGAAGTGGGACAGTGGAAGTGAGGACTGTGGAAGTGAGGGAGTGCAGGCTAAAGGAGGAGGTAGAGCAGGCTAAAGGGAGAGGTAGGGGCAGATGCAGGGGTCCCTGTGGAGAGGAGGTGGGGCTGGCTGAGTCAGGGTAGGTCTAGAAGGGCATGGCGTAGGTTCCCTGGTGAAGGAAGGGAGGGAGGAAGAAAGCATAGAGTTAGCCAGGCAGTGCAGGGTATAAAGGAGGAGACAGGTTAGGCTAAAGGGTAGTGCCGGATGAGAAAAAAATGTCGGTGCATTCCATCCTCCACTGGGCACCCTTTTTCTCCCCTCCTCAATGGCCCCTTTCCCCACATTAGGACCCTCCTTTACACCCCCCCCCTCCACTATTTAGGGCCGTATTCTCCCCCTCACACCGTACCCAGGGCCCACATCCCCCTGCTTTGCTCATCCCACCCCCCCCTCTACTCACCCAGCCCCCTCCTCTTTTCCACAGGGAACCCTTCACCCAGCCTTACCTCCCCTTTTTGCCTGAGCCACCTCCTCCTTTATTTTTACCCTGCACTTCCTCTCCCCTGTCCCCACCTCCACAGTCCTGCATCTGTGCTTTCTTCCACCCTCCCTTTACCAGGGAACTCATTACATAACCACTGAATCTTTTAGGAGTGTGGGTCTCCACAACTGATTACCCAACTATTCCGTTTCTGTGCCGAAAGCAGGACTCAAACCCAGGCCCCCAGCGCTGTAACGCAAGCACTTAACCTCTAGGCCACTGGAGTTAGCTGGTGTTTGGTGGAGCGGGGGGCCAGATGTTCTATCCTCCTTGGCTCCAGTGAACATGTTTCACAACTGAAATGGGTATGCTCACAGGGGCATACGCCCAAAAGCTACTCTCAGAAGCACAGCCACCAGCGGCTCAAGTGGTAAGTGCTTGGTCTTGGAATGCTGGAGACCTGAGTTCTAATCCAATGTCTGCAATCTCCTGGGCATGATCTTTTTATTTAAAAAATAATGTTTTAATTGAAAATGGGTATGCATTGCCCTGTGCGATCAGCCAACAGCTAATGCCCCTTCATTACCTGCATTCCTACTAACAGTTTTGCCTTTGTTTTCTGCACACTGGCCTAGGTAACACCCATACAAAAGGTTGTCTCTCTGGCCCCAATTGACTGGAAAAAAACAAGGGGAAAAGGTGTAATCTACGGGTCATGGTTGATACAATATTTGAACTGGGACTCAAACAGGACACCTTCTCGAGGTGCTGTGAGGTGACCACCGGCCCCTGCATAGCAAGCAAACCTGTATCAGCATCTCACCAGCAACTGAATGTGTCGCCTGCAGGTTACACATAGGAGGCTGCAGTAGGTGCATTAACCCATTGGGCTGTCGACCCTCCTTCCCCTGAGAGCAGGAGTCTGAATTTCCATGTTGCCTTCCTTTGGCACATTAGGTCTATCTTTCAAGCCAATTAAGAGGATGTTTTGCTTCACGGAGAGATGATAATCATTGTGAGGTGTCAGCCATAATATAATAGCTAAGCAGGTCAGTTAAATCTTTGACTTTGTCATTGGGCTGTACTGATATGCATAGGGCAGTCTCCTGTCCTCTGCTACTCTATGTTTTCATATTGCTGCTTGTTTAATGATTCCTAAATGTAAACACTCTGCTCTCAAAAGTGAAAGATTTGAAAGACTCTTGATGCAACGAGCCTTTCCCACTCTTTGCCCTGGGGGTGAGAGGGCTGCTTTCTGCCTTTAACACCCTCAATTTTGGAGTGGCTGGCTCCACTATTGAGAATGAGGGCCGAATCCTGGTCGGAAACGGGCAGAGGTCTGCGCCCTGCGTCCTCCACGCGTCCCAAACGCTCCCAAACGCGACCACAGCCCTTGCGGGCACAGCCCTATGTCCAGTGCAGCCTCTATGGTGCAGCCACCCAGGTAGCTTAGGGTTAGGATATGTGCTCTTCAACATAAGCCTGGCCAACCAGGCCCCGGAGAGTGTCACAGCATGCCCTGTAATCCCCTAGTGATGGTGGCCCTGTTGACGATGATCTTGCTGGAATACTGATGCCTTTTTTCCTCCCAGAAGCCCCAGGAGCCTAGTGAAATGAAGGGGCGTGCACCTCTCACTGGCCCCTGTTTACCCTCTGGCTAACTGAAATTAGTTCTGGCCTCTCCAGGCAAATGTATCCATTCAGGGGAGAGCTAGGAATCGGAAGGCTCTTTCTGCAGGCACGGTGGGGAAGAGTCAGAGAGTTACATGCCTGAGGCATCTTTCCTCCTCCTATGCTTAATGTGTTCCCTAACTTCCAACTCTCTGCCAGGCCAGGCCCTGTTTCTTTTACTGCCAACCCCCCTGACCCCTCGTCTTCCACCTACTTCCCGCTCCATTATGCCTTCTCCCTTTTTGCTCTCTTCTATAGCCCTTTGAAAAGGAATACAGGCCTAGCTAAGCCTCATGAAGGAAATCTACCAACAAAAGATGCATTCCTCGCTTATGGGAGGTGCTGTGAGACGAGTAAGAAGAGCTGAAGGGGTGATTGGGTTGTTGAGTCGGGAAGCACCAGAGGCGTAGCCAGGATTGTCTAGCAAATGGGGCCTGATGCTAATGTAGTTGGGCCCACTGCACTGACAACAATATCTGTAAATTCCCATGCAGCGCTGCCGAGTGGGCATTTACAGATTTTGGGTGGGCCTTGCCCCTCAGGCCCTACCCTGCCTACGCCTCTGCTCTCTCCCCCAGGGCAAAGAGTGGGAAAGGCTAGCTACAGCAAGAGTCTTTAAAATCTTTCACTTTTGAGAGCAGAGTGTTTACATTTAAAAATCTTGAACAAGCAGCAATACCAAAGTTTACAGTAGTAGAGGACAGAAGACTGCCCTGCGCATATCAGTACACCCCAATGACAAAGGTAAAGATTTAACTGACCTGCTTAGCTATTAGAGGCTGACACCTCAAAATGAGTATCATCTCTCCGTGAAGCAACACATCCTCTGAATTGGGGTGAAAGAAAGATCTAATGTGCCAAAGGAAGGCAACATGGAAATTCAGTTTTCTGCCCTCAGAGGAAGGAGGGTCGACAGCCCAATGGGTTAATGCACCTCCTGCAGCCTCCTATGCGTAGCCAGTAGGCGACACATTCATTTGCTGGTGAGATGCTGATACAGGTTTGCTTGCTATGCAGGGGTCGGGGGTCACCTCACAGCGCCTCGAGAAGGTGTCCCGTTTGAGTCCTTGTGCAAATATCTTATCAACCATGACCCGTAGGTTACACTTTTTCCCCTCGTTTTTTCCAGTCAGATGGGGGCCAGAGAGACACGCTTTTCGATGGGTGTTACCAAGGCCAGAGTGCAGAAAACAAAGGCACAATTGTTAGTAGGAATGCAGGTATTGAAGGGGCAATAGCTGTTGGCTGATCGCACAGGTCAATTCATACCCATTTTGAAAAGAAAACATTTTTTTTTTTTAAATAAAAAATACATGCCCAGCAGATTCCAGACATTGGATTAGAACTCAGGTCTCCAGCATCCCAAGACCAAGCACTTACCACTTGAGCCACTGGTGGCTGTGTTTCTAAGTGTTGCTTTTGGGCGTATATATCTTTCTTCTGCATGCCCCTGTCAGCATACTCATTTGCATGGTGAAACATGTTCACTGAAGAAAATGAGGATAGAACATCTGGCCCCCCAGCTCCACCAAATACCAGCTAACTGCAGTGGCCTAGAGATTAAGTGCTTGCGTTACAGCACTGGGGGCGTGGGTTCGAGTCCTGCTTTCGGCACTTAAACGGAATAGTGGGGTAATCTCCTTGTACAGTTGCTGTGGAACATAGCAGAGAAGTGGGACAGTGGAAGTGAGGACTGTGGAAGTGAGGGAGTGCAGGCTAAAGGAGGAGGTAGAGCAGGCTAAAGGGAGAGGTAGGGGCAGGTGCAGGGGTCCCTGTGGAGAGGAGGTGGGGCTGGCTGAGTCAGGGTAGGTCTAGAAGGGCATGGCGTAGGTTCCCTGGTGAAGGAAGGGAGGGAGGAAGAAAGCATAGAGTTAGCCAGGCAGTGCAGGGTATAAAGGAGGAGACAGGTTAGGCTAAAGGGTAGTGCCGGATGAGAAAAAAATGTCGGTGCATTCCATCCTCCACTGGGCACCCTTTTTCTCCCCTCCTCAATGGCCCCTTTCCCCACATTAGGACCCTCCTTTACACCCCCCCCCCTCCACTATTCAGGGCCGTATTCTCCCCCTCACACCGTACCCAGGGCCCACATCCCCCTGCTTTGCTCATCCCACCCCCCCTCTACTCACCCAGCCCCCTCCTCTTTTCCACAGGGAACCCTTCACCCAGCCTTACCTCCCCTTTTTGCCTGAGCCACCTCCTCCTTTATTTTTACCCTGCACTTCCTCTCCCCTGTCCCCACCTCCACAGTCCTGCATCTGTGCTTTCTTCCACCCTCCCTTTACCAGGGAACTCATTACATAACCACTGAATCTTTTAGGAGTGTGGGTCTCCACAACTGATTACCCAACTATTCCGTTTCTGTGCCGAAAGCAGGACTCAAACCCAGGCCCCCAGCGCTGTAACGCAAGCACTTAACCTCTAGGCCACTGGAGTTAGCTGGTGTTTGGTGGAGCGGGGGGCCAGATGTTCTATCCTCCTTGGCTCCAGTGAACATGTTTCACAACTGAAATGGGTATGCTCACAGGGGCATACGCCCAAAAGCTACTCTCAGAAGCACAGCCACCAGTGGCTCAAGTGGTAAGTGCTTGGTCTTGGAATGCTGGAGACCTGAGTTCTAATCCAATGTCTGCAATCTCCTGGGCATGATCTTTTTATTTAAAAAATAATGTTTTAATTGAAAATGGGTATGCATTGCCCTGTGCGATCAGCCAACAGCTAATGCCCCTTCATTACCTGCATTCCTACTAACAGTTTTGCCTTTGTTTTCTGCACACTGGCCTAGGTAACACCCATACAAAAGGTTGTCTCTCTGGCCCCAATTGACTGGAAAAAAACAAGGGGAAAAGGTGTAATCTACGGGTCATGGTTGATACAATATTTGAACTGGGACTCAAACAGGACACCTTCTCGAGGTGCTGTGAGGTGACCACCGGCCCCTGCATAGCAAGCAAACCTGTATCAGCATCTCACCAGCAACTGAATGTGTCGCCTGCAGGTTACACATAGGAGGCTGCAGTAGGTGCATTAACCCATTGGGCTGTCGACCCTCCTTCCCCTGAGAGCAGGAGTCTGAATTTCCATGTTGCCTTCCTTTGGCACATTAGGTCTATCTTTCAAGCCAATTAAGAGGATGTTTTGCTTCACGGAGAGATGATAATCATTGTGAGGTGTCAGCCATAATATAATAGCTAAGCAGGTCAGTTAAATCTTTGACTTTGTCATTGGGCTGTACTGATATGCATAGGGCAGTCTCCTGTCCTCTGCTACTCTATGTTTTCATATTGCTGCTTGTTTAATGATTCCTAAATGTAAACACTCTGCTCTCAAAAGTGAAAGATTTGAAAGACTCTTGATGCAACGAGCCTTTCCCACTCTTTGCCCTGGGGGTGAGAGGGCTGCTTTCTGCCTTTAACACCCTCAATTTTGGAGTGGCTGGCTCCACTATTGAGAATGAGGGCCGAATCCTGGTCGGAAACGGGCAGAGGTCTGCGCCCTGCGTCCTCCACGCGTCCCTAACGCTCCCAAACGCGACCACAGCCCTTGCGGGCACAGCCCTATGTCCAGTGCAGCCTCTATGGTGCAGCCACCCAGGTAGCTTAGGGTTAGGATATGTGCTCTTCAACATAAGCCTGGCCAACCAGGCCCCGGAGAGTGTCACAGCATGCCCTGTAATCCCCTAGTGATGGTGGCCCTGTTGACGATGATCTTGCTGGAATACTGATGCCTTTTTTCCTCCCAGAAGCCCCAGGAGCCTAGTGAAATGAAGGGGCGTGCACCTCTCACTGGCCCCTGTTTACCCTCTGGCTAACTGAAATTAGTTCTGGCCTCTCCAGGCAAATGTATCCATTCAGGGGAGAGCTAGGAATCGGAAGGCTCTTTCTGCAGGCACGGTGGGGAAGAGTCAGAGAGTTACATGCCTGAGGCATCTTTCCTCCTCCTATGCTCAATGTGTTCCCTAACTTCCAACTCTCTGCCAGGCCAGGGCCTGTTTCTTTTACTGCCAACCCCCCTGACCCCTCGTCTTCCACCTACTTCCCGCTCCATTATGCCTTCTCCCTTTTTGCTCTCTTCTATAGCCCTTTGAAAAGGAATACAGGCCTAGCTAAGCCTCATGAAGGAAATCTACCAACAAAAGATGCATTCCTCGCTTATGGGAGGTGCTGTGAGACGAGTAAGAAGAGCTGAAGGGGTGATTGGGTTGTTGAGTCGGGAAGCACCAGAGGCGTAGCCAGGATTGTCTAGCAAATGGGGCCTGATGCTAATGTAGTTGGGCCCACTGCACTGACAACAATATCTGTAAATTCCCATGCAGCGCTGCCGAGTGGGCATTTACAGATTTTGGGTGGGCCTTGCCCCTCAGGCCCTACCCTGCCTACGCCTCTGCTCTCTCCCCCAGGGCAAAGAGTGGGAAAGGCTAGCTACAGCAAGAGTCTTTAAAATCTTTCACTTTTGAGAGCAGAGTGTTTACATTTAAAAATCTTGAACAAGCAGCAATACCAAAGTTTACAGTAGTAGAGGACAGAAGACTGCCCTGCGCATATCAGTACACCCCAATGACAAAGGTAAAGATTTAACTGACCTGCTTAGCTATTAGAGGCTGACACCTCAAAATGAGTATCATCTCTCCGTGAAGCAACACATCCTCTGAATTGGGGTGAAAGAAAGATCTAATGTGCCAAAGGAAGGCAACATGGAAATTCAGTTTTCTGCCCTCAGAGGAAGGAGGGTCGACAGCCCAATGGGTTAATGCACCTCCTGCAGCCTCCTATGCGTAGCCAGTAGGCGACACATTCATTTGCTGGTGAGATGCTGATACAGGTTTGCTTGCTATGCAGGGGTCGGGGGTCACCTCACAGCGCCTCGAGAAGGTGTCCCGTTTGAGTCCTTGTGCAAATATCTTATCAACCATGACCCGTAGGTTACACTTTTTCCCCTCGTTTTTTCCAGTCAGATGGGGGCCAGAGAGACACGCTTTTCGATGGGTGTTACCAAGGCCAGAGTGCAGAAAACAAAGGCACAATTGTTAGTAGGAATGCAGGTATTGAAGGGGCATTAGCTGTTGGCTGATCGCACAGGTCAATTCATACCCATTTTGAAAAGAAAACATTTTTTTTTAAAATAAAAAATACATGCCCAGCAGATTCCAGACATTGGATTAGAACTCAGGTCTCCAGCATCCCAAGACCAAGCACTTACCACTTGAGCCACTGGTGGCTGTGTTTCTAAGTGTTGCTTTTGGGCGTATATATCTTTCTTCTGCATGCTCCTGTCAGCATACTCATTTGCATGGTGAAACATGTTCACTGAAGAAAATGAGGATAGAACATCTGGCCCCCCAGCTCCACCAAATACCAGCTAACTGCAGTGGCCTAGAGATTAAGTGCTTGCGTTACAGCACTGGGGGCGTGGGTTCGAGTCCTGCTTTCGGCACTTAAACGGAATAGTGGGGTAATCTCCTTGTACAGTTGCTGTGGAACATAGCAGAGAAGTGGGACAGTGGAAGTGAGGACTGTGGAAGTGAGGGAGTGCAGGCTAAAGGAGGAGGTAGAGCAGGCTAAAGGGAGAGGTAGGGGCAGATGCAGGGGTCCCTGTGGAGAGGAGGTGGGGCTGGCTGAGTCAGGGTAGGTCTAGAAGGGCATGGCGTAGGTTCCCTGGTGAAGGAAGGGAGGGAGGAAGAAAGCATAGAGTTAGCCAGGCAGTGCAGGGTATAAAGGAGGAGACAGGTTAGGCTAAAGGGTAGTGCCGGATGAGAAAAAAATGTCGGTGCATTCCATCCTCCACTGGGCACCCTTTTTCTCCCCTCCTCAATGGCCCCTTTCCCCACATTAGGACCCTCCTTTACACCCCCCCCCTCCACTATTTAGGGCCGTATTCTCCCCCTCACACCGTACCCAGGGCCCACATCCCCCTGCTTTGCTCATCCCACCCCCCCCTCTACTCACCCAGCCCCCTCCTCTTTTCCACAGGGAACCCTTCACCCAGCCTTACCTCCCCTTTTTGCCTGAGCCACCTCCTCCTTTATTTTTACCCTGCACTTCCTCTCCCCTGTCCCCACCTCCACAGTCCTGCATCTGTGCTTTCTTCCACCCTCCCTTTACCAGGGAACTCATTACATAACCACTGAATCTTTTAGGAGTGTGGGTCTCCACAACTGATTACCCAACTATTCCGTTTCTGTGCCGAAAGCAGGACTCAAACCCAGGCCCCCAGCGCTGTAACGCAAGCACTTAACCTCTAGGCCACTGGAGTTAGCTGGTGTTTGGTGGAGCGGGGGGCCAGATGTTCTATCCTCCTTGGCTCCAGTGAACATGTTTCACAACTGAAATGGGTATGCTCACAGGGGCATACGCCCAAAAGCTACTCTCAGAAGCACAGCCACCAGCGGCTCAAGTGGTAAGTGCTTGGTCTTGGAATGCTGGAGACCTGAGTTCTAATCCAATGTCTGCAATCTCCTGGGCATGATCTTTTTATTTAAAAAATAATGTTTTAATTGAAAATGGGTATGCATTGCCCTGTGCGATCAGCCAACAGCTAATGCCCCTTCATTACCTGCATTCCTACTAACAGTTTTGCCTTTGTTTTCTGCACACTGGCCTAGGTAACACCCATACAAAAGGTTGTCTCTCTGGCCCCAATTGACTGGAAAAAAACAAGGGGAAAAGGTGTAATCTACGGGTCATGGTTGATACAATATTTGAACTGGGACTCAAACAGGACACCTTCTCGAGGTGCTGTGAGGTGACCACCGGCCCCTGCATAGCAAGCAAACCTGTATCAGCATCTCACCAGCAACTGAATGTGTCGCCTGCAGGTTACACATAGGAGGCTGCAGTAGGTGCATTAACCCATTGGGCTGTCGACCCTCCTTCCCCTGAGAGCAGGAGTCTGAATTTCCATGTTGCCTTCCTTTGGCACATTAGGTCTATCTTTCAAGCCAATTAAGAGGATGTTTTGCTTCACGGAGAGATGATAATCATTGTGAGGTGTCAGCCATAATATAATAGCTAAGCAGGTCAGTTAAATCTTTGACTTTGTCATTGGGCTGTACTGATATGCATAGGGCAGTCTCCTGTCCTCTGCTACTCTATGTTTTCATATTGCTGCTTGTTTAATGATTCCTAAATGTAAACACTCTGCTCTCAAAAGTGAAAGATTTGAAAGACTCTTGATGCAACGAGCCTTTCCCACTCTTTGCCCTGGGGGTGAGAGGGCTGCTTTCTGCCTTTAACACCCTCAATTTTGGAGTGGCTGGCTCCACTATTGAGAATGAGGGCCGAATCCTGGTCGGAAACGGGCAGAGGTCTGCGCCCTGCGTCCTCCACGCGTCCCTAACGCTCCCAAACGCGACCACAGCCCTTGCGGGCACAGCCCTATGTCCAGTGCAGCCTCTATGGTGCAGCCACCCAGGTAGCTTAGGGTTAGGATATGTGCTCTTCAACATAAGCCTGGCCAACCAGGCCCCGGAGAGTGTCACAGCATGCCCTGTAATCCCCTAGTGATGGTGGCCCTGTTGACGATGATCTTGCTGGAATACTGATGCCTTTTTTCCTCCCAGAAGCCCCAGGAGCCTAGTGAAATGAAGGGGCGTGCACCTCTCACTGGCCCCTGTTTACCCTCTGGCTAACTGAAATTAGTTCTGGCCTCTCCAGGCAAATGTATCCATTCAGGGGAGAGCTAGGAATCGGAAGGCTCTTTCTGCAGGCACGGTGGGGAAGAGTCAGAGAGTTACATGCCTGAGGCATCTTTCCTCCTCCTATGCTCAATGTGTTCCCTAACTTCCAACTCTCTGCCAGGCCAGGGCCTGTTTCTTTTACTGCCAACCCCCCTGACCCCTCGTCTTCCACCTACTTCCCGCTCCATTATGCCTTCTCCCTTTTTGCTCTCTTCTATAGCCCTTTGAAAAGGAATACAGGCCTAGCTAAGCCTCATGAAGGAAATCTACCAACAAAAGATGCATTCCTCGCTTATGGGAGGTGCTGTGAGACGAGTAAGAAGAGCTGAAGGGGTGATTGGGTTGTTGAGTCGGGAAGCACCAGAGGCGTAGCCAGGATTGTCTAGCAAATGGGGCCTGATGCTAATGTAGTTGGGCCCACTGCACTGACAACAATATCTGTAAATTCCCATGCAGCGCTGCCGAGTGGGCATTTACAGATTTTGGGTGGGCCTTGCCCCTCAGGCCCTACCCTGCCTACGCCTCTGCTCTCTCCCCCAGGGCAAAGAGTGGGAAAGGCTAGCTACAGCAAGAGTCTTTAAAATCTTTCACTTTTGAGAGCAGAGTGTTTACATTTAAAAATCTTGAACAAGCAGCAATACCAAAGTTTACAGTAGTAGAGGACAGAAGACTGCCCTGCGCATATCAGTACACCCCAATGACAAAGGTAAAGATTTAACTGACCTGCTTAGCTATTAGAGGCTGACACCTCAAAATGAGTATCATCTCTCCGTGAAGCAACACATCCTCTGAATTGGGGTGAAAGAAAGATCTAATGTGCCAAAGGAAGGCAACATGGAAATTCAGTTTTCTGCCCTCAGAGGAAGGAGGGTCGACAGCCCAATGGGTTAATGCACCTCCTGCAGCCTCCTATGCGTAGCCAGTAGGCGACACATTCATTTGCTGGTGAGATGCTGATACAGGTTTGCTTGCTATGCAGGGGTCGGGGGTCACCTCACAGCGCCTCGAGAAGGTGTCCCGTTTGAGTCCTTGTGCAAATATCTTATCAACCATGACCCGTAGGTTACACTTTTTCCCCTCGTTTTTTCCAGTCAGATGGGGGCCAGAGAGACACGCTTTTCGATGGGTGTTACCAAGGCCAGAGTGCAGAAAACAAAGGCACAATTGTTAGTAGGAATGCAGGTATTGAAGGGGCATTAGCTGTTGGCTGATCGCACAGGTCAATTCATACCCATTTTGAAAAGAAAACATTTTTTTTTAAAATAAAAAATACATGCCCAGCAGATTCCAGACATTGGATTAGAACTCAGGTCTCCAGCATCCCAAGACCAAGCACTTACCACTTGAGCCACTGGTGGCTGTGTTTCTAAGTGTTGCTTTTGGGCGTATATATCTTTCTTCTGCATGCTCCTGTCAGCATACTCATTTGCATGGTGAAACATGTTCACTGAAGAAAATGAGGATAGAACATCTGGCCCCCCAGCTCCACCAAATACCAGCTAACTGCAGTGGCCTAGAGATTAAGTGCTTGCGTTACAGCACTGGGGGCGTGGGTTCGAGTCCTGCTTTCGGCACTTAAACGGAATAGTGGGGTAATCTCCTTGTACAGTTGCTGTGGAACATAGCAGAGAAGTGGGACAGTGGAAGTGAGGACTGTGGAAGTGAGGGAGTGCAGGCTAAAGGAGGAGGTAGAGCAGGCTAAAGGGAGAGGTAGGGGCAGATGCAGGGGTCCCTGTGGAGAGGAGGTGGGGCTGGCTGAGTCAGGGTAGGTCTAGAAGGGCATGGCGTAGGTTCCCTGGTGAAGGAAGGGAGGGAGGAAGAAAGCATAGAGTTAGCCAGGCAGTGCAGGGTATAAAGGAGGAGACAGGTTAGGCTAAAGGGTAGTGCCGGATGAGAAAAAAATGTCGGTGCATTCCATCCTCCACTGGGCACCCTTTTTCTCCCCTCCTCAATGGCCCCTTTCCCCACATTAGGACCCTCCTTTACACCCCCCCCCTCCACTATTTAGGGCCGTATTCTCCCCCTCACACCGTACCCAGGGCCCACATCCCCCTGCTTTGCTCATCCCACCCCCCCCTCTACTCACCCAGCCCCCTCCTCTTTTCCACAGGGAACCCTTCACCCAGCCTTACCTCCCCTTTTTGCCTGAGCCACCTCCTCCTTTATTTTTACCCTGCACTTCCTCTCCCCTGTCCCCACCTCCACAGTCCTGCATCTGTGCTTTCTTCCACCCTCCCTTTACCAGGGAACTCATTACATAACCACTGAATCTTTTAGGAGTGTGGGTCTCCACAACTGATTACCCAACTATTCCGTTTCTGTGCCGAAAGCAGGACTCAAACCCAGGCCCCCAGCGCTGTAACGCAAGCACTTAACCTCTAGGCCACTGGAGTTAGCTGGTGTTTGGTGGAGCGGGGGGCCAGATGTTCTATCCTCCTTGGCTCCAGTGAACATGTTTCACAACTGAAATGGGTATGCTCACAGGGGCATACGCCCAAAAGCTACTCTCAGAAGCACAGCCACCAGCGGCTCAAGTGGTAAGTGCTTGGTCTTGGAATGCTGGAGACCTGAGTTCTAATCCAATGTCTGCAATCTCCTGGGCATGATCTTTTTATTTAAAAAATAATGTTTTAATTGAAAATGGGTATGCATTGCCCTGTGCGATCAGCCAACAGCTAATGCCCCTTCATTACCTGCATTCCTACTAACAGTTTTGCCTTTGTTTTCTGCACACTGGCCTAGGTAACACCCATACAAAAGGTTGTCTCTCTGGCCCCAATTGACTGGAAAAAAACAAGGGGAAAAGGTGTAATCTACGGGTCATGGTTGATACAATATTTGAACTGGGACTCAAACAGGACACCTTCTCGAGGTGCTGTGAGGTGACCACCGGCCCCTGCATAGCAAGCAAACCTGTATCAGCATCTCACCAGCAACTGAATGTGTCGCCTGCAGGTTACACATAGGAGGCTGCAGTAGGTGCATTAACCCATTGGGCTGTCGACCCTCCTTCCCCTGAGAGCAGGAGTCTGAATTTCCATGTTGCCTTCCTTTGGCACATTAGGTCTATCTTTCAAGCCAATTAAGAGGATGTTTTGCTTCACGGAGAGATGATAATCATTGTGAGGTGTCAGCCATAATATAATAGCTAAGCAGGTCAGTTAAATCTTTGACTTTGTCATTGGGCTGTACTGATATGCATAGGGCAGTCTCCTGTCCTCTGCTACTCTATGTTTTCATATTGCTGCTTGTTTAATGATTCCTAAATGTAAACACTCTGCTCTCAAAAGTGAAAGATTTGAAAGACTCTTGATGCAACGAGCCTTTCCCACTCTTTGCCCTGGGGGTGAGAGGGCTGCTTTCTGCCTTTAACACCCTCAATTTTGGAGTGGCTGGCTCCACTATTGAGAATGAGGGCCGAATCCTGGTCGGAAACGGGCAGAGGTCTGCGCCCTGCGTCCTCCACGCGTCCCTAACGCTCCCAAACGCGACCACAGCCCTTGCGGGCACAGCCCTATGTCCAGTGCAGCCTCTATGGTGCAGCCACCCAGGTAGCTTAGGGTTAGGATATGTGCTCTTCAACATAAGCCTGGCCAACCAGGCCCCGGAGAGTGTCACAGCATGCCCTGTAATCCCCTAGTGATGGTGGCCCTGTTGACGATGATCTTGCTGGAATACTGATGCCTTTTTTCCTCCCAGAAGCCCCAGGAGCCTAGTGAAATGAAGGGGCGTGCACCTCTCACTGGCCCCTGTTTACCCTCTGGCTAACTGAAATTAGTTCTGGCCTCTCCAGGCAAATGTATCCATTCAGGGGAGAGCTAGGAATCGGAAGGCTCTTTCTGCAGGCACGGTGGGGAAGAGTCAGAGAGTTACATGCCTGAGGCATCTTTCCTCCTCCTATGCTCAATGTGTTCCCTAACTTCCAACTCTCTGCCAGGCCAGGCCCTGTTTCTTTTACTGCCAACCCCCCTGACCCCTCGTCTTCCACCTACTTCCCGCTCCATTATGCCTTCTCCCTTTTTGCTCTCTTCTATAGCCCTTTGAAAAGGAATACAGGCCTAGCTAAGCCTCATGAAGGAAATCTACCAACAAAAGATGCATTCCTCGCTTATGGGAGGTGCTGTGAGACGAGTAAGAAGAGCTGAAGGGGTGATTGGGTTGTTGAGTCGGGAAGCACCAGAGGCGTAGCCAGGATTGTCTAGCAAATGGGGCCTGATGCTAATGTAGTTGGGCCCACTGCACTGACAACAATATCTGTAAATTCCCATGCAGCGCTGCCGAGTGGGCATTTACAGATTTTGGGTGGGCCTTGCCCCTCAGGCCCTACCCTGCCTACGCCTCTGCTCTCTCCCCCAGGGCAAAGAGTGGGAAAGGCTAGCTACAGCAAGAGTCTTTAAAATCTTTCACTTTTGAGAGCAGAGTGTTTACATTTAAAAATCTTGAACAAGCAGCAATACCAAAGTTTACAGTAGTAGAGGACAGAAGACTGCCCTGCGCATATCAGTACACCCCAATGACAAAGGTAAAGATTTAACTGACCTGCTTAGCTATTAGAGGCTGACACCTCAAAATGAGTATCATCTCTCCGTGAAGCAACACATCCTCTGAATTGGGGTGAAAGAAAGATCTAATGTGCCAAAGGAAGGCAACATGGAAATTCAGTTTTCTGCCCTCAGAGGAAGGAGGGTCGACAGCCCAATGGGTTAATGCACCTCCTGCAGCCTCCTATGCGTAGCCAGTAGGCGACACATTCATTTGCTGGTGAGATGCTGATACAGGTTTGCTTGCTATGCAGGGGTCGGGGGTCACCTCACAGCGCCTCGAGAAGGTGTCCCGTTTGAGTCCTTGTGCAAATATCTTATCAACCATGACCCGTAGGTTACACTTTTTCCCCTCGTTTTTTCCAGTCAGATGGGGGCCAGAGAGACACGCTTTTCGATGGGTGTTACCAAGGCCAGAGTGCAGCAAACAAAGGCACAATTGTTAGTAGGAATGCAGGTATTGAAGGGGCATTAGCTGTTGGCTGATCGCACAGGTCAATTCATACCCATTTTGAAAAGAAAACATTTTTTTTTTTAAATAAAAAATACATGCCCAGCAGATTCCAGACATTGGATTAGAACTCAGGTCTCCAGCATCCCAAGACCAAGCACTTACCACTTGAGCCACTGGTGGCTGTGTTTCTAAGTGTTGCTTTTGGGCGTATATATCTTTCTTCTGCATGCCCCTGTCAGCATACTCATTTGCATGGTGAAACATGTTCACTGAAGAAAATGAGGATAGAACATCTGGCCCCCCAGCTCCACCAAATACCAGCTAACTGCAGTGGCCTAGAGATTAAGTGCTTGCGTTACAGCACTGGGGGCGTGGGTTCGAGTCCTGCTTTCGGCACTTAAACGGAATAGTGGGGTAATCTCCTTGTACAGTTGCTGTGGAACATAGCAGAGAAGTGGGACAGTGGAAGTGAGGACTGTGGAAGTGAGGGAGTGCAGGCTAAAGGAGGAGGTAGAGCAGGCTAAAGGGAGAGGTAGGGGCAGATGCAGGGGTCCCTGTGGAGAGGAGGTGGGGCTGGCTGAGTCAGGGTAGGTCTAGAAGGGCATGGCGTAGGTTCCCTGGTGAAGGAAGGGAGGGAGGAAGAAAGCATAGAGTTAGCCAGGCAGTGCAGGGTATAAAGGAGGAGACAGGTTAGGCTAAAGGGTAGTGCCGGATGAGAAAAAAATGTCGGTGCATTCCATCCTCCACTGGGCACCCTTTTTCTCCCCTCCTCAATGGCCCCTTTCCCCACATTAGGACCCTCCTTTACACCCCCCCCTCCACTATTTAGGGCCGTATTCTCCCCCTCACACCGTACCCAGGGCCCACATCCCCCTGCTTTGCTCATCCCACCCCCCCTCTACTCACCCAGCCCCCTCCTCTTTTCCACAGGGAACCCTTCACCCAGCCTTACCTCCCCTTTTTGCCTGAGCCACCTCCTCCTTTATTTTTACCCTGCACTTCCTCTCCCCTGTCCCCACCTCCACAGTCCTGCATCTGTGCTTTCTTCCACCCTCCCTTTACCAGGGAACTCATTACATAACCACTGAATCTTTTAGGAGTGTGGGTCTCCACAACTGATTACCCAACTATTCCGTTTCTGTGCCGAAAGCAGGACTCAAACCCAGGCCCCCAGCGCTGTAACGCAAGCACTTAACCTCTAGGCCACTGGAGTTAGCTGGTGTTTGGTGGAGCGGGGGGCCAGATGTTCTATCCTCCTTGGCTCCAGTGAACATGTTTCACAACTGAAATGGGTATGCTCACAGGGGCATACGCCCAAAAGCTACTCTCAGAAGCACAGCCACCAGTGGCTCAAGTGGTAAGTGCTTGGTCTTGGAATGCTGGAGACCTGAGTTCTAATCCAATGTCTGCAATCTCCTGGGCATGATCTTTTTATTTAAAAAATAATGTTTTAATTGAAAATGGGTATGCATTGCCCTGTGCGATCAGCCAACAGCTAATGCCCCTTCATTACCTGCATTCCTACTAACAGTTTTGCCTTTGTTTTCTGCACACTGGCCTAGGTAACACCCATACAAAAGGTTGTCTCTCTGGCCCCAATTGACTGGAAAAAAACAAGGGGAAAAGGTGTAATCTACGGGTCATGGTTGATACAATATTTGAACTGGGACTCAAACAGGACACCTTCTCGAGGTGCTGTGAGGTGACCACCGGCCCCTGCATAGCAAGCAAACCTGTATCAGCATCTCACCAGCAACTGAATGTGTCGCCTGCAGGTTACACATAGGAGGCTGCAGTAGGTGCATTAACCCATTGGGCTGTCGACCCTCCTTCCCCTGAGAGCAGGAGTCTGAATTTCCATGTTGCCTTCCTTTGGCACATTAGGTCTATCTTTCAAGCCAATTAAGAGGATGTTTTGCTTCACGGAGAGATGATAATCATTGTGAGGTGTCAGCCATAATATAATAGCTAAGCAGGTCAGTTAAATCTTTGACTTTGTCATTGGGCTGTACTGATATGCATAGGGCAGTCTCCTGTCCTCTGCTACTCTATGTTTTCATATTGCTGCTTGTTTAATGATTCCTAAATGTAAACACTCTGCTCTCAAAAGTGAAAGATTTGAAAGACTCTTGATGCAACGAGCCTTTCCCACTCTTTGCCCTGGGGGTGAGAGGGCTGCTTTCTGCCTTTAACACCCTCAATTTTGGAGTGGCTGGCTCCACTATTGAGAATGAGGGCCGAATCCTGGTCGGAAACGGGCAGAGGTCTGCGCCCTGCGTCCTCCACGCGTCCCTAACGCTCCCAAACGCGACCACAGCCCTTGCGGGCACAGCCCTATGTCCAGTGCAGCCTCTATGGTGCAGCCACCCAGGTAGCTTAGGGTTAGGATATGTGCTCTTCAACATAAGCCTGGCCAACCAGGCCCCGGAGAGTGTCACAGCATGCCCTGTAATCCCCTAGTGATGGTGGCCCTGTTGACGATGATCTTGCTGGAATACTGATGCCTTTTTTCCTCCCAGAAGCCCCAGGAGCCTAGTGAAATGAAGGGGCGTGCACCTCTCACTGGCCCCTGTTTACCCTCTGGCTAACTGAAATTAGTTCTGGCCTCTCCAGGCAAATGTATCCATTCAGGGGAGAGCTAGGAATCGGAAGGCTCTTTCTGCAGGCACGGTGGGGAAGAGTCAGAGAGTTACATGCCTGAGGCATCTTTCCTCCTCCTATGCTCAATGTGTTCCCTAACTTCCAACTCTCTGCCAGGCCAGGCCCTGTTTCTTTTACTGCCAACCCCCCTGACCCCTCGTCTTCCACCTACTTCCCGCTCCATTATGCCTTCTCCCTTTTTGCTCTCTTCTATAGCCCTTTGAAAAGGAATACAGGCCTAGCTAAGCCTCATGAAGGAAATCTACCAACAAAAGATGCATTCCTCGCTTATGGGAGGTGCTGTGAGACGAGTAAGAAGAGCTGAAGGGGTGATTGGGTTGTTGAGTCGGGAAGCACCAGAGGCGTAGCCAGGATTGTCTAGCAAATGGGGCCTGATGCTAATGTAGTTGGGCCCACTGCACTGACAACAATATCTGTAAATTCCCATGCAGCGCTGCCGAGTGGGCATTTACAGATTTTGGGTGGGCCTTGCCCCTCAGGCCCTACCCTGCCTACGCCTCTGCTCTCTCCCCCAGGGCAAAGAGTGGGAAAGGCTAGCTACAGCAAGAGTCTTTAAAATCTTTCACTTTTGAGAGCAGAGTGTTTACATTTAAAAATCTTGAACAAGCAGCAATACCAAAGTTTACAGTAGTAGAGGACAGAAGACTGCCCTGCGCATATCAGTACACCCCAATGACAAAGGTAAAGATTTAACTGACCTGCTTAGCTATTAGAGGCTGACACCTCAAAATGAGTATCATCTCTCCGTGAAGCAACACATCCTCTGAATTGGGGTGAAAGAAAGATCTAATGTGCCAAAGGAAGGCAACATGGAAATTCAGTTTTCTGCCCTCAGAGGAAGGAGGGTCGACAGCCCAATGGGTTAATGCACCTCCTGCAGCCTCCTATGCGTAGCCAGTAGGCGACACATTCATTTGCTGGTGAGATGCTGATACAGGTTTGCTTGCTATGCAGGGGTCGGGGGTCACCTCACAGCGCCTCGAGAAGGTGTCCCGTTTGAGTCCTTGTGCAAATATCTTATCAACCATGACCCGTAGGTTACACTTTTTCCCCTCGTTTTTTCCAGTCAGATGGGGGCCAGAGAGACACGCTTTTCGATGGGTGTTACCAAGGCCAGAGTGCAGAAAACAAAGGCACAATTGTTAGTAGGAATGCAGGTATTGAAGGGGCATTAGCTGTTGGCTGATCGCACAGGTCAATTCATACCCATTTTGAAAAGAAAACATTTTTTTTTTTAAATAAAAAATACATGCCCAGCAGATTCCAGACATTGGATTAGAACTCAGGTCTCCAGCATCCCAAGACCAAGCACTTACCACTTGAGCCACTGGTGGCTGTGTTTCTAAGTGTTGCTTTTGGGCGTATATATCTTTCTTCTGCATGCCCCTGTCAGCATACTCATTTGCATGGTGAAACATGTTCACTGAAGAAAATGAGGATAGAACATCTGGCCCCCCAGCTCCACCAAATACCAGCTAACTGCAGTGGCCTAGAGATTAAGTGCTTGCGTTACAGCACTGGGGGCGTGGGTTCGAGTCCTGCTTTCGGCACTTAAACGGAATAGTGGGGTAATCTCCTTGTACAGTTGCTGTGGAACATAGCAGAGAAGTGGGACAGTGGAAGTGAGGACTGTGGAAGTGAGGGAGTGCAGGCTAAAGGAGGAGGTAGAGCAGGCTAAAGGGAGAGGTAGGGGCAGATGCAGGGGTCCCTGTGGAGAGGAGGTGGGGCTGGCTGAGTCAGGGTAGGTCTAGAAGGGCATGGCGTAGGTTCCCTGGTGAAGGAAGGGAGGGAGGAAGAAAGCATAGAGTTAGCCAGGCAGTGCAGGGTATAAAGGAGGAGACAGGTTAGGCTAAAGGGTAGTGCCGGATGAGAAAAAAATGTCGGTGCATTCCATCCTCCACTGGGCACCCTTTTTCTCCCCTCCTCAATGGCCCCTTTCCCCACATTAGGACCCTCCTTTACACCCCCCCCTCCACTATTTAGGGCCGTATTCTCCCCCTCACACCGTACCCAGGGCCCACATCCCCCTGCTTTGCTCATCCCACCCCCCCTCTACTCACCCAGCCCCCTCCTCTTTTCCACAGGGAACCCTTCACCCAGCCTTACCTCCCCTTTTTGCCTGAGCCACCTCCTCCTTTATTTTTACCCTGCACTTCCTCTCCCCTGTCCCCACCTCCACAGTCCTGCATCTGTGCTTTCTTCCACCCTCCCTTTACCAGGGAACTCATTACATAACCACTGAATCTTTTAGGAGTGTGGGTCTCCACAACTGATTACCCAACTATTCCGTTTCTGTGCCGAAAGCAGGACTCAAACCCAGGCCCCCAGCGCTGTAACGCAAGCACTTAACCTCTAGGCCACTGGAGTTAGCTGGTGTTTGGTGGAGCGGGGGGCCAGATGTTCTATCCTCCTTGGCTCCAGTGAACATGTTTCACAACTGAAATGGGTATGCTCACAGGGGCATACGCCCAAAAGCTACTCTCAGAAGCACAGCCACCAGTGGCTCAAGTGGTAAGTGCTTGGTCTTGGAATGCTGGAGACCTGAGTTCTAATCCAATGTCTGCAATCTCCTGGGCATGATCTTTTTATTTAAAAAATAATGTTTTAATTGAAAATGGGTATGCATTGCCCTGTGCGATCAGCCAACAGCTAATGCCCCTTCATTACCTGCATTCCTACTAACAGTTTTGCCTTTGTTTTCTGCACACTGGCCTAGGTAACACCCATACAAAAGGTTGTCTCTCTGGCCCCAATTGACTGGAAAAAAACAAGGGGAAAAGGTGTAATCTACGGGTCATGGTTGATACAATATTTGAACTGGGACTCAAACAGGACACCTTCTCGAGGTGCTGTGAGGTGACCACCGGCCCCTGCATAGCAAGCAAACCTGTATCAGCATCTCACCAGCAACTGAATGTGTCGCCTGCAGGTTACACATAGGAGGCTGCAGTAGGTGCATTAACCCATTGGGCTGTCGACCCTCCTTCCCCTGAGAGCAGGAGTCTGAATTTCCATGTTGCCTTCCTTTGGCACATTAGGTCTATCTTTCAAGCCAATTAAGAGGATGTTTTGCTTCACGGAGAGATGATAATCATTGTGAGGTGTCAGCCATAATATAATAGCTAAGCAGGTCAGTTAAATCTTTGACTTTGTCATTGGGCTGTACTGATATGCATAGGGCAGTCTCCTGTCCTCTGCTACTCTATGTTTTCATATTGCTGCTTGTTTAATGATTCCTAAATGTAAACACTCTGCTCTCAAAAGTGAAAGATTTGAAAGACTCTTGATGCAACGAGCCTTTCCCACTCTTTGCCCTGGGGGTGAGAGGGCTGCTTTCTGCCTTTAACACCCTCAATTTTGGAGTGGCTGGCTCCACTATTGAGAATGAGGGCCGAATCCTGGTCGGAAACGGGCAGAGGTCTGCGCCCTGCGTCCTCCACGCGTCCCTAACGCTCCCAAACGCGACCACAGCCCTTGCGGGCACAGCCCTATGTCCAGTGCAGCCTCTATGGTGCAGCCACCCAGGTAGCTTAGGGTTAGGATATGTGCTCTTCAACATAAGCCTGGCCAACCAGGCCCCGGAGAGTGTCACAGCATGCCCTGTAATCCCCTAGTGATGGTGGCCCTGTTGACGATGATCTTGCTGGAATACTGATGCCTTTTTTCCTCCCAGAAGCCCCAGGAGCCTAGTGAAATGAAGGGGCGTGCACCTCTCACTGGCCCCTGTTTACCCTCTGGCTAACTGAAATTAGTTCTGGCCTCTCCAGGCAAATGTATCCATTCAGGGGAGAGCTAGGAATCGGAAGGCTCTTTCTGCAGGCACGGTGGGGAAGAGTCAGAGAGTTACATGCCTGAGGCATCTTTCCTCCTCCTATGCTCAATGTGTTCCCTAACTTCCAACTCTCTGCCAGGCCAGGCCCTGTTTCTTTTACTGCCAACCCCCCTGACCCCTCGTCTTCCACCTACTTCCCGCTCCATTATGCCTTCTCCCTTTTTGCTCTCTTCTATAGCCCTTTGAAAAGGAATACAGGCCTAGCTAAGCCTCATGAAGGAAATCTACCAACAAAAGATGCATTCCTCGCTTATGGGAGGTGCTGTGAGACGAGTAAGAAGAGCTGAAGGGGTGATTGGGTTGTTGAGTCGGGAAGCACCAGAGGCGTAGCCAGGATTGTCTAGCAAATGGGGCCTGATGCTAATGTAGTTGGGCCCACTGCACTGACAACAATATCTGTAAATTCCCATGCAGCGCTGCCGAGTGGGCATTTACAGATTTTGGGTGGGCCTTGCCCCTCAGGCCCTACCCTGCCTACGCCTCTGCTCTCTCCCCCAGGGCAAAGAGTGGGAAAGGCTAGCTACAGCAAGAGTCTTTAAAATCTTTCACTTTTGAGAGCAGAGTGTTTACATTTAAAAATCTTGAACAAGCAGCAATACCAAAGCTTACAGTAGTAGAGGACAGAAGACTGCCCTGCGCATATCAGTACACCCCAATGACAAAGGTAAAGATTTAACTGACCTGCTTAGCTATTAGAGGCTGACACCTCAAAATGAGTATCATCTCTCCGTGAAGCAACACATCCTCTGAATTGGGGTGAAAGAAAGATCTAATGTGCCAAAGGAAGGCAACATGGAAATTCAGTTTTCTGCCCTCAGAGGAAGGAGGGTCGACAGCCCAATGGGTTAATGCACCTCCTGCAGCCTCCTATGCCTAGCCAGTAGGCGACACATTCATTTGCTGGTGAGATGCTGATACAGGTTTGCTTGCTATGCAGGGGTCGGGGGTCACCTCACAGCGCCTCGAGAAGGTGTCCCGTTTGAGTCCTTGTGCAAATATCTTATCAACCATGACCCGTAGGTTACACTTTTTCCCCTCGTTTTTTCCAGTCAGATGGGGGCCAGAGAGACACGCTTTTCGATGGGTGTTACCAAGGCCAGAGTGCAGAAAACAAAGGCACAATTGTTAGTAGGAATGCAGGTATTGAAGGGGCATTAGCTGTTGGCTGATCGCACAGGGCAATTCATACCCATTTTGAAAAGAAAACATTTTTTTTTTTAAAATAAAAAATACATGCCCAGCAGATTCCAGACATTGGATTAGAACTCAGGTCTCCAGCATCCCAAGACCAAGCACTTACCACTTGAGCCACTGGTGGCTGTGCTTCTAAGTGTTGCTTTTGGGCGTATATATCTTTCTTCTGCATGCCCCTGTCAGCATACTCATTTGCATGGTGAAACATGTTCACTGAAGAAAATGAGGATAGAACATCTGGCCCCCCAGCTCCACCAAATACCAGCTAACTGCAGTGGCCTAGAGATTAAGTGCTTGCGTTGCAGCACTGGGGGCGTGGGTTCGAGTCCTGCTTTCGGCACTTAAACGGAATAGTGGGGTAATCTCCTTGTACAGTTGCTGTGGAACATAGCAGAGAAGTGGGACAGTGGAAGTGAGGACTGTGGAAGTGAGGGAGTGCAGGCTAAAGGAGGAGGTAGAGCAGGCTAAAGGGAGAGGTAGGGGCAGATGCAGGGGTCCCTGTGGAGAGGAGGTGGGGCTGGCTGAGTCAGGGTAGGTCTAGAAGGGCATGGCGTAGGTTCCCTGGTAAAGGAAGGAAGGAAGGGAGGAAGAAAGCATAGAGTTAGCCAGGCAGTGCAGGGTATAAAGGAGGAGACAGGTTAGGCTAAAGGGTAGTGCCGGATGAGAAAAAAATGTCGGTCCATTCCATCCTCCACTGGGCACCCTTTTTCTCCCCTCCTCAATGGCCCCTTTCCCCACATTAGGACCCTCCTTTAAACCCCCCCCTCCACTATTCAGGGCCGTATTCTCCCCCTCACACCGTACCCAGGGCCCACATCCCCCTGCTTTGCTCATCCCACCCCCCCTCTACTCACCCAGCCCCCTCCTCTTTTCCACAGGGAACCCTTCACCCAGCCTTACCTCCCCTTTTTGCCTGAGCCACCTCCTCCTTTATTTTTACCCTGCACTTCCTCTCCCCTGTCCCCACCGTCCTGCATCTGTGCTTTCTTCCACCCTCCCTTTACCAGGGAACTCATTACATAACCACTGAATCTTTTAGGAGTGTGGGTCTCCACAACTGATTACCCAACTATTCCGTTTCTGTGCCGAAAGCAGGACTCAAACCCAGGCCCCCAGCGCTGTAACGCAAGCACTTAACCTCTAGGCCACTGGAGTTAGCTGGTGTTTGGTGGAGCGGGGGGCCAGATGTTCTATCCTCCTTGGCTCCAGTGAACATGTTTCACAACTGAAATGGGTATGCTCACAGGGGCATAGGCCCAAAAGCTACTCTCAGAAGCACAGCCACCAGTGGCTCAAGTGGTAAGTGCTTGGTCTTGGAATGCTGGAGACCTGAGTTCTAATCCAATGTCTGCAATCTCCTGGGCATGATCTTTTTATTTAAAAAATAATGTTTTAATTGAAAATGGGTATGCATTGCCCTGTGCGATCAGCCAACAGCTAATGCCCCTTCATTACCTGCATTCCTACTAACAGTTGTGCCTTTGTTTTCTGCACACTGGCCTAGGTAACACCCATACAAAAGGTTGTCTCTCTGGCCCCAATTGACTGGAAAAAAACAAGGGGAAAAGGTGTAATCTACGGGTCATGGTTGATACAATATTTGAACTGGGACTCAAACAGGACACCTTCTCGTGGTGCTGTGAGGTGACCACCGGCCCCTGCATAGCAAGCAAACCTGTATCAGCATCTCACCAGCAACTGAATGTGTCGCCTGCAGGTTACACATAGGAGGCTGCAGTAGGTGCATTAACCCATTGGGCTGTCGACCCTCCTTCCCCTGAGAGCAGGAATCTGAATTTCCATGTTGCCTTCCTTTGGCACATTAGGTCTATCTTTCAAGCCAATTAAGAGGATGTTTTGCTTCACGGAGAGATGATAATCATTGTGAGGTGTCAGCCATAATATAATAGCTAAGCAGGTCAGTTAAATCTTTGACTTTGTCATTGGGTTGTACTGATATGCATAGGGCAGTCTCCTGTCCTCTGCTACTCTATGTTTTCATATTGCTGCTTGTTTAATGATTCCTAAATGTAAACACTCTGCTCTCAAAAGTGAAAGATTTGAAAGACTCTTGATGCAACGAGCCTTTCCCACTCTTTGCCCTGGGGGTGAGAGGGCTGCTTTCTGCCTTTAACACCCTCAATTTTGGAGTGGCTGGCTCCACTATTGAGAATGAGGGCCGAATCCTGGTCGGAAACGGGCAGAGGTCTGCGCCCTGCGTCCTCCACGCGTCCCTAACGCTCCCAAACGCGACCACAGCCCTTGCGGGCACAGCCCTATGTCCAGTGCAGCCTCTATGGTGCAGCCACCCAGGTAGCTTAGGGTTAGGATATGTGCTCTTCAACATAAGCCTGGCCAACCAGGCCCCGGAGAGCGTCACAGCATGCCCTGTAATCCCCTAGTGATGGTGGCCCTGTTGACGATGATCTTGCTGGAATACTGATGCCTTTTTTCCTCCCAGAAGCCCCAGGAGCCTAGTGAAATGAAGGGGCGTGCACCTCTCACTGGCCCCTGTTTACCCTCTGGCTAACTGAAATTAGTTCTGGCCTCTCCAGGCAAATGTATCCATTCAGGGGAGAGCTAGGAATCGGAAGGCTCTTTCTGCAGGCACGGTGGGGAAGAGTCAGAGAGTTACATGCCTGAGGCATCTTTCCTCCTCCTATGCTCAATGTGTTCCCTAACTTCCAACTCTCTGCCAGGCCAGGCCCTGTTTCTTTTACTGCCAACCCCCCTGACCCCTCGTCTTCCACCTACTTCCCGCTCCATTATGCCTTCTCCCTTTTTGCTCTCTTCTATAGCCCTTTGAAAAGGAATACAGGCCTAGCTAAGCCTCATGAAGGAAATCTACCAACAAAAGATGCATTCCTCGCTTATGGGAGGTGCTGTGAGACGAGTAAGAAGAGCTGAAGGGGTGATTGGGTTGTTGAGTCGGGAAGCACCAGAGGCGTAGCCAGGATTGTCTAGCAAATGGGGCCTGATGCTAATGTAGTTGGGCCCACTGCACTGACAACAATATCTGTAAATTCCCATGCAGCGCTGCCGAGTGGGCATTTACAGATTTTGGGTGGGCCTTGCCCCTCAGGCCCTACCCTGCCTACGCCTCTGCTCTCTCCCCCAGGGCAAAGAGTGGGAAAGGCTAGCTACAGCAAGAGTCTTTAAAATCTTTCACTTTTGAGAGCAGAGTGTTTACATTTAAAAATCTTGAACAAGCAGCAATACCAAAGTTTACAGTAGTAGAGGACAGAAGACTGCCCTGCGCATATCAGTACACCCCAATGACAAAGGTAAAGATTTAACTGACCTGCTTAGCTATTAGAGGCTGACACCTCAAAATGAGTATCATCTCTCCGTGAAGCAACACATCCTCTGAATTGGGGTGAAAGAAAGATCTAATGTGCCAAAGGAAGGCAACATGGAAATTCAGTTTTCTGCCCTCAGAGGAAGGAGGGTCGACAGCCCAATGGGTTAATGCACCTCCTGCAGCCTCCTATGCGTAGCCAGTAGGCGACACATTCATTTGCTGGTGAGATGCTGATACAGGTTTGCTTGCTATGCAGGGGTCGGGGGTCACCTCACAGCGCCTCGAGAAGGTGTCCCGTTTGAGTCCTTGTGCAAATATCTTATCAACCATGACCCGTAGGTTACACTTTTTCCCCTCGTTTTTTCCAGTCAGATGGGGGCCAGAGAGACACGCTTTTCGATGGGTGTTACCAAGGCCAGAGTGCAGAAAACAAAGGCACAATTGTTAGTAGGAATGCAGGTATTGAAGGGGCATTAGCTGTTGGCTGATCGCACAGGTCAATTCATACCCATTTTGAAAAGAAAACATTTTTTTTTTTAAATAAAAAATACATGCCCAGCAGATTCCAGACATTGGATTAGAACTCAGGTCTCCAGCATCCCAAGACCAAGCACTTACCACTTGAGCCACTGGTGGCTGTGTTTCTAAGTGTTGCTTTTGGGCGTATATATCTTTCTTCTGCATGCCCCTGTCAGCATACTCATTTGCATGGTGAAACATGTTCACTGAAGAAAATGAGGATAGAACATCTGGCCCCCCAGCTCCACCAAATACCAGCTAACTGCAGTGGCCTAGAGATTAAGTGCTTGCGTTACAGCACTGGGGGCGTGGGTTCGAGTCCTGCTTTCGGCACTTAAACGGAATAGTGGGGTAATCTCCTTGTACAGTTGCTGTGGAACATAGCAGAGAAGTGGGACAGTGGAAGTGAGGACTGTGGAAGTGAGGGAGTGCAGGCTAAAGGAGGAGGTAGAGCAGGCTAAAGGGAGAGGTAGGGGCAGATGCAGGGGTCCCTGTGGAGAGGAGGTGGGGCTGGCTGAGTCAGGGTAGGTCTAGAAGGGCATGGCGTAGGTTCCCTGGTGAAGGAAGGGAGGGAGGAAGAAAGCATAGAGTTAGCCAGGCAGTGCAGGGTATAAAGGAGGAGACAGGTTAGGCTAAAGGGTAGTGCCGGATGAGAAAAAAATGTCGGTGCATTCCATCCTCCACTGGGCACCCTTTTTCTCCCCTCCTCAATGGCCCCTTTCCCCACATTAGGACCCTCCTTTACACCCCCCCCTCCACTATTTAGGGCCGTATTCTCCCCCTCACACCGTACCCAGGGCCCACATCCCCCTGCTTTGCTCATCCCACCCCCCCTCTACTCACCCAGCCCCCTCCTCTTTTCCACAGGGAACCCTTCACCCAGCCTTACCTCCCCTTTTTGCCTGAGCCACCTCCTCCTTTATTTTTACCCTGCACTTCCTCTCCCCTGTCCCCACCTCCACAGTCCTGCATCTGTGCTTTCTTCCACCCTCCCTTTACCAGGGAACTCATTACATAACCACTGAATCTTTTAGGAGTGTGGGTCTCCACAACTGATTACCCAACTATTCCGTTTCTGTGCCGAAAGCAGGACTCAAACCCAGGCCCCCAGCGCTGTAACGCAAGCACTTAACCTCTAGGCCACTGGAGTTAGCTGGTGTTTGGTGGAGCGGGGGGCCAGATGTTCTATCCTCCTTGGCTCCAGTGAACATGTTTCACAACTGAAATGGGTATGCTCACAGGGGCATACGCCCAAAAGCTACTCTCAGAAGCACAGCCACCAGTGGCTCAAGTGGTAAGTGCTTGGTCTTGGAATGCTGGAGACCTGAGTTCTAATCCAATGTCTGCAATCTCCTGGGCATGATCTTTTTATTTAAAAAATAATGTTTTAATTGAAAATGGGTATGCATTGCCCTGTGCGATCAGCCAACAGCTAATGCCCCTTCATTACCTGCATTCCTACTAACAGTTTTGCCTTTGTTTTCTGCACACTGGCCTAGGTAACACCCATACAAAAGGTTGTCTCTCTGGCCCCAATTGACTGGAAAAAAACAAGGGGAAAAGGTGTAATCTACGGGTCATGGTTGATACAATATTTGAACTGGGACTCAAACAGGACACCTTCTCGAGGTGCTGTGAGGTGACCACCGGCCCCTGCATAGCAAGCAAACCTGTATCAGCATCTCACCAGCAACTGAATGTGTCGCCTGCAGGTTACACATAGGAGGCTGCAGTAGGTGCATTAACCCATTGGGCTGTCGACCCTCCTTCCCCTGAGAGCAGGAGTCTGAATTTCCATGTTGCCTTCCTTTGGCACATTAGGTCTATCTTTCAAGCCAATTAAGAGGATGTTTTGCTTCACGGAGAGATGATAATCATTGTGAGGTGTCAGCCATAATATAATAGCTAAGCAGGTCAGTTAAATCTTTGACTTTGTCATTGGGCTGTACTGATATGCATAGGGCAGTCTCCTGTCCTCTGCTACTCTATGTTTTCATATTGCTGCTTGTTTAATGATTCCTAAATGTAAACACTCTGCTCTCAAAAGTGAAAGATTTGAAAGACTCTTGATGCAACGAGCCTTTCCCACTCTTTGCCCTGGGGGTGAGAGGGCTGCTTTCTGCCTTTAACACCCTCAATTTTGGAGTGGCTGGCTCCACTATTGAGAATGAGGGCCGAATCCTGGTCGGAAACGGGCAGAGGTCTGCGCCCTGCGTCCTCCACGCGTCCCTAACGCTCCCAAACGCGACCACAGCCCTTGCGGGCACAGCCCTATGTCCAGTGCAGCCTCTATGGTGCAGCCACCCAGGTAGCTTAGGGTTAGGATATGTGCTCTTCAACATAAGCCTGGCCAACCAGGCCCCGGAGAGTGTCACAGCATGCCCTGTAATCCCCTAGTGATGGTGGCCCTGTTGACGATGATCTTGCTGGAATACTGATGCCTTTTTTCCTCCCAGAAGCCCCAGGAGCCTAGTGAAATGAAGGGGCGTGCACCTCTCACTGGCCCCTGTTTACCCTCTGGCTAACTGAAATTAGTTCTGGCCTCTCCAGGCAAATGTATCCATTCAGGGGAGAGCTAGGAATCGGAAGGCTCTTTCTGCAGGCACGGTGGGGAAGAGTCAGAGAGTTACATGCCTGAGGCATCTTTCCTCCTCCTATGCTCAATGTGTTCCCTAACTTCCAACTCTCTGCCAGGCCAGGCCCTGTTTCTTTTACTGCCAACCCCCCTGACCCCTCGTCTTCCACCTACTTCCCGCTCCATTATGCCTTCTCCCTTTTTGCTCTCTTCTATAGCCCTTTGAAAAGGAATACAGGCCTAGCTAAGCCTCATGAAGGAAATCTACCAACAAAAGATGCATTCCTCGCTTATGGGAGGTGCTGTGAGACGAGTAAGAAGAGCTGAAGGGGTGATTGGGTTGTTGAGTCGGGAAGCACCAGAGGCGTAGCCAGGATTGTCTAGCAAATGGGGCCTGATGCTAATGTAGTTGGGCCCACTGCACTGACAACAATATCTGTAAATTCCCATGCAGCGCTGCCGAGTGGGCATTTACAGATTTTGGGTGGGCCTTGCCCCTCAGGCCCTACCCTGCCTACGCCTCTGCTCTCTCCCCCAGGGCAAAGAGTGGGAAAGGCTAGCTACAGCAAGAGTCTTTAAAATCTTTCACTTTTGAGAGCAGAGTGTTTACATTTAAAAATCTTGAACAAGCAGCAATACCAAAGCTTACAGTAGTAGAGGACAGAAGACTGCCCTGCGCATATCAGTACACCCCAATGACAAAGGTAAAGATTTAACTGACCTGCTTAGCTATTAGAGGCTGACACCTCAAAATGAGTATCATCTCTCCGTGAAGCAACACATCCTCTGAATTGGGGTGAAAGAAAGATCTAATGTGCCAAAGGAAGGCAACATGGAAATTCAGTTTTCTGCCCTCAGAGGAAGGAGGGTCGACAGCCCAATGGGTTAATGCACCTCCTGCAGCCTCCTATGCCTAGCCAGTAGGCGACACATTCATTTGCTGGTGAGATGCTGATACAGGTTTGCTTGCTATGCAGGGGTCGGGGGTCACCTCACAGCGCCTCGAGAAGGTGTCCCGTTTGAGTCCTTGTGCAAATATCTTATCAACCATGACCCGTAGGTTACACTTTTTCCCCTCGTTTTTTCCAGTCAGATGGGGGCCAGAGAGACACGCTTTTCGATGGGTGTTACCAAGGCCAGAGTGCAGAAAACAAAGGCACAATTGTTAGTAGGAATGCAGGTATTGAAGGGGCATTAGCTGTTGGCTGATCGCACAGGGCAATTCATACCCATTTTGAAAAGAAAACATTTTTTTTTTTAAAATAAAAAATACATGCCCAGCAGATTCCAGACATTGGATTAGAACTCAGGTCTCCAGCATCCCAAGACCAAGCACTTACCACTTGAGCCACTGGTGGCTGTGCTTCTAAGTGTTGCTTTTGGGCGTATATATCTTTCTTCTGCATGCCCCTGTCAGCATACTCATTTGCATGGTGAAACATGTTCACTGAAGAAAATGAGGATAGAACATCTGGCCCCCCAGCTCCACCAAATACCAGCTAACTGCAGTGGCCTAGAGATTAAGTGCTTGCGTTGCAGCACTGGGGGCGTGGGTTCGAGTCCTGCTTTCGGCACTTAAACGGAATAGTGGGGTAATCTCCTTGTACAGTTGCTGTGGAACATAGCAGAGAAGTGGGACAGTGGAAGTGAGGACTGTGGAAGTGAGGGAGTGCAGGCTAAAGGAGGAGGTAGAGCAGGCTAAAGGGAGAGGTAGGGGCAGATGCAGGGGTCCCTGTGGAGAGGAGGTGGGGCTGGCTGAGTCAGGGTAGGTCTAGAAGGGCATGGCGTAGGTTCCCTGGTAAAGGAAGGAAGGAAGGGAGGAAGAAAGCATAGAGTTAGCCAGGCAGTGCAGGGTATAAAGGAGGAGACAGGTTAGGCTAAAGGGTAGTGCCGGATGAGAAAAAAATGTCGGTCCATTCCATCCTCCACTGGGCACCCTTTTTCTCCCCTCCTCAATGGCCCCTTTCCCCACATTAGGACCCTCCTTTAAACCCCCCCCTCCACTATTCAGGGCCGTATTCTCCCCCTCACACCGTACCCAGGGCCCACATCCCCCTGCTTTGCTCATCCCACCCCCCCTCTACTCACCCAGCCCCCTCCTCTTTTCCACAGGGAACCCTTCACCCAGCCTTACCTCCCCTTTTTGCCTGAGCCACCTCCTCCTTTATTTTTACCCTGCACTTCCTCTCCCCTGTCCCCACCGTCCTGCATCTGTGCTTTCTTCCACCCTCCCTTTACCAGGGAACTCATTACATAACCACTGAATCTTTTAGGAGTGTGGGTCTCCACAACTGATTACCCAACTATTCCGTTTCTGTGCCGAAAGCAGGACTCAAACCCAGGCCCCCAGCGCTGTAACGCAAGCACTTAACCTCTAGGCCACTGGAGTTAGCTGGTGTTTGGTGGAGCGGGGGGCCAGATGTTCTATCCTCCTTGGCTCCAGTGAACATGTTTCACAACTGAAATGGGTATGCTCACAGGGGCATAGGCCCAAAAGCTACTCTCAGAAGCACAGCCACCAGTGGCTCAAGTGGTAAGTGCTTGGTCTTGGAATGCTGGAGACCTGAGTTCTAATCCAATGTCTGCAATCTCCTGGGCATGATCTTTTTATTTAAAAAATAATGTTTTAATTGAAAATGGGTATGCATTGCCCTGTGCGATCAGCCAACAGCTAATGCCCCTTCATTACCTGCATTCCTACTAACAGTTGTGCCTTTGTTTTCTGCACACTGGCCTAGGTAACACCCATACAAAAGGTTGTCTCTCTGGCCCCAATTGACTGGAAAAAAACAAGGGGAAAAGGTGTAATCTACGGGTCATGGTTGATACAATATTTGAACTGGGACTCAAACAGGACACCTTCTCGTGGTGCTGTGAGGTGACCACCGGCCCCTGCATAGCAAGCAAACCTGTATCAGCATCTCACCAGCAACTGAATGTGTCGCCTGCAGGTTACACATAGGAGGCTGCAGTAGGTGCATTAACCCATTGGGCTGTCGACCCTCCTTCCCCTGAGAGCAGGAATCTGAATTTCCATGTTGCCTTCCTTTGGCACATTAGGTCTATCTTTCAAGCCAATTAAGAGGATGTTTTGCTTCACGGAGAGATGATAATCATTGTGAGGTGTCAGCCATAATATAATAGCTAAGCAGGTCAGTTAAATCTTTGACTTTGTCATTGGGTTGTACTGATATGCATAGGGCAGTCTCCTGTCCTCTGCTACTCTATGTTTTCATATTGCTGCTTGTTTAATGATTCCTAAATGTAAACACTCTGCTCTCAAAAGTGAAAGATTTGAAAGACTCTTGATGCAACGAGCCTTTCCCACTCTTTGCCCTGGGGGTGAGAGGGCTGCTTTCTGCCTTTAACACCCTCAATTTTGGAGTGGCTGGCTCCACTATTGAGAATGAGGGCCGAATCCTGGTCGGAAACGGGCAGAGGTCTGCGCCCTGCGTCCTCCACGCGTCCCTAACGCTCCCAAACGCGACCACAGCCCTTGCGGGCACAGCCCTATGTCCAGTGCAGCCTCTATGGTGCAGCCACCCAGGTAGCTTAGGGTTAGGATATGTGCTCTTCAACATAAGCCTGGCCAACCAGGCCCCGGAGAGTGTCACAGCATGCCCTGTAATCCCCTAGTGATGGTGGCCCTGTTGACGATGATCTTGCTGGAATACTGATGCCTTTTTTCCTCCCAGAAGCCCCAGGAGCCTAGTGAAATGAAGGGGCGTGCACCTCTCACTGGCCCCTGTTTACCCTCTGGCTAACTGAAATTAGTTCTGGCCTCTCCAGGCAAATGTATCCATTCAGGGGAGAGCTAGGAATCGGAAGGCTCTTTCTGCAGGCACGGTGGGGAAGAGTCAGAGAGTTACATGCCTGAGGCATCTTTCCTCCTCCTATGCTCAATGTGTTCCCTAACTTCCAACTCTCTGCCAGGCCAGGCCCTGTTTCTTTTACTGCCAACCCCCCTGACCCCTCGTCTTCCACCTACTTCCCGCTCCATTATGCCTTCTCCCTTTTTGCTCTCTTCTATAGCCCTTTGAAAAGGAATACAGGCCTAGCTAAGCCTCATGAAGGAAATCTACCAACAAAAGATGCATTCCTCGCTTATGGGAGGTGCTGTGAGACGAGTAAGAAGAGCTGAAGGGGTGATTGGGTTGTTGAGTCGGGAAGCACCAGAGGCGTAGCCAGGATTGTCTAGCAAATGGGGCCTGATGCTAATGTAGTTGGGCCCACTGCACTGACAACAATATCTGTAAATTCCCATGCAGCGCTGCCGAGTGGGCATTTACAGATTTTGGGTGGGCCTTGCCCCTCAGGCCCTACCCTGCCTACGCCTCTGCTCTCTCCCCCAGGGCAAAGAGTGGGAAAGGCTAGCTACAGCAAGAGTCTTTAAAATCTTTCACTTTTGAGAGCAGAGTGTTTACATTTAAAAATCTTGAACAAGCAGCAATACCAAAGCTTACAGTAGTAGAGGACAGAAGACTGCCCTGCGCATATCAGTACACCCCAATGACAAAGGTAAAGATTTAACTGACCTGCTTAGCTATTAGAGGCTGACACCTCAAAATGAGTATCATCTCTCCGTGAAGCAACACATCCTCTGAATTGGGGTGAAAGAAAGATCTAATGTGCCAAAGGAAGGCAACATGGAAATTCAGTTTTCTGCCCTCAGAGGAAGGAGGGTCGACAGCCCAATGGGTTAATGCACCTCCTGCAGCCTCCTATGCCTAGCCAGTAGGCGACACATTCATTTGCTGGTGAGATGCTGATACAGGTTTGCTTGCTATGCAGGGGTCGGGGGTCACCTCACAGCGCCTCGAGAAGGTGTCCCGTTTGAGTCCTTGTGCAAATATCTTATCAACCATGACCCGTAGGTTACACTTTTTCCCCTCGTTTTTTCCAGTCAGATGGGGGCCAGAGAGACACGCTTTTCGATGGGTGTTACCAAGGCCAGAGTGCAGAAAACAAAGGCACAATTGTTAGTAGGAATGCAGGTATTGAAGGGGCATTAGCTGTTGGCTGATCGCACAGGGCAATTCATACCCATTTTGAAAAGAAAACATTTTTTTTTTTAAAATAAAAAATACATGCCCAGCAGATTCCAGACATTGGATTAGAACTCAGGTCTCCAGCATCCCAAGACCAAGCACTTACCACTTGAGCCACTGGTGGCTGTGCTTCTAAGTGTTGCTTTTGGGCGTATATATCTTTCTTCTGCATGCCCCTGTCAGCATACTCATTTGCATGGTGAAACATGTTCACTGAAGAAAATGAGGATAGAACATCTGGCCCCCCAGCTCCACCAAATACCAGCTAACTGCAGTGGCCTAGAGATTAAGTGCTTGCGTTGCAGCACTGGGGGCGTGGGTTCGAGTCCTGCTTTCGGCACTTAAACGGAATAGTGGGGTAATCTCCTTGTACAGTTGCTGTGGAACATAGCAGAGAAGTGGGACAGTGGAAGTGAGGACTGTGGAAGTGAGGGAGTGCAGGCTAAAGGAGGAGGTAGAGCAGGCTAAAGGGAGAGGTAGGGGCAGATGCAGGGGTCCCTGTGGAGAGGAGGTGGGGCTGGCTGAGTCAGGGTAGGTCTAGAAGGGCATGGCGTAGGTTCCCTGGTAAAGGAAGGAAGGAAGGGAGGAAGAAAGCATAGAGTTAGCCAGGCAGTGCAGGGTATAAAGGAGGAGACAGGTTAGGCTAAAGGGTAGTGCCGGATGAGAAAAAAATGTCGGTCCATTCCATCCTCCACTGGGCACCCTTTTTCTCCCCTCCTCAATGGCCCCTTTCCCCACATTAGGACCCTCCTTTAAACCCCCCCCCCTCCACTATTCAGGGCCGTATTCTCCCCCTCACACCGTACCCAGGGCCCACATCCCCCTGCTTTGCTCATCCCACCCCCCCTCTACTCACCCAGCCCCCTCCTCTTTTCCACAGGGAACCCTTCACCCAGCCTTACCTCCCCTTTTTGCCTGAGCCACCTCCTCCTTTATTTTTACCCTGCACTTCCTCTCCCCTGTCCCCACCGTCCTGCATCTGTGCTTTCTTCCACCCTCCCTTTACCAGGGAACTCATTACATAACCACTGAATCTTTTAGGAGTGTGGGTCTCCACAACTGATTACCCAACTATTCCGTTTCTGTGCCGAAAGCAGGACTCAAACCCAGGCCCCCAGCGCTGTAACGCAAGCACTTAACCTCTAGGCCACTGGAGTTAGCTGGTGTTTGGTGGAGCGGGGGGCCAGATGTTCTATCCTCCTTGGCTCCAGTGAACATGTTTCACAACTGAAATGGGTATGCTCACAGGGGCATACGCCCAAAAGCTACTCTCAGAAGCACAGCCACCAGTGGCTCAAGTGGTAAGTGCTTGGTCTTGGAATGCTGGAGACCTGAGTTCTAATCCAATGTCTGCAATCTCCTGGGCATGATCTTTTTATTTAAAAAATAATGTTTTAATTGAAAATGGGTATGCATTGCCCTGTGCGATCAGCCAACAGCTAATGCCCCTTCATTACCTGCATTCCTACTAACAGTTGTGCCTTTGTTTTCTGCACACTGGCCTAGGTAACACCCATACAAAAGGTTGTCTCTCTGGCCCCAATTGACTGGAAAAAAACAAGGGGAAAAGGTGTAATCTACGGGTCATGGTTGATACAATATTTGAACTGGGACTCAAACAGGACACCTTCTCGAGGTGCTGTGAGGTGACCACCGGCCCCTGCATAGCAAGCAAACCTGTATCAGCATCTCACCAGCAACTGAATGTGTCGCCTGCAGGTTACACATAGGAGGCTGCAGTAGGTGCATTAACCCATTGGGCTGTCGACCCTCCTTCCCCTGAGAGCAGGAATCTGAATTTCCATGTTGCCTTCCTTTGGCACATTAGGTCTATCTTTCAAGCCAATTAAGAGGATGTTTTGCTTCACGGAGAGATGATAATCATTGTGAGGTGTCAGCCATAATATAATAGCTAAGCAGGTCAGTTAAATCTTTGACTTTGTCATTGGGTTGTACTGATATGCATAGGGCAGTCTCCTGTCCTCTGCTACTCTATGTTTTCATATTGCTGCTTGTTTAATGATTCCTAAATGTAAACACTCTGCTCTCAAAAGTGAAAGATTTGAAAGACTCTTGATGCAACGAGCCTTTCCCACTCTTTGCCCTGGGGGTGAGAGGGCTGCTTTCTGCCTTTAACACCCTCAATTTTGGAGTGGCTGGCTCCACTATTGAGAATGAGGGCCGAATCCTGGTCGGAAACGGGCAGAGGTCTGCGCCCTGCGTCCTCCACGCGTCCCTAACGCTCCCAAACGCGACCACAGCCCTTGCGGGCACAGCCCTATGTCCAGTGCAGCCTCTATGGTGCAGCCACCCAGGTAGCTTAGGGTTAGGATATGTGCTCTTCAACATAAGCCTGGCCAACCAGGCCCCGGAGAGTGTCACAGCATGCCCTGTAATCCCCTAGTGATGGTGGCCCTGTTGACGATGATCTTGCTGGAATACTGATGCCTTTTTTCCTCCCAGAAGCCCCAGGAGCCTAGTGAAATGAAGGGGCGTGCACCTCTCACTGGCCCCTGTTTACCCTCTGGCTAACTGAAATTAGTTCTGGCCTCTCCAGGCAAATGTATCCATTCAGGGGAGAGCTAGGAATCGGAAGGCTCTTTCTGCAGGCACGGTGGGGAAGAGTCAGAGAGTTACATGCCTGAGGCATCTTTCCTCCTCCTATGCTCAATGTGTTCCCTAACTTCCAACTCTCTGCCAGGCCAGGCCCTGTTTCTTTTACTGCCAACCCCCCTGACCCCTCGTCTTCCACCTACTTCCCGCTCCATTATGCCTTCTCCCTTTTTGCTCTCTTCTATAGCCCTTTGAAAAGGAATACAGGCCTAGCTAAGCCTCATGAAGGAAATCTACCAACAAAAGATGCATTCCTCGCTTATGGGAGGTGCTGTGAGACGAGTAAGAAGAGCTGAAGGGGTGATTGGGTTGTTGAGTCGGGAAGCACCAGAGGCGTAGCCAGGATTGTCTAGCAAATGGGGCCTGATGCTAATGTAGTTGGGCCCACTGCACTGACAACAATATCTGTAAATTCCCATGCAGCGCTGCCGAGTGGGCATTTACAGATTTTGGGTGGGCCTTGCCCCTCAGGCCCTACCCTGCCTACGCCTCTGCTCTCTCCCCCAGGGCAAAGAGTGGGAAAGGCTAGCTACAGCAAGAGTCTTTAAAATCTTTCACTTTTGAGAGCAGAGTGTTTACATTTAAAAATCTTGAACAAGCAGCAATACCAAAGCTTACAGTAGTAGAGGACAGAAGACTGCCCTGCGCATATCAGTACACCCCAATGACAAAGGTAAAGATTTAACTGACCTGCTTAGCTATTAGAGGCTGACACCTCAAAATGAGTATCATCTCTCCGTGAAGCAACACATCCTCTGAATTGGGGTGAAAGAAAGATCTAATGTGCCAAAGGAAGGCA